>NC_142443.1:113662500-113977307 GCF_059453495.1 Arachis ipaensis | reverse complement strand
GCTTTGAGCATCAGTGGATAGGAGGGCCTAAAGGAATCAAATTCTGGCCTAAGCGGCTAAACTAAGTTGTCCCTAACCATGTGCTTGTGGCGTGAAGGTGTCAAGTGAAAACTTGAGACTGAGCGGTTAAAGTCAAGGTCTAAAGAAAAAAGAAGAGTGTGCTTAATAACCCTGGACACCTCTAATTGGGGACTTTAGCAAAGCTGAGTCACAATCTGAAAAAGTTCACCCAATTAGGTGTCTGTGGCATTTATGTATCCGGTGGTAATACTGGAAAACAAAGTGCTTAGGGCCACGGCCAAGACTCATAAAGAAGCTGTGTTCAAGAATCAACATACTGAACTAGGAGAATCAATAACACTATCTGAATTCTAAGTTCCTATAGATACCAATCATTCTGAGCTTCAATGGATAAAGTGAGATGCCAAAACTGTTCGGAAGCAAAAGCTACTAGTCCCGCTCATCTAATTAGAATCTGAGCTTCACTCAAAACTCTGAGATATTATTGCTTCTTGACTCATTTGTATTCTATTTTATTTGTCTAGTTGCTTGGGGACAAGCAACAGTTTAAGTTTGGTGCTGTGATGAGCGGATATTTTATACGCTTTTTTTGGGGTTAATTTCATGTAGTTTTTAGTATATTTTAGTTAGTTTTTAGTATATTTTCATTAGTTTCTAGGAAAAATTCATATTTCTGGACTTTACTATGAGTTTGTGTGTTTTTTTATAATTTCAGGTATTTTCTGGCTGAAATTGAGGGAGCTGAGCAAAAATCTGATTTAGGCTGAGAAAGGACTGCTGATGCTGTTGGATTCTGACCTCTCTGCACTCGGAATGGATTTTTAGGAGCTACGGGAGTCCAATTAGCGCGCTCTCAATTGCGTTGGAAAGTAGACATCCAGGGCTTTCCAGAAATATATAATAGTCCATACTTTACTCAAGGATAAACGACGTAAACTGGCGTTCAACGCCAGTTCCATATTACATTATGGCGTTAAACGCCAGAAACAAGTTACAAGTTGGAGTTGAACGCCAAAAACAGGTTACAACCTGGTGTTCAACTTTGGAAACAGCCTAGACACGTGTAAAGCTCAAGTCTCAGCCCCAGCACACACCAAGTGGGCCCCAGAAGTGGATTTCTGCACTATCTATCTTAGTTTACTCATTTTCTGTAAACCTAGGTTACTAGTTTAGTATTTAAACAACTTTTAGAGATTTATTTTGTACCTCATGACATTTTAGATCTGAACTTTGTACTCTTTGATGGCATGAGTCTCTAAACTCCATTGTTGGGGGTGAGGAACTCTGCTGTGTCTCGATGAATTAATGCAATTATTTCTGTTTTCTATTCAAACATGCTTGTTTCTATCTAAGATGTTCATTTGCACTTCAATATGATGGATGTGATGATTCGTGACACTCATCATCATCCTCAATCTATGAACGCTTGCCTGACAACCACCTCCCTTCTACCTTTGATTTAATGAATATCTCTTGGATTCCTTAATCAGAATCTTCGTGGTATAAGCTAAAATCTATTGGCAGCATTCTTGAGAATCCGGAAAGTCTAAACCTTGTCTGTGGTATTCTGAGTAGGATTCAGGGATTGAATGACTGTGACGATCGAGCTTCAAACTCACAAGGGTTGGGCGTAGTGACAGACGCAAAAGGATCAATGGATCCTATTCCAGCATGAGTGAGAACCGACAGATGATTAGTCGTGCGGTGACAGCGCACCTGGACCATTTTCACTGAGAGGACGGATGGTAGCCATTGACAACGGTGATCCACCAACATACAACTTGCCATGGGAGGAACCTTGCGTGAGTGAAGAAGAAGACAGGGGGAAAGCAGAGATTCAGAAGACAAAGCATCTCCAAAATTCCAACATATTCTCCATTACTGCAGAACAAGTATTTATTCCATGCTCTTTTATTTTTCGCAATTCAAACTGTTAAATATAGTTGATATCCTGACTAAGAGTTACAAGATAACCATAGATTGCTTCAAGCCAACAATCTCCGTGGGATTTGACCCTTACTCACGTAAGGTATTACTTGGACGACCTAGTGCACTTGCTGGTTAGTGGTATGAGTTGTGAAAAGTGTGATTCACAATTCGTGCACCAAGTTTTTGAAATATAGATTTCGAAAATTAAGAATAAAAAATTTAAAACTAAAATAATTACTTAATTAAGGAGATTTGAAAAACTTTGGATATGATTTTTGAAAAAGATTTTAAATTTTGAAATAGAAATCTGAATTTTAAAAGCAATTTTTGAAAATTCACTTTAAAATAGAGAGAAAAGATATATTTTTTTTTATTTTTGAATTTTATGATGAAAGAGAAAAATACACAAAAGACACACAACTTAAAATTTTTTGGATCTAATGTTCCTTATTTTCGAAAATTTTGGAGGGAAACACCAAGGAACACCAAACTTAAAAATTTTAAGATCAAAACACAAGGAAGACTCAAGAACACTTTAAAGACTCACAAGAACAACAAGAACATGAAGATAGAACACCAAACTTAAAATTTTTAGAAAACCAAAATAAAATTTTCGAAAACTAAAGAAAAATCAACAAGAAAACACCAAACTTAAAGTTTGGCACAAGATTTATTCAAAGAAAAATTATTTTTCAAAAGGTTTTAAAAAGAAGATAGCCAATTACCAAGAACATAAGCACAATGCTCTAGCCAATTGAGCTATAAATTTAACGTGTTTTAATAAGGTATTTAATAAATAAAGATTTTTTTTTGAAAACTGATATTTTGAAAAAGCACAAGAAAAACAAGAAAAGACATAGAACAAGAAAAACTAAAGATCAAACAAGGAAAATAAACAAGAATAACTTGAAGATTAAGAAAGAACAATGAACACAAATTCGAAAATTAAAAGAAAATAAAAATATGCAATTGACACCAAACTTAAAATATGAAACTAAACTCAAACAGAAAAACTCAATTTTTAGCTTATAAAAATTTTCGAAAACAATTAAAAAGAGAAAATAAGGATTTAAAAAAAAAAATTCAACCAAGAACAATAATAGAAGACTCTAAACTAAAAAGAAAAATTTTTTCCTAATCTAAGTAACAAAATAAACCGTCAGTTGTCCAAACTCGAACAATCCCCGACAACGGCGCCAAAAACTTGGTGCACGAATTGTGAATCACACTTTTCACAACTCATACCACTAACCAGCAAGTGCACTAGGTCGTCCAAGTAATACCTTACGTGAGTAAGGGTCGAATCCCACGGAGATTGTTGGCTTGAAGCAATCTAAGGTTATCTTGTAACTCTTAGTCAGGATATCAACTATATTTATCAGTTTGAATTGCGAAAAATAAAAGAGCATGGAATAAATACTTGTTCTGCAGTAATGGAGAATATGTTGGAGTTTTGCAGATGCTTTGTCTTCTGAATCTCTGCTTTCCCCCTGTTTTCTTCTTCACGCACGCAAGGTTCCTCCCATGGCAAGCTGTATGTTGGTGGATCACCGTTGTCAAAGGCTACCATCCGTCCTCTCAGTGAAAATGGTCCAGGTGCGCTGTCACCGCATGGCTAATCATCTGTTGGTTCTCACTCATGCTGGAATAGGATCCATTGGTCCTTTTGCGTCTGTCACTACGCCCAACCCTTGTGTGTTTGAAGCTCGTCACAGTCATTCAATCCCTGAATCCTACTCGGAATACCACAGACAAGGTTTAGACTTTCCAGATTCTCAAGAATGCTGCCAATAGATTCTAGCTTATACCACGAAGATTCTGATTAAGGAATCCAAGAGATATTCATTAAATCGAAGGTAGAACAGAGGTGGTTGTCAGGCAAGCGTTCATAGATTGAGGATGATGATGAGTGTCACGAATCATCACATCCATCATATTGAAGTGCGAATGAACATCTTAGATAGAAACAAGCGTGCTTGAATAGAAAACAGAAATAATTGCATTAATTCATCGAGACACAGCAGAACTCCTCACCCCTAACAATGGAGTTTAGAGACTCATGCCGTCAAAGAGTACAAAGTTCAGATCTAAAATGTCATGAGGTACAAAATAAATCTCTAAAAGTTGTTTAAATACTAAACTAGTAACCTAGGTTTATAGAAAATGAGTAAACTAAGATAGATAGTGCAGAAATCCACTTCTGGGGCCCACTTGGTGTGTGCTGGGGCTGAGACTTGAGCTTTACACGTGTCTAGGTTATTTCCAGAGTTGAACGCCAGGTTGTAACCTGTTTTTGGCGTTCAACTCCAACTTGTAACTTGTTTATGGCGTTTAACGCCAGAATGCAACATGGAACTGGCGTTGAACGCCAGTTTACGTCATCTATTCTTGAGTAAAGTATGGACTGTTATATATTGCTGGAAAGCCCTAGATGTCTACTTTCCAACGCAATTGAGAGTGCGCCAATTGGACTCTTGTAGCTCCAAAAAATCCATTCCGAGTGCAGGGAGGTCAGAATCCAACAACATCAGCAGTCCTTTTTCAGCCTGAATCAGATTTTTGCTCAGCTCCCTCAATTTCATCCAGAAAATACCTGAAATTACAGAAAAACACACAAACTCATAGTAAAGTCTAGAAATATGAATTTTGCCTAGAAACTAATGAAAATATACTAAAAACTAACTAAAATATACTAAAAACTACATGAAATTAACTCCAAAAAGCGTATAAAATATCCGCTCATCACTCGTCACTATGAGACTAACCACGGAAATAAGAATTTTAAAATTTGGACCCGAAGTGGCTCAAAGACGTAACTTTTCGCGACGTGCCTGCTTAGATCAGGAGAGGTGTCTGGTGCAGTCAAGCTGCTGACTTAGCAGCTTAATGACACAGCACCTGTGCAGCAGAGGTGCTTATATACTAAAATTCCTAAAAATTCCATAAAAATTTCGTTTGATCCCGAAAAAGTGCCGTTTCTTCGAGGCTAGGCCATTACATGATGCAAAATTTTTGTAGCAGAGACAACTTATGAAAACAAAAAACCCAAAGTTATTACATATATAGCACAACAACTCATGAAAAAATCAATAATATTATTATAGGATTACCATATTTTCGATATATGAATCGCCTTTTAAAAATTAAAAGTGTATTCTGGTTATTTCCAGATGAGATTCATGGTTCAACCTAAATATCGTCTCCCACTCATTAGTGCTTTCATCTTCATAAGTCTTGATATTTGTGACTCAATGAAAGTATTTCTCCTTAAGATTGTCTGTTATTTTCTTTTGCATCACCGGAGTTTCAAACTTCACAAAGAAGCTCAGAGTAGGCTGCACCTTTTCTGGTGGGTGACTTTTCTCCTTAGCATAATTTAATGCCGCTGCAACCCCAGTATTCATTACCTCAACTAACTCTTCCAACTCTTCTACCAATATTAGGTTATCTTGAGATTTTCCCATGTTAGCTATTGGTTCACCCTCTTGAGTAAGTGTAGCTTCATCACTTGAATGAGTAAAGCCAAGGCTAAATGATGGTGCAAGAAAGTAATACTTCAATGCAGCATTGGTAACCATCAGTATTGCATCATTCACGGCTTGAGTGGGTAGATGACTTCATAGTGACATATAAAATATTTTAAGAATACACAGAAAATATTGAAAAAAATTAGTAAGTAGAACTTACACATTAGTAGGAGCTACTTTCTCATGAGTTCTTGTTGAGCTTGTTGAGGTTGTTCTTCGACATATTCCTCTATCAAAGACTTTACAAAAGGTTTTTAAGGTGGTGGAGGACTGCAGGATTACAAAAAAAAAAGAATTTAATTAATACAACAAAACCAAGTGCACCTCAATTCACACGAAATTTACTGAAATAGGAACCAAATACACTGCTATTTAAAAAGATATGCAACTCAACAAAACATGTACAAATTGATACGAGAATCACTACAACAAATTTTTATCGGCAAAATGGACTATTAGAAAATGCATCAACAAAGTCACTCAAAATGGACAAAATCAATACTATGTTGCTTAGTTACAACAAAAAGAGGACTACAACACCAAGTGCACTTCAAATCAAATGCAATATACCGAAAGGCAAACCAAATATATCGAAACTATTAGAAAAGGAATTTGAGTAATACTTACACATTAATAGTTTTATCTTTTATATATTCCTCTCTGGGAGAATTTGCAGCAATTTGTTGAGTTTGCTGTGGGCTTGTGACAGGTGTTTCCAAAGTAGGAGCAAATACTTGAAGTGGAACTCTAACAAAGACAAAAATGAAAAAGTTAACATGGAGTAAATATTTAAGTACAAATGATTAACTCAATGAATAGAATATTAAAAGTGAATTAAAAAACTCACATGTCTAGCGGTTCTGATTGAGAATCAGTCTTTTTCTGAAGAACAATCATTTGGTCTTTAAGATTATTATTATCTATTATTGCTTCCTGAATAGGAGCTGGTTCATTCAATGATTCTTTTTGTTCTTTGAACCTGAAATACATTGAAATCATCTCACCACTACACCTTAAGTATTCAATAAGAACACAACTTCTATTTTATGAGAACTTACATAGTTGCAGTTTTTTTTTTTTTTACTTTTTTTGAATAAAATCTTAAAGGGCTTTTTTTTAAAAAAAAAATATGAAAATCAAAAGCAGAATATAGTAGCACAAGAATTAAAGAAATAGTAAGAGAAACAGAATTTACATGTTATCACTTGGTTAATTTACACTGCTCTGATAGCTTGTCTGTGTTTGAAACACAAGATCATTTTCACTTGCCAAATTTACATGTGAAATTCTAAGGACAAAATAAATATTATTTAGTAAAACTAGAGTAATTACATCAGATTTTAACAAAGAAATAATTTCAGACATTCAATCTTATGTTTGAGAAGAATCATGGTGAGTTTCTGTGGAATGAAACCGAATTTCTGGAATATCTGTGATTTTTCCATGCATCCTGAAAAAATAAATACTCATCAGGTAAAAAAAATACAATAAAATTGGTAAAATACACCGAAAAGTAACACATACTTTTTGTGCAGGCTTATCATTTATTTTCTACAATTTTGCTTTTCTTATTTTTTGCATTTATTCACGTCTGACAGTATATGCAAAATTTCTGTTAATAAATAAAATTTTGATGAAAAAAACATAACATTACAATGATAGTTTTTTAATCTAACTCATTATCACATTTAGTTTCTTTTTGGAAAGATGAATCCTGAATAACATGTTTTCTTTTTTTGGATTCAATCCTAAAAAAGCAAACAATGCTCAAGCAAATAAACACAATAAAATTGACAAAAAATACACCAAAAAATAACACTTATTTTTTTGTAGGTTTGTAATTCTTTTCTTCAATCTTATTTTTCATATTTTCTCATTTTCTTCACTTCTAATAATACATGCAAAAAATTCTGTCAATAAATAAAATTAACGAAAAAAAAAGACGTAGCATTACAATGATAATTTTTTAATCTTACTCATCATCATATTTAGTTTCTTTTTTGAAAGAGGAATCCTCAATAACGTGCTTCCTTTTTTTGGATTCTATCCTGAAAAAGCAAACATTAATTAGACAAATTAACACAATAAAATTGATAAAATACATCGAAAAGAAACACATATTTTTTTGCAGGCTTGTGAATTTTTTCTTCAATCTTCTGTTTGTTATTTTCTCCAATTCTTCACTTCTGACAATACAGAAAAAAATTTGTTAATAAATAAAATTTTGATAAAAAAATAAAATATAGCATTCCAATGATAGTTTACTCATCATTAGATTCAATTTATTTTTCAGAAGATGAATCCTCAATAACATGCTTTTTTTTTGGACATCCTGAAAAAGCAAATAATCATTAAGCAATAAATACAATAAAATTGAATAAATACACAAAAAATAAAACTTATTTTTTTGCCATTCTTTTAGGTTATTTTCTTCTTTTTGGTGTCTTCTCTGAGTCAAGTTCAGAATCAGACTCAGACTTTGCAACACTTTCACTTTTCGAAGAAATAGTCATCTTCTTTTGTGGCTTCTTTTGTACCTTCTTTTTTTCCTTTCTTTTTTCCTTCCTTTTGTCTTTTGATACTTCTTTCAGTTGTGCTCTTTTCACGATGCCCTAAAACAGAAAAAAATATTAGTTTACATAATATGTTTAAAATAAATAAACTGAAATTAAAAAAAAAATCTGTTGAATTATCATATCATCCTTAATCTCAACTTGTATTCTTTCAACCAGCAACTCCTTACTCCCATATCACACTGACAATGACCAAAAGCATGAGTTTGGATTTTCGTACTAAAAATAGGATTGACGTTGCAAGTATAGTCCAAACCCAACCATTGATCATCAATCAAATTATTATTCTAAAGATTGTCACAATGCAAATTAAATTAACCGAGAGTATTTAGACTCCCGGGTCATCTCCCTAGGAACTAATGCCAATAAGTGCACAATTTTGGTTATGAGAATCAAAGGAGTTTTCAATGATTGAGAGCAAACAAAATAAGAGAATTAAAGAACAAGACAAAATTTGTAATTAATAAACTAATGAAAGAACAAAAGAACTATGTATGTAATATAAATAAGTAAGACTCAAAATTGATGGAAAAGTGGTTTAAAACATAAATGAAACATTGGCTTGGGATGAGTTATGGAATCCCTTTCTTGCCCTAACCACAACTATGATAATTATGATGGATTAATCTCACTAAGTCAACCCTCACATCAGAGAGTAAGTTAAATGAGCATAAGTGTTCTTAACCCACAAGTCCTAGCTTACTTGCTAATTACCTTAGCAATAAATTAGCGTTAGAGGGAACAAGAACAATTAACAACCCAAAAATTATCACTAAATGTTGGACATTATGGCTCTAGTAATCCATACAATCATTTCCCCCAAGCCAAGGGGTGGAAATTACCCCATAATCAAAATTGGCATTTCATCGAACACATAATGGGCATAAACATAAAATATGGCAAAATTGGTAAATTAATGAAAGCTATGAACCATAAATGATCAAAATCAATAAAGACAACTCAAACAAACATATAAAAGCCATCAAACATCAAATTAAACAACTAGGAATCCAAAATTACAAGACTATGTAAATATTGACAAGAGAAATAAAAATAGATAAAAGTGTAGAACAAGTAATGTAATTAAAAGAGAAATTAAAGAAATAGTTACAATGAGATAGCAAAATCCAAGAGCAAAACTTGAACTATAAAATTCTACATTGAAAACCTAATTAAAACCCTAATGAACTAGAGAGAAAACCTAAGCTAACTACCCTAAAACTACTCCTAAAAATTATTCTATGAAGTATGGTAATGTATGGTATGATGTGTGGTTGCTTCCCTCTTCATATATGCTCCAAAGCCTTCAAAAATGGGTCAAAAAGTCCCCAAAATGCGAGTCCACGTGCAATTTTAATGGAGGCACACGCTGGTACCTGTGCGGACGCACAGGTCCTGATTTCTATTCTATCCTGAGCATGGGCACAGGTCCTGACTTTGACCTTTGTGTATGGGCACAGAAGGTGTGCGGACGCACATGTCTTGATTTTGACCCCTGTGCGTGGGCACAGGCTGAAATGCTTTTCTCCTTTGTTTTCTGCATGTTTTCTCCCTTTTTGCATGCTTTCTTCCATTTCTACCAAACCATTCTTGCCTCTAGGATCTGAAATCACTCAACAAACATATCACGGCATCGAATGGAATAAAAGTGAGATTAAATTACTCAATTTAAGCACAAAAATGCATGTTTTCACATTTAGGTTCAATTTAGGGATCAAACACAAAAGTATGCTATTTTGGTGAATAAGTGTGAGTTTATGTGATGAAATCCATCCAATTATAGCCAAAATATATCATCAAATATGTATTCATCAATTTCTCCACACTTAAACAATAGCATGTTCTCATGCTAAACACATACAAAGGAAGAGGATAAAAGGGCAAGAAACTTATTCAATGCAACTATCTATATGCATGCATGTATGTATATACTATAGATATCTATATATACTATAGTATCCTATTGAATTGGTGAAAACAAACAGTCAAATTCTAAGCAATTATATAGACATATAGGGCCAAGCAAAGAATTAATTCAATGCAAACAAAATCTAAAGAATTGATTCACTCATAAAAAAGAAGCAACTTACAAGAATGCATGATAAGAAGGGTGGACACATAGAATTGAGTGATCGAACCCTCACTAGGTGTGTATACACTCTCAACGCTCGGTGTTTAGGGTTTAATCACTCAAGTCTCCTCTAATCATGTTTTCAAGGATTTGCTTTTCATCTAACAATCAACAAGTATTTGATGCATGTATGCAAGTATCATGAGGTCTTTAGAAGGTTGTAATGGAGTTGGGGTAAGGGTAGGATGAATATATGGCTAAGTGGACTAAAAGATTGAATCTTTGATTAGCTTAAGTATCCAACTCAACCTATATCAATCAAATCACAACAATGCATCCTTGCCACCCATTACTTCTTTTCACATACATTCATGCCTTAGTTTCTATTCAAAGCACATATACATTTCTTATTCCTTTTTTTTTCTTTTTCTTTGGGATAACTTTTGTCCCATCTTATTACTATATTTTTCTTTCATTTCATTTTTTTTCTATTTCTCTTTCTTTTTTTTTTCTTTTACTATGGCAAATGCATATGGTTAAAGCAAATTGGAACATGAATGTGCACCCATTTTCCAAATTTTTCAATAATTATCCAAAATAAATTTTTTCTCTACCAATGCTTCCCAAAATTTCCCCCACACTTAAATGACACACACACCTCAACCTAAGCTAATCAAAGATGCAATTCAAGGTTATTTATGGTTTTCCACTTAGGGTTGTGATGTGCTAACAATTAGAACAAAGGGGATTAAAAAGCTCAAGATTAGATAACAATGGTAGATGTAAGGGTAGGGCTATATGGGTGAGTGAGTTTAATTCAAAAATGGCCTCAATCATGCTAAATGCATTCAAACATCAAATATTGGAAATAAAGAATCAAGCAAAACCAAGATCACAATCATAGAAGAGATGTAGCACACAATGAACAAAAATTGTGGTTAAAATGTGTAACCACTCATTCAAGCTCAAAAACTCACAAGGTGTTTTGTTCTTTCTCTCTTCTATGTTCCACAAAAATTCATTCAAGAAAGTTTGAAAATAATTTTCTCAATCAATTCAATAGAATGCCCTTGAAACAAAATTCTTAAAAATTTTTGTTGTTTTTCACCAAAATTATTTCCTGAATGTATGTATGTATGTTGTGATGGATGCAATTTTTCAAAAATTTTCCTAGTTCTATTCCTAATTTTCAACATCGCAAAAATTAATATGAACAATTAGGACAAATTGAACTAGGGGGTATACTATTCACATCATCCAATCACAACTTTTATCTATAACATATATACTAAGAAAAAGATGCAAAATGCAATAGATATAACTATGATATATATATATATATATATATATATATATATATATATATATATATATATATATATACCAAAAGAAAATACAATGTAACAGTTAAAAACACTCAAAATATGTACAAGAAACATAATAAAAAGAAACAAAAATAAAGTACAAAGTGTTCAGGAAAAGAAAGTTTACACCCCAAAATGACGAATCCTCCCCACACTTAAGCGTTGCACGGTCCTCCGTGCATGAACAAAATCCGGTGGTGAGGAGCTATGAAGCTCCACCTTCAGCTGGTGGGTTCAGGGGTTCCAGTTGCTGAGTAAAAAAATAAACACAATTGAGGAAAAGTGAGATGTGTGTGGTGTGTTCTAAGTGTGCACGGTTTAGAACAACACACATTGGTCGGGTAAATGGGGATCACACAATCAAAAGAATTACCATATGTCCCTCAATTAGGTAACCTAAGTTGCTAGTGGAGAATGAGCAAAACTTAAGGCACAAGCAATCTTAGGTAACTATGAAAGTGAATTGAGTGATTAAGATATTGGCTATTGTAATTGTGCAAGTTAAAGCGCAAGATTGATATAAAATAACACACTAAACAACAACCAATTCAATAATGAACGAAAACTCCTTACTCATCACGAAGTATAATGAAAAAGTCACATGGAAGGGTACTTGTTACAAAAAGTGATAAGCTTGATAAGAATCAAGTTAGGTCACTCAAACAAATGCAAAGCATTAACAAGGAACAAGTACTGGACATGTGATGAATTTTAATATGAAAATCATGATGAACAAGTAATTTCAACTCAAATCACTTAATCCAATGCACTTATATAATTTGTCCTAGTAGTACAATCAAAACATGAGTCTTCAAATCCACTAGGTACTTGCATATTAAAGCAAAGTATAAGTGCATTGTATCAAGATGCAACCCTATCGCTAATAAACAAACACTTGCAACTTATTTAAATAGAAACAACTAAAGTAAAGCTAATATAATACTAAAATGAAAATGAAATGCAATGAAGATTAAGTAAAACAAGAGGAAAAATATGGAAGAAGCAAGAAAAGAGAGGGGTGGAGGGGGCGGAAGTGCGTTAGGGCTTAAATGGAAAAGAAATAAAAATTTTGCCCAAAACAGCACTTGTGCGTACGCACACTAGGTGAAAAGGGGAGGGGTGCGCTCGCACAAGGCGTGCGAGTGCTCCGAACAGAAGGCGAAAATAGAAGTGTGTGCACGCACAAGCTTGTGCACGCGCACAGAACGCTTTTTTTTTCAAAAGATGGATCATGTGTGCGTGCGCACACAGGTCCGTGCGCATGCACAAGAGCGAAAAGGGATATGGGGTGCATGCGCACAGGCTGTGCTAACGCTCCCACCAGAGGGGCTGCCAGCTTGCGTGCGGACACACACCTCTGTGCAGCCGCATAGAAAGCACAAAAGGAACAGGGCGTGCGTACGCTCAAGCTGGTGTGCACGCACAAGGCTAAGAAAACAGGGCAGCACGCACACACAGGCAGTATTGGCGCTGCCACCAGAGGATGCTACAAAAGGTGTGCAGACGCACAATAGCGTGCGCTCGCACAAATGGCAAAAATTGCAGTTGCGTGCGCACGCACATGGTGGTGCGCACGCACAGGTGTCCTGTTTCACAAATTTTTTTTCTTTTCGAAACCAAGGTTCCAACCCTTAGTATATCAACATATCAACCCAAAAAAATTCAAAACATCACAAAATCATAATCCATATGCAATTCCACCTATCTAAACTCAAATTTAAACTAATCCTAAGCTAACTAAGGCAAGCAAACATGCAAGAAACTAGGACTATAAGCAAAGAGAAAGGGTAAGAAAGATGTTACCATGGTGGGGTGTCTCCCACCTAACACTTTGGTTTATAGTCCTTAAGTTAGACTTGTTGAGGAGACTCTTGCTAGGGTGGCTTGTGTTTCCACTCTTCCTTGAACCTCCATCCATACTTGGTCTTTGACTCTCCTCCGATCCGAGATCCCATATTTTAGGCATCCACTCACCTTCTTATTGTTCTTTATGCTTCAAGCAGGATGGATAAGCTCCTAATTGACCCTTGTAACAACCCAACATTCTCCGAAAATCACCCAATTGTGCTTCACACCATTCTTGAACTCCAATTCTTGAATTGTTCTTCTTGAAGGGCTATGGATTCTCTTGGCAACCAATACCCCTTCCTCCACCATGTACCAACCCAAGAAGGACCTTGAGTTGGCAGTCCATTTCCAAGATAGCATATTGATAGGGGCCAATAAAGCTCATAGGCAAAATTGCCACCCACTCAATATGTTCTTGGACCCGAATTGCTTCCTCACCAACTTCCTCTTTCCCATCACTCAAGTCATAACAAGGAGGTTGTGAGAAGTCTACCTCTATGTCTTTCTCAAACTCAATGGGAAGAGCCTCATTAGGATCATTAAGGGGATTGACCAAGGACGACAAAAAATCATCAATGATGGAATCCTCATCTTGATCAATCTCCCCCAATTCTCCCTTTCTCTCCTACAGTTCAAATACTTCACTTTCTTCCTCTTGTTGCACTTCAAGCTCTAACCCTTCTTCTTTCCCTTATGTCTCCATGCTCTCCTCTTCACGATACTCTTTAATTGATCCTTCACATACTTCAAGAGAAGTTTCTTGATCGGATGAGAGAAGTAGGACCAAGTGGTTCACCGCTTCGGCTATAGTAGCCATGAATTGCCCTTGTGTGCTTCGGAATCCTTCTTGCTCTTGGAGAAAGGCTTGAAGGTCTTGGTAGTCTTGGGCCAAGGGTGGAAAAGCTTCACATTGGGGTGAAAAAGGGGTTTCATTATTTGGGAGGAAGGTTATATATATAGGAGGTGATTCATGTTGGTAGGTATCTTGAAGTGGTGTATAAGGAGGTGTACAGTAGTGGTGGTGTGGTGTTTGAAAATATGGTGATTGAGGGTTATGTTGGGAGTATGGGTCATAGGCATATGGTGGTGGAGGTGTATAATCAAAGTAAAATCCACCATATCCTTGGTTTGGGTATGCATATCTACTAAAAATGGGACTTTTTCGGACGAATTTTGAGACGAAATTGAAATAAATTTCGAACAAATTAGAGACAAATTTTTTTTCAAACAAAATTGGGACGAATTTTTTTGTCCCCAAAAGCCTTGTTGCTAATTTACATTTTGTCTGAAATTTCGTCCGAAATTCTTTTCAGACGATTTTGTGACAAATTTCAAATAGGCATTTATCTGTTAGATTTCTAACTATTATGATATATTTTAAACGAATTTCAGACAGATTAGCCAATATAAAGACAACGTATTTCAGACAAATTTCTAACGAATTTAGTCAAATATAACAAATTTTTTTCGAATAAATTTTAGACAAATCAAATATTTCTTTTCAATTAAATTTCAGACAAATTTAATTTACATGAATTTACGTATTTGAAACAAATTTCATACAAAACAAAAAATTATTTTTGCACAAATTTTCTACAAATTTAATATATAAATATTTTATAAAATAAATTGTATTCGATTTGCTTTCTATATTAAGACCATCATAATCATTTTTTCATATTACATCATCAAAATTATAAACACATAATAAAGTCATGAAAAAGTCAATTACCATAAAAAGATTAAAAAAATATGTATTATTAAAATACTTGTAAATAAATGTAATCAAACTAAAATAAAAAAAATAATTAAAGTAAAACAAATAAAAAAAGCCTTTAAAAAGGTCAAATATCATGAATAAAATAAAATGTACTAACTAATTCACCTAAAAATTCCTTAATCTAAATCAGAAAAAACATATACTTCAGACATCAATCACTCATGTTATCATCCTCATCATCACTAGAGTCTGTCCCAAGCTCATCATCCGCAAGAACAGACATGGTTGAAGGAAGTGGGAGATTCAACTTTTTATACAAAGCATGAAGTGTCTTTTCAGTAGAACCAATTCTTTTCTGTTGAGCTTTTAGTTGACGTCCTTGATCCTTTAACTTATGCTCAGCATCATTCAACTTAATCTTTTGCTCTTCATTGATCATTTCTTGCTCCTTTACCTTTTCTTTCCACATGTGAAGTTCTTGCTCAATATTTAGATTGTCTTTGGATGTCTCTGAGCAATTTCTGAAATCCAACTTTGAATAGAGATCTAAACCAAAAGAACCTAAACCAAAAGCAGTTTTCTTTTTCTCCTTTGTCACAACTTCATTCCAAATAGTGTAATCATCTGGTATATCTAGGCCTTCCTTAGATGCCTCAACATCTCCCTCATTATCCAAGGATAAAGCTACTTGAGAAAGTTCTGTCTTTCGCTTTTTAAATTCACCCTACAAAACCAATTAATTTTAATCACAACTAAATATGCCTTGAACAAATACTAACATATAGTGAAAATTATTTTTAAAAACGACAAAAGCAGAAGAACAAACTAGCATCACATACAATGACTTTCTCAGAAGTGTAAGTACAAATTGCATGATTCTTTTTCTCTGTTATTATTAAGACATGAAGTGTGTTTGGGAGGTATGAGGAAAAGAGAGGTAAGGTTAAGGGTAAGATGAATTATACTAGGGATTAACATGGCACTTGTTTGGGAGTTTAAAATAGACTGATGTTGGGTTATGAAATCTCCACTTTGAGTGAACTCTAAAAGTAATTAGATGGAAATTATTGGGGGAAGTATAAGCCTTCTTCCCTCTCTTCTCTTAAATCTTACTTACAAGCATACACACCCTAAGGAATGTCTTGTCTGAAGCAGAAAGGCCACTGATTGAATTTTTAAAAAGGACTGAAAGATAAGCAAAAGATATGAGAATAGATTGAGTGAATTAGATGAGTGAATTATAAGTAACAAATTTTAAGAGCAAATTAGTATAATTATATTCACAAATAAATAGATTGAATGACTCATTGAAAATTGTATTTTTGAAGGACTTTGAACCTAGGTAAGAAAAACAAGCGCTCTATTTTTGTTAGCTTGTATTGGTAAACATGAAAAACTTCTTAAGTTCTGAACTCCTCAAATTTTTGGAGAAAAGCCAACCAAATTCAAATAATTTATTATGTGATCAATTTTAGAACATAATATTAGAATTGGCAAAACAAAATGTAATCACAACTAGTAAAGTAACCAACATGACTTTATTAAAATTGAAGTTAATCATTAAGCAGATAACTTATCGAAATCGGTTATCCTCATTCCATTCTTCCTAATAAAAATTAGAAATTGAGCACAAGAACCACTTTTGCATTGAGCTGCATTTGTGTCCTATTGGCTATTAATGAAAGACTTTATAAACCACTTGTAATTCAAAATTTCCATTCTAAAAAGCTAATTAGCACGAGAAAATATTGATCAAATTTTTTTCTTAGTAATGGTTAGTATTTCTTTCTTTCTTTCGTTCTATAATCATGTTGATTAATTCAAAATGTTAGGGACATAATACAAGCACAAATCAAAGAAGGATTTAGAACAGTGACACAGATTGAAACTATTATCCATGTTTGTCAAAGACATGTGAATTTCAAGTTAAAAGTTCTTATGAAAAATTTGTAGCAGCATCAGAACTTGTTCAGCAGATTGGCTACTAAAAGCCTTAATAATAAATACATAACATTTCTTAAACCTCAAACTAAATCTAGTAATCTACTGTTAAATATTAATAGAAAAACAAATTTCATCATATTAATAAGTTTAAGACTCACTATTAGTCAAAAGGGAGAATAATAATATTTTGCTGGGAATAAATTTGTTACTTATAATTCACTCATCTAAATTGAGATTTGCTCTTTACTAGTAAAACCTCATGGGTCTTATGTTATTGAGATTCGGTGATGAGTGATGACACCGGAAAATACGAGGGATTTTAAGCCATTATTCTTAGATTTTTACTACAGCAAATTTCAGAAAATTTATTAGTGTTCAAGCCATTTAATCTTTAAGTAGCTACAACATCTAAATCGAATACAAAGCATCACATAGGCATTCAATCAAACATGTGGTGTGCAATTCAGAAATTTAGCATAATCAAGTAATTTTCAGTAGCATTCAACTCATAAAAGCCATAATCCAAAATTTACAAGTAAACAAAGATCTAATAAACTAATCCTAACCTATTTTAACCACTTAAATCCACTAACAACATGAAGATTCTAACTAACTAACTAATTAAAGAAAATAGACTGAAAAGCAGAGCAAGGAGAGAACCTGAGGTGATGACTAGGGTTCTTGAAGCAAAGACAGGGAAAAAGAACAAAGCTGAGTAACAATACTGTTCACAAAAATTAGAACCTTGCAGAGGACGCACAAAGAGAAGAGGAGGCATGAACAATCTAGCAAAGGGGCAGTGTCTGAGGCTGGCAGGGGCGCGGGTTCTGAGACCGGTGGAGGCGAACACATGCAGGAGGCGGAGCGATTGTTCAGAAGTGAAGGCTGGTACCTGGGATTGCGATTGACAATGGTGGCGGTGGTCTGAGGTGCGAGATTGGAGGCTGGAGTGGTGGATGTCTGAGACCAAAGACAGGAGGCAGAGCAAGAGCGGCCAAGCATGAGTGGCAACGCACAGACAGAGGCAGAACACGCAGAAGGAGCGCGAAGCACAAGCGGAAACCACAGACCGGAGGTAGAGCACGCAGAAGGAGGGAGAAGGAGATGAAGAACTGACCACGAAACGGTGAAACCAAAAAACAGTTCTGATAAAAGGTTTGGTTTTTGGCAAGTTAACCTAGGTATGTTGCTGTGATACGAGGGAGAAGGCACTCAAAAGCTAAAATTTCCTGAACCTAAAAGGCGGTTTTGATAAAGTTTTGATTTTTGGCGCAAAGTAAATAATAAGTGGCATTGAAATAACTGTGTATAGCAAATTTTTTTAAAATTAAAATTATATCTAATTTTTAATATCAAATTAAAAAGGATAAAATTACAACAAAAATATATTCAATAAGTTATAGAATAGAATATTGATATTTAAAAGATAGATATTTTAAAAAAATTATATCTAATAATAATTTTAAAATATTTAAATTTTGAATTATTATAATGTAAATAATTAAAAGAATAAATTAAAAAATAATATGAGGTAACCAAAAAAATCAAAATTAAATATAAGATGTTATATAAAAATTTGTATAAGAAATTTAATATTAAATATAATAAAAATAAAAGAATAAAAAAATAAGAAGATAGAATATATAACAAAAATAAAAAGATAGAGTCTTCCAAGTTTAACTAAAAAAAAAATAAAATATAATATACAATGATATAAAAAAACTAATAAAAATATAGTCAATTTAGTTCTAAGATTTAGGATTGGATAAGTATATTTGTTAATTTTTTTATTTAGTACTGAGTACGTACTACCTGAATTAAAAGAGTTATGGTGAATAATAGATTAATTTACTAGTCTTATATCTTAATGGTTGATCTATAATGATTCAATTAATTATTTTAAGATTGTAATTTATTTCATATTTGATATTATATAAAAATAATTATTAACTTAATAAAAATTTAAATATTTTTTATTTTTTAAAATATTAAAAAATATATTTTAAAAATAAACCAACTAAATTTGATGGTAGCCCACCAAAAGTACCCATTTTGTTGGCGCCAAGCACACAATGGCTTTCCCCACCAGAAGTTTCAATTCGTGTGCGCCCTCCTGAGATGACGACTAAATCCATTTCGCGGGTGTTTTACGAACAATGGCTCTGCGCGTTTTCGTAAAGCTTTCTCTGCATGCGTATTATGGGAATTAATATATTTTATTTACTTATTTATATAAAAAAAGTCTGCATAAATAAGCTCTAACGTACCTATTAATCCAATTTTTAAAAATATGTATAATAATAAATAAGATGTTAATTGGTATGATGATTATTTCATATTTTGATTAAGAGGTTTTGGAATTGAAAGGTGCAAACAAAAACTGTACCTTTTTATAAGTTATATATAATTAAGGTTATTTTAGGAAAAAGAAACTTTATTTTAGAATAGTAAAAATATTTGGGACAAATCATAGACTAATTTAAAATATAAATAATATTTTTATACTAAATTTTAAAAGTTTTCAATAAATATTTGAAATCTGTTTGAAAATTGATGAACTTTCAAACTGATTTTACAAATGATGCTATTTTCGTCCAAAATTTGTGAGAAAAAATTTTGTCCACTTCGAAGGGTTAGTTATAGTAAAAGCATTTAAGACTAATTATAGATAAATTTGGGATAGAATTAATATTTTTCAAAATGCGTCTCAAATCCATCTGAAGTTATTGCGCATATTCAGATGGAATACGGACGAATTATAGTTTTTGTCCAAAATGTGTTGCTAATCTATATGAAAATTTAGGTGCCATCTAAAAAAAATTTGGCGCCAAAATTTGGGACAAAATTTAGACAAATTTAGGACAGAATATATTATTCCAATATCTCCACTAAAAATTGTTCAATATTTGTCTCAAATTTGTCCGAAATGAAAAAGTCATTCAGACGGAATAAATTTCGTTTGAAATTTTCGTCCAAAAAAACTCTATTTCTAGTAGTATTGGCAAGGGTTTGGCTCATTGTAGTGTAGAGGAGGTTGCTCCTCCCAAAATAGATGTTCCATTCCCATGATGTAATCCAAAATTGAGGTTATCAATCCCTACAAAATGATCACAACCAAGCTCCAAACGAAGAGGATGATAACTCATAGAGGAAATAGAAAATAACAACTAAAGACATCAATTAATAAAATAAATAAAATCCTAATTACCAACAAAAGCAAACAAACAATCAAAAAGTATCTATTCACACTATTCACATATTTACAACAACCAAAGTTATAACACTCATGACGCTAGTTCTCTGGCAACGGCGCCAAAATTTGACAATGACCAAAAGCATGGGTTTGGATTTTCGTACTAAAAATAGGATTGACGTTGCAAGTATAGTCCAAACCCAACCATTGATCATCAATCAAATTATTATTCTAAAGATTTTCACAATGCAAATCAAATTAACCGAGAGTATTTAGACTCCCGGGTTGTCTCTCTAGGAACTAATGCCAATAAGTGCACAATTTTGGTTGTGAGAATCAAATGGGTTTTCAATGATTGAGAGCAAACAAAATAAGGGAATTAAAGAACAAGACAAAATTTGTAATTAATAAACTAATGAAAGAACAAAAGAACTATGTATGTAATACAAATAAGTAAGACTCAAAATTGATGGAAAAGTGGTTTAAAACATAAATGAAACCTTGGCTTGGGATGAGTTATGAAATCCCTTCCTTGCCATAACTACAACTATGATAATTATGATGGATTAATCTCACTAAGTCAACCCTCACATCAGAGAGTAAGTTAAATGAGCATAAGTGTTCTTAACCCACAAATTCTAGCTTGCTTGCTAATTACCTTAGCAACAAATTAGTATTAGAGGGAACAAGAACAATTAACAACCCAAGAATTATCACTAAATGTTGGACATTATAGCTCTAGTAATCCATACAATCATTTTCCCCAAGTCAAGGGGTGAAAATTACCCCATAATCAAAATTGGCATTTCATCGAATACATAATGGGCATAACATAAAATATGGCAAAATTGGTAAATTAATGAAAGCTATAAACCATAAATGATCAAAATCAATAAAGACAACTCAAACAAACATATAAAAGCCATCAAACATCAAATTAAACAACTAGGAATCCAAAATTGCAAGACTATGTAAATATTGACAAGAGAAATGAAAATAGATGAAAGTGTAGAACAAGTAATGTAATTAAAAGAGAAATTAAAGAAATACTTACAATGAGATAGCAAAATCCAAGAGAAAAACTTGAACTATAAAATTTTACATTGAAAACCTAATTAAAACCCTAATGAACTAGAGAGAAAACCTAAGCTAACTACCCTAAAACTACTCCTAAAAACTATTCTATGAAGTATGGTAATGTATGGTATGATGTATGGTTGCTTCCCCCTTCATATATGCTCCAAAGCCTTCAAAAATGGGCCAAAAAGCCCCCCAAAATGCAAGTCCACGTGCAATTTTCCCCCTTGATTTAAATCTCTATGAGTCTAGTTTAGTTTCGAAAAATTTCAGATACATCAAATGAAAATATGATTTTTGGTAGATTTTCTAAGAACAGGGTAGCTTGCTGTCTTGGTGCAGAGATTTCAAACTTAAAATCAGTTTTTGCAAGAGAAATGGTTTTCCTTTTTTATTGTATTCAACTAAACTATTTCAACTGGGTTTGAATCTATAGGATACTTTTGTTTTGAGTCTAGAGATGGAGAATTAGGCTTGTAAGCTTCTGTGACACCATTTTAAGACTTTTGGGCTTAATTTCGGGTCTTAGAACATGGGAAAGGTCCTAGGTAATTTACTTGGTATTATTTTGAAAAGTTAGAGAATAGAGGCTTAGGTTTCTAGTGTACTGAGGATGGGTATGGTAGATGAGAAAGGAGGATGGTATTGGAATTGGGGAAAACTGATGAACTATTAAGTTGGAATGGAAAATATGAATTGAGGATGGTTGAGATAAGTCAAGGACTCGAAGAGAAATGATGATCTTGATGAATATTGAGAATTGATAACTGAAAGTGATTTGAGATGAGTAATGGTAATTTCTGGTGATGATTTGATGATGAGGAAATGATTGGATTATATGAGAGTGTGCAGAGCCTATATCTCCAGCGTAGCAGATTGTTCTGCTGTATGACTAGTTGTTGTTGAGAGTGTGCGGAGCCTATATCTCCGGCGTGGTAGATGTTTCTGTCGCATGACTTGTTGAATGTTGAGAGTGTGTGGGGCCTATATTCGTGGCAGATTGTTCTACTGCATGATTTGTTGTGGTTGGTTCCTTCTATGCTGCAGGAAGTGTGTTGGGCCTATATCCTTGGCGTAGTAGACTCTCTACTACATGAGTGTACAGGGCACTATATCAATGGCGTAGCAGAAGAGCTGCTGCATGAGTGTGCTAGGCACTATATCCCTGGCGTGGCAGAAAAGGCTACATTCAGGAGGATGTATCGGGTTGGCATTTACGGACCAACAAGTGATATCTCGAGCCAATAGGATAGACATTCATCTTATGCATATTATATATGCTTGTTTGCTTTGATTACTTGAGTTTGCCTAACTGTATAACATGCCTACTTGCTTCTTGAATTACTTGCTATAAATGAATACTATCTGTGTTTTACTTGCTTGCATTTATCTTGTGTTTGTCTGGTGCTGAGGAGGTTAGGTAGGTGGTGGTGATGGGATCGCACAGAGGTTAGGTTGGCGAAGGCTGTGGGATACAGCGGTGTGATTAATATTAGTTAGAATTCCCCTAAGTTTAGATAATCCGGTTTATGGTTTAAGTTTCTTATGTATTTATTTTATTTCGTTAAGCTTGAATATCCGTATGTGATGTGAAGTTCTAGGATTGCCTTCGGCATCCCGAAGCCTTACATCTTACATCATTGGGCACTGTTACCATACTGAGAACCTCCGGTTCTCATTCCATACTTTGTTGTTGTTTTTCAAATCCAGGACTTAATATACTTCGGTGAGATTGCGGATATGGTAACAGAGCGGAGTATGGTTCGTTTCTTGTTTATTTCTGTTTTAATTTCATCATAGTATTTTCTCACCTTTTGTATATTTATCTTTATGGCCTTAGAGGCTTATTTGAGAAACAGGTTGTATAATCTGTTTTAATTCTAAAGCTCTGTATCTTTCTATTTGTAACTAGTCGGCTTAAACTCCGCAAGCTGCAGCTAGTTCTCTATGATTATTATATTCTTATATTTATATATATTTTATTCTCTTATACTTATACCTTGTATCTTATGCGTTAGCTTCGTGTGAATGTTTCGCGCTTTTGTAAATATGTCTTTGAGCTTAATCCTTCATCGGGCTCCTAGAATATATTATTTCTTTCTATATATAAATATGTATAAGCCTTAGGACTGTTGTAACCTCTGATTAACCTTTACTTTACGGCTAGAGGTAAGGCTTAGGGTAATTGGGGTGTTACATTGCGTGCTGTGTTTAGAGGTTGTAGCTGCTGCGGGGAAGGTCGGTATTGATGTCGATGCTGCGAGATAAGAATAGAAACAGAGTTTGTCGCGTAGTTAAGTTGTGAACGAGGTAGGGGCATTTTCGTGAAACTCATTTTTATTTCGAAGAATTGTTATAAATCAATATTGATGCAAAAATATATTTTTGGTGACTTTGTGAGTCTTATGGATTGACTGAGTTATTTTGAAAGAATACGATTGTTTACTTGATTGAATTTTTTATTTATTGAGTTGGCATTGTGATAGTTAATGAAAGCTTGATTTGAAAATTCGATTTGTATATTTATATTGAGAAATGAGTTGTGTTGAAAATCTAATTTATATATATATATTCATACTGAGAAATAGTTGTGTATTGAGAATCTGATTTACATTTTTATATTGAGGAATGATTTGGTTTGAAAATGTTTGAGAAGGTTGAGAATTCTAAATTATCGATTGATGTTGTTGAAGTTGGTTTAAATTGGTAATTGATGAGATTGGTTGGTTGAATTCTAGATTTTGTTGATTTCCTTGCGTTGAGTGCTGTTGTTGTAATAATTGTTTATTGGAAGTGATTTGAATGGTGGAGAGATGTTTGGTTTGGTTTGGTTGGGACCCTTGAAGGGTGGCAAAGTCTGAATTTTATAGGAGATGTTGCCAAAATTTTTATAAAAATTGGAGATTTGGTTTGAAGTATTATTTAAAAAAAATTGGATTCAAGGATTTTATTATTCGATATCGATTTATTAAGAAAAGGAGTGAATTATGTTTTGCAGTTTTATTCATTAAGAAAAGTATTATGCTTTGAGTTTTATTAAGAAAAGTATTATGTTTTGAGTTTGATTTATTAAGGAAAGGATTATATTTGAACTTTATTTATTAAGAAAAGTATTATATTTTGAGTTTGATTTATTAAAAAAGGAATTACATTTTGAATTTAATTTATTAAGAAATGAATTATGTTTGAGTTTTATTTATTAAGAAAAAGATTATATTTTTAATTAATTTAATATGAAAAGAATTATGTTTTGAATTTGATTAAAGAATCACATTTTGAGGAGTTTTAGCAAATTTATAGTATTTGAGTTTGATTGGCAAAGAGAGATGATTTTTTGAGTCTTTTTGGGAAGTTATTACACTTGAGAATGAAGTTGTAAGTGAGTTTTATGCACTTAAATTGAATATACAAGTTAACGAGAATGAATAATTGATAAGTGGCTAGAATTTATGAGCTTTGTAATGCATGAAACAAGTAAGAGAGATTAATGTTAACTGAGTTGAGTTGTCCCGACAAGGACGGTGGTTTAATCCCGCTTGTTGTGGTTATTGAACAATAAGTTTTGTCCCAGCAAGGACAGTGGTTTGATCCCGCTTGTCATGGTTATTGTGCGCATGCGGGTATGATGGTTTTATCCCGCCCGCAGTGAGGACGGTGGTTTATCCTGCTCATGTACTAATGAATGGTGTAGCAAGGACGAAGGTATGATCCCGCATGCATATTGTTTTGTGTTTGGCAAGGACGGTGGTTTAATCTCGCTTGCAGATTGAGTTGTGAATGTAAGCCGAGCAAGGATGGTGGTGTAATTCCGCTTGTTCGAGATACCCAATAAGGATGGTGGCTAAATCCCGCTTATTATGGAGGCAAGGACAGTGGTTTAATCTCGTTTGCGTGTCCCGAACAAGGATGTGGTGTAATCCCGCTTGTTTATGGAACCTACGGGTAAGGAGAGTGGTTAAATCCTGCTTATCCGAGTCGGGTCTGGTAACATAAACGACGCTTGAGTTCATGGCCAGTAGGACATGCATGCATCATATGCATCTATGTGACATTATTTGGGTGTGCATATTGTATTTGGTTTGCTTGTGTGAATATTTCTGTATAATTGCTAACTGTCGTACTTGCTATAATTGCTCTTGATTGTATCTGAACTTTATTACTTGTGATTGTAATTGCCTGGTTTGAACTATAGTAGTTGGAGTGGTGGTTTGATTATGCTTTGGACCAGAGGCCATGAATGTTTATATTTTGGGCCGGAGGCCGAGGTTGTGTTTATGTTGGAACGGAGGTCGTGATTGGTTGTGTTTAGGCCGGAGGCCGTGATTGGTGAGTTTGGATTGGTTGATCCTTTGGTTATATTGAATGTTATGTGATTCACCGAGAATGGAACTATTTATAAAATTCAAGATATGCAGTTGGATTTTCTTATTTGTTTATATGTTGATATTTGAATAGATTCATAAGATGGACGATAATCACTACAATTGAAATCAGTTTTCTTTATACGTATCTTCTTATGACTGAGAACCAGGGAGGACAATGTTCTCACCCTCTGACGATTGGGTTTTCTGTCAGTAAAGAATTTTTCTAAAAATATAATCGCGTTGCAAGTATAGTTTCTAAACCAATAGAGAATCCTTTCGTACAAAAGTTTGGTTGTCACTTAAGCAAACCCAATAAAATTTATAACCGAAGTATTTAAATCTCGGGTCGTCTCTCAAGGAATTGCAGGGAGGTGTATTTATTATTGGTTATGGGTTTTTCTAAGAAGATTTTGAGTTTGAGAACAGAAAAATAAATAATTGTAATTTAAAGCAGTGAAAATTAAAAAGAGAATTTATATAATTAATTAAAAAGCCTTGACCGGGGGTGTGATTAACTGGAAGTTCTATCCTTGTTAGAATCTTCTCAAGTGTAGTGTAAAGACTTAGTTAACCCTTATTGAGTAAAGAAAAGTCAAGTGATAGAATTGACTCTTATCCACAAATCCTAGTCCTTTCCCTTGGAAAGGTCTAGCATTAGTAGATATAGAATTAGCCAACAATGTCCAATTTAATTAAGCACTTAAGCATTCCAACTCAAGTGTCTCCTCTTAATCAACCCCCATGTCAAGTGAAAAATCTACTCCATTGACATGGATGCCAATTTCACATAATAAATGACTAAATAAATACTTGAAGATAATCAAACAAATAATGAGGTAAATAGAAAAAAATACTCTTTGCATTAATAATGTCATAAAAACTTTCCAATTGTAACTCTGAATAAGGATTAAAGATATAAAAGAGTAAGGAAATAGGATAAAAACTAAAATAAGATAAATAGAAATTAAAGGAGCAAGGAAATATAAAACAAACTTGAATAATAAAGTCTTCAATGGAGGTAGTAATATCTAACTAAACAGCATAAAAGTAGGAATCCTAAATCCTAGAGAGAGGAGAGAGTCTCTCTCTCTAAAAGCTACATATAAAAACCTAAAATTGTGTATTTGAAAGTATGATTGATGAATGAATGGATTTCCCCACTTTATAGCCTCTAATCTGTGTTTTCTGGGGCGAAAACTGGGCCAGAAATAGCCCATAAATTACTGGTTGCGAAATCTGCCATGCTAGTTTTTAGTCAGGGTAACTATAGCAAATTATATATAATTTCGAAGCCTCGGATGTTAGCTTTCCAACGCAACTGGAACCGCATTATTTGGACCTCTGTAGCTCAAGTTATGACCGTTTGAGTGCGAAGAGGTCAGGCTGGACAGCTTAGCAATTTCTTCAACTTCTTGTATTCCTTCCACTTTTGCATACTTTCTTTCCATTCTCTAAGCCATTCCTACCCTGTAATCCCTGAAATTACTTAACGCACATATCACGGCATCAAATGGTAATAAGAGATGATTAAATATAGGAAATTTAAGAGCACGAAGCATGTTTTCAATCATAGCACAAAATCAAGAAGGAAATTGTAAAACCATGCAATTAGTATGAATAAGTGAGTAAAGAATTGATATAAACCACTCAATTAAGCATAAGATAAACCATAAAATAGTGGTTTATCAACCTCCCCACACTTAAACATTAGCATGTCCTCATGCTAAACTTAAGAGAAACTATAAAAGTGAAGAGGAATGGTAGAATGTATGAAATGCAACCTATCTATATGAATGCAACTACATGCAGAATGCTTTTTCCTACTTGGTTAAAAGTAAATAAATTCTCCAAGAATAAATATAAACTGGATTCCACTAATTCAAATCAAAAAATAAAGTACAAGTGAACTTGCAAGAAGAAATAGCTCATGAAAGCCAAGAACAAAGAATCGAGCATCGAACCCTCACTGGAAGTGTATGCACTCTAATCACTCATGTGTTTAAGGTTTGATTCTCTCAATTCTCTACTAACCTTGCTTTCTAAGGCTTGCTCTTCATCTAACAATAAACAAAAATTTAATGCATAAATACACAAATCAAGAGGTCTTTTAAGGGTTGTAATGGGGTTAGGGTCAAGGTAGGATTGTATTTGGTCAAGTGGACTAAAATCTGAATCCTTAATTAACTTAAACTTTCCACCTAACTTTAGACAATCCATGTAATCATAATACCACATCTAACTATCCATTAACCATGTTTTTCACATATTCATGCATTCTAATTTCAAGTACAGTACATATGCATTGCTTTCACCATTTACTTTGGGACATTTTGTCCCCTTTTATTATTTGCTCTTTTTTCTTTTCTTTTTCTCTCTTTATTATTATTATTATTATTATTATTATTATTATTATTATTATTATTTTTTTTTTTTTTTAATTTTTTTTATATTTTTTCAATGCATATGATTAAATTATTGAATGCATGAATATGTCCTAAACATTTCTTTCACATTTTCATAAAGATATATAACACCCAATTCTTAAACCAACTATTTCTAAACTCACTTTCTCCACACTTAATTCATGAGCACTCTCACTAGTCTAAGCTAACGAAGGATTCAAATTAAGGACATTATTATTTTTCGTTTAGAGTTAATGATGTGCTAAAGTAAAGAACAAAAGGGGTATAATAGGCTCAAAATTGGTTTGCAAGGGATAATGAAAGGTAAGACCATATGGGTATGTAAGCTCAGTGAAACAATGGCCTCAATCATATAAGTGCATGCATACATCAAACCATGGAAATATAGAATCAAGCAAGACAAAGATCACAATTTTAGAGAGAAAAACACACACCAAATAAATAAAATATTGGTTGATAAGATGCAACCAATCAAATAAGCTCAAAATCTTACTGGTTTTGTGTGTTCGAGCTCTAAACTATGTTCCAAAATAATATTTCTTTAAACAAGTTTAATAAAATTTTTTAATTTAAATTAGTGAAATACTCTAAAAAGTTTCTTGAAAAAGAAAATATTACTTTAACCAAGTGGTGGTAAAATATGCACAAAATCAAACAAACATGTAATCAAACATGCAAATGCAATAACTAACAAATTAACATTGGTGTTGAAAAAGGAAGGTACTAACCCACGGAAGTCGGTATCGACCTCCCCACACTTAAAGATTGCACCGTCCTCGGTGCATGCTGAGATGTGCAAGTGGATGAGTGGCTCCAACTGACGCTTTTCTCCAAGAATTGTGCAGATTGACTTGTCTGTTGCCCCATGTAAACGTTTTCTGTTTGTCTTCCTCGGTGGCCAGCCTGAAAGAAGAAGAAAAGAAGAAAAAATAACCCAAAAATAAATATAAGAAAATAAATAAAGTCTGGGTGGGTTAATGCCAAATAATGAGGGTCTCAATTACATGGTAGCTACAACATACAAGTGAGAAAATAATAGAAGCACATGGCATACTAGTGGTGCAAAATTTGCAACAAGGGGAGAGAGTGTGGGTAATGAAAGACAGTGTAAGTTCATATCAATACAAGAGGAGTACAAGTATCATAAAAGATTAGCATTGATTTAAATAATATTACCCAATCAGAATAAAACAAGTCATGAAGCACCAGGATAATGCAAGAGAAGATGCAACAGTTAAATAAGAAAATTTAACACCAATGGAAAAATAATAAATTTAGAAAAGAAAATAAAAATATGCACAAAATTAAAATGTAGTGAATGAAAGTATGCAAATAAATTAAATAAAATAGAATAGAAGTGAAGAGGGATGAGAGGTTAAAGAGATGAAGAAGAAGAAAGTAAGAAAGAATTAAGAAAGAAGTATAAAGGAGAGAAGAAAGAAGTAAGAATTTAGAAATGGGACACGACGCGTACGCGTGCATCACGCGTACGCGTGGACACTGAGTTGGCCGTTCGACGCGTAAGCGTTGCCCACGTGTTCGCGTGGGTGGTCCGGAAGCTAAATGACGTGCACGCGTCAGGGACGCATACGCGTGGGTGATTTTGTGCCTTGGGCACAGTGCCCGCACCAGGCCAGCACAACTTTCGGCCTGACACCTCTTTACGCCGATTTGTAGGGTCACGCGTACGCCTGAGTGACACGTACGCCTGGAAGGCTGATTTTTGCAATTGACGCGGACGCGTCAGGGACGCGTTCGCGTGGGCTTGTTTGTGCCTGAGGCACGCCTCCAGCCACGCTCCCGCGCAACTCTCTGTAAGGTTTAGCGTCGCATGTGATGCATGCGCGTGGTTCACGCGCACGCGTGGGACGCGTTTTTTTTTATATGTAGTATGTAAATGCAGATGCAGGCTATATGTATGAACACTAAGAAAAATAGAATAAAATAAAACTAAGAATAAAACAAAATAAAATAAAACCAAGACTGAAAGAGAACGATCATACCATGGTGGGTTGTCTCCCACCTAGCACTTTTAGTTAAAGTCCTTAAGTTGGACATTTGGTGAGCTCCTTGTCATGGTGGCTTGTGCTTGAACTCGTCTTGAAACTTCCACCAATGCTTGGACTTCCAATAAGCTCTATCAATACCAGGTAAATTTCTCAAGCTTTGATGGAGTTCTTCACAAGCTTTGAGCTCCCAAAATTGATCCTCATATATTTCCGGATCCCAAATCTTGTTTCTGCACCCGTCTTCAAGTGGAACATGATGATTCCATCCGGGTGGTAAGCAATCTGAATTCTCTACGGAGTACCAAACTCTTCTTTTAGATCTAACCAAATTATCACTAGTTGAGCCCTTACATCTAGCCCTTGAAATATCAACTTTGATGAGCCTTGATTTGCAACTCCAACCACTAAACAGTCTCCTCTTATGCTTTATGCCACAAAGCTTCTTGAGTTGGCCATCCGTTTCAAGAATACCGAACTCAAGTGGGATAGGAAGACGAACAGAGATAAGTTTTACCCACTCGAGTGAAGGAGTAGACGACAACCTAGGTGGAGAAGTCTCCAACGTTCTTGACAAAGCGTACTCAACTCCCGTCCGCCCTTTTCTAAGGATTTCAGCTTCCACATTATTCTCAGACTCAATCAGAGAAGAGTCTTCATATTCAAGGGGTTCATTTGCGGATGTAGATTTATTACTAGGAGGACTTGATGCATGATCTTTATCACCAAGGGAACTTACTTCTTGATCTATCCCATCCAAGTCTTCATAAGGAATATGCCATGGAGGTTGTGCACTGGCCTTCTTGACATCAATTTCAATCTTATTGGAGGAGTACTCTACAATTCTAGATTCCCATGAAGGTTCAGCATCTCCTAAATCTTCAACAACTTCTTCCTCTGCAACTATTATGGCTTCCTCCACTTGTTCCAATACAAAGCCATGTTCTTCATTGTCCACCGGAGTTTCTAGTGTCTCCTTCATGCTACGTTCTTCTTTTGATTCTCCACATGTAGCCATGGGAGTACTTTGAGTACTCAGATGTTGGGAAGCTAATTGATTTACTACCTCGATCAAGGCAGTCGAATTCTAGTACTCCCCGTTTCATCTCTCTTTGCCCTTGAAGAAGAACACCAAGAGTGTCATGCACTGAAGGTTGAGGTGGATATGAGGGCTCATTACTTGGGAGGAAAGGTTCATGATAAGAGGGTGGTTCATCACTCTCCATCTTTTCCACTTGTTGCACAGCACACTTTAATTCCTTGTTCTCAAGTTGAGATTCTTTAGCCATGAAAGCTTCGGGTGCTATTCGGTTTACCGCTCGGTCCAATTGACGCAGGGTTGCTTGAAATTGATCCATTGTTTCCTTGAGACGATCCCTTGACTCTTGTTCTGCTCGGATATCATAAGTAGGATCATGAGGCTCTTAGATTGATGGATATGGATGTGGTTGGTGTGGAAAATCGTGATCGTTCATTCCTTGGTAATGGCACTAAAAACTTAATACGCACGTTCATAATCTTAGTTCTTTGTCACAACTTCGCACAACTAACTAGCAAGTGCACTGGGTCGTCCAAGTAATAAACCTTACGTGAGTAAGGGTCGATCCCACGGAGATTGTCGGCTTGAAGCAAGCTATGGTCATCTTGCAAATCTCAGTCAGGCGGATTCAAATGGTTATAGAGAATTGATAATTAAAATATAATTAAAACATAAAATAGGATAGAGATACTTATGTAATTCATTGGTGAGAATTTCAGATAAGCGTATAGAGATACCTTTGTTCCTCCTGAACCTCTGCTTTCCTGCTGTCTTCATCCAATCATTCCTACTCCTTTCCATGGTAAGCTTTATGTAGGGCATCACCGTTGTCAATGACTACTTCCCGTCCTCTCAGTGAAAATGGTCCAAGATGCACTGTCACCGCACGGCTATTCATCTGTCGATTCTCGATCATGCTGGAATAGGATTCAGTAATCCTTTTGCGTCTGTCACTACGCCCAGCACTCGCGAGTTTGAAGCTCGTCACAGCCATCCCTTCCCAGATCCTACTCAGAATACCACAGACAAGGTTTAGACTTTCCGGATCTCAAGAATGGCCGCCAATAATTCTAGCCTATACCACGAAGACTCTGATCATAAATCAGGAGGCTAAGAGATATGCATTCAAGCTTGCTTTCATGTAGAACGGAAGTGTTTGTCAGGCACGCGTTCATAGGTGAGAATGGTGATGAGCGTCACATAATCATCACATTCATCATGTTCTTGTGTGCAAATGAATATCTTAGAGAAGAAATAGGCTTGAATTGAATAGAAAAACAATAGTACTTTGCATTAATTCATGAGGAACAGCAGAGCTCCACACCTTAATCTATGGTGTGTAGAAACTCTACCGTTGAAAATACATAAGAACAAGGTCTAGGCATGGCCGAATGGCCAGCCTCCATGATCTAAGAACTAAACGTCCAGAGATGTAAATACAATAGTAAAAAGTCCTATTTATACTAAAACTAGTTACTAGAGTTTACAGAGATAAGTAAATGATGCAGAAATCCACTTCCGGGCCCACTTGGTGTGTGCTTGGGCTGAGCATTGAAGCTTTCACGTGTAGAGGTCTTTCTTGGAGTTGAACGCCAGTTTGTAACCTATTTCTGGCGTTTAACTCTGCTTTGCAACCTGTTTCTAGCGTTTAACTCCAGAATAGGGCAGAAAGCTGGCGTTGAACGCCAGTTTGCATCGTCTAAACTCGAGAAAATTATGGACTATTATATATTTCTGGAAAGCCCTGGATATCTACTTTCCAACGCAATTGAGAGCGCACCATTTGGACTTCTGTAGCTCCAGAAAATCCACTTTGATTGCAGGGAAGTCAGAATCCAACAGCATCTGCAGTCCTTCTTCAGCCTCTGAATCAGATTTTTGCTCAAGTCCCTCAATTTCAGCCAGAAAATACCTGAAATCACAGAAAAATACACAAACTCATAGTAAAGTTCAGAAATGTGAATTTTGAATAGAAACAAACAAAAATATAGTAAAAACTAACTAAATCATACTAAAAACTATATAAAAACAATGCCAAAAAACGTATAAATTATCCGCTCATCACAACACCAAACTTAAATTGTTGCTTGTCCCCAAGCAACTGAAAATAAAATAGGATAAAAACAAGAGAATATACTATAAATTCCAAAATATCAATGAAACTTAGCTCCAATCAGATGAGGGGGACTAGTAGCTTTTTGCCTCTAAACAGTTTTGGCATCTCACTTTATCCCTTGAAGTTCAGAATAATTGGCATCTATAGGAACTTAGAATTCAGATAGTGTTATTGATTCTCCTAGTTCAGTATGTTGATTCTTGAACACAGCTACTTTATGAGTCTTGGCTGTGGCCCTAAGCACTTTGTTTTCCAGTATTACCACCGGATACATAAATGCCACAGACACATAACTGGGTGAACCTTTTCAGATTGTGACTCAGCTTTGCTAAAGTCCCCAATTAGAGGTGTCCAGGGTTCTTAAGCACACTCTTTTTTTTTTTTGCTTTGGACCTCGACTTTAACCGCTCAGTCTCAAGTTTTCACTTGACACCTTCACACCACAAGCACATGGTTAGGGACAGCTTGGTTTAGCCGCTTAGGCCAGGATTTTATTACTTTAGGCCCTCCTATCCAGTGATGCTCAAAGCCTTGGATCCTTTTTATTACCCTTGCCTTTTGGTTTTAAGGGCTATTGACTTTTTGCTCTTGCCTTTTGGTTTTAAGAGCTTTTGGCTTTTTCTGCTTGCTTTTTCTTTCTCTTTCTCTTTTTTTTTTTGCTATTTTTTCCACACATTTTTTTCTGCAAGCTTTTGTATTCACTACTTTTTCTTGCTTCATGAATCATTTTTATGATTTTTCAGATTATCAATAACATTTCTCCTTTTTCATCATTCTTTCAAGAGCCAACATATTTAACATTCATAAACCACAATATCAAAAGACATATGCACTGTTCAAGCATTCATTCAGAAAAACAAAAAGTATTACCACCACATCAAAATAATTAAACTAGTTTCAAGGATGAATTCGAAATCATGTACTTCTTGTTCTTTTGTAATTAAAACATTTTTCATTTAAGAGAGGTGATGGATTCATAGGACATTCATAGCTTTAAGACATAGACACTTAAACACTAATGATCATATTGTAAAGACACAAACATAAATAAAACATAAAGCATAGTAAGCGAAAAACAGAAAAATAAGAACAAGGAGATTAAGGAACGGGTCCACCTTAGTGAGGGTGGCGTCTTCCTCTTCTTGAAGAACCAATGGTGCTCTTGAGCTCCTCTATGTCTCTTCCTTGTCTTTGTTTCTCCTCCCTCATAGCTCTTTGATCTTCTCTAATCTCATGGAGAATGATGGAGTGCTCTTGGTGTTTCACCCTTAGTTGTCCCATGTTGGAACTTAATTCTCCTAGGGAGGTGTTGATTTGCTCCCAATAGTTCTGTGGAGGGAAGTGCATCCCTTGAGGCATCTCAGGGATTTCATGGTGAGGAATTTCCTCATGCTCTTGTTGAGGTCCATGATCTCTTGTTTGCTCTATCATTTTCTTAGTGATGGGCTTATCCTCATCAATGAGGATGTCTCCCTCTATGTCAATTCCAGCCGAATTGCAGAGGTGGCAAATAAGGTGAGAAAAGGCTAACCTTGCCAAAGTGGAGGACTTGTCAGCCACCTTGTAGGATTCTTGAGGTATAATCTCATGAACTTCCACTTCCTCCCCAATCATGATACTATGGATCATGATGGCCCGATCTATAGTAACTTCAGACCGGTTGCTAGTAGGAATGATTGAGCATTGAATGAACTCCAACCATCCTCTAGTTACAGGCTTAAGGTCCAGTCTTCTCAATTGAACCGACTTGCCTCTTGAGTCAACTTTCTATTGAGCTCCTTCTACACATATGTCCATAAGGACTTGGTCCAACCTTTGATCAAAGTTGACCCTTCTAGTGTAGGGGTGTGCGTTTTCTTCCATCATTGGCAAGTTGAACGCCAACCTTACATTTTTCGGAATGAAATCTAAGTATTTTCCCCAAACCATGGTAAGCCAATTCTTTGGATTCGGGTTCACACTTTGATCATGGTTCCTAGTGATCCATGCATTTGTCTAGAACTCTTGAACCATTAAGATCCCGACTTGTTGAATGGGGTTGGTGAGAACTTCCCAACCTCTTCTTTGGATCTCATGTCGGACCTCCGGATACTCATTCTTTTTGAGCTTGAAAGGAACCTCAGAGATCACTTTCTTCTTGGCCACAACTTCATAGAAGTGGTCTTGATGGACCTTTGAGATGAATCTCTCCATCTCCCATGACTCAGAGGTGGAAGCAATTGCCTTCCCTTTCCTCTTTCTTGAGGTTTCTCTGGTCTTAGGTGCCATTAATGGTTATGGAAAAATAAAAAGCAATGCTTTTATCACACCAAACTTAAAATGTTTGCTCGTCCTCGAGCAAAAGAAGAAAGAAAGAAGGAGAAAAAGAAGAAAAATGGAGGAGATGGAGGGAGAAGGTGTATTCGGCCAAGGAGGGTTTTAGGTGGTTATGATGTGTGAAAAGGAAGGAGTGATGGTTTGAATTTGAGTGGGTGGGTGTAAGTGGGTTGTATGATGGTTTTGGAGGAGTAATGGAGGTGATTGGTGGAGGTTATTTTGGGGAAGAGTGTTATGGAAGGGTGTGAGGAGGAGAGAAGAAGAGGTGGGGTAGGTGGGGATCCTATGGGGTCCACAGATCCTGTGGAGTCCACAGATCCAGTGGGGTCAAGGACTTAACATCCCTGCTCCAATTAGGCATGTAAAACGCCCTTTGTATGCAATACTGGCGTTTAACGCCAGACTGCTGCCTGTTTTTGGCGTTAAACGCCCAAATGTAGCCTGTTTCTGGCGTTTAACGCCAGGTTGATGCTTGTTTCTGGCGTTAAACGCCAGACAGATGCTTGTTTCTGGCGTTTAAACGCCAGAATGCTCTTCCTCCAGGGTGTGCTATTTTTCATTCTGTTTTTGATTTTCCAGTAGTTTTTGTGACTTCACATGATCATCAACCTAAAGAAAACATAAAATAGCAATGGAGAATAAATAGATATAATTAAATAACATTGGGTTGCCTCCCAACAAGCGCTTCTTTAATGTCAATAGCTTGACAGTGAGCTCTCATGGAGCTTCACAGATGTTCAGAGCATTGTTGGGACCTCCCAACACCAAACTTAGAGTTTGAATGTGGGGGTTCAACACCAAACTTAGAGTTTGACTGTGGGGGCTTTAGTTGACTCTGCAGTGAGAGAAGCTTTTCATGCTTACTCTTCATGGTTACAGAAGGAGATCCTTGAGTTTTAAACACAAGGTTGTCCTCATTTAGTTAAAGGACCAACTCTCCTCTGTCCACATCAATCACAGCTTTTGCTGTGGCCAGGAAGGGTCTTCCAAGGATGATGGATTCATCCTCATCCTTCCCAGTGTCTAGGATTATGAAATCAGCAGGGATGTAAAGGCCTTCAACCTTTACTAACACGTCCTCTACTAGTCCATAAGCCTGTTTCATGAATTTGTCTACCATCTCTAATGAGAATTTAGCAGCCTGTACCTCAAAGATTCTTAGTCTCTCCATTACAGAGAGTGGTATTAAGTTTATGCCTGACCCCAGGTCACACAGAGCCTTCTGAAAGGTCATGGTGCCTATGTTACAGGGAATTAGGAATTTACCAGGATCCTGTTTCTTTTGAGGTAGAGTTTGCTGAACCAAGGCATTTAGTTCCTTGATGAGCAATGGAGGTTCATCCTCCCAAGTCTCATTACCAAATAATTTGGCATTCAGCTTCATGATTGCTCCTAAATATTGAGCAACTTGCTCTTGAGCAATGTCTTCATCTTCTTCAGAAGATGAATAGTCATCAGAGCTCATGAATGGTAAAAGGAGGTTCAGTGAAATCCCTATGGTCTCTAGATGAGCCTCAGATTCCTTTAGTTCCTTAAAGGGAAACTCCTTATAGGTCAATGGACGTCCCAGGAGGTCTTCCTCACTAGGATTCACGTCCTCCTCCTCCTCTTTGGGTTCGGCCACACCAAGGAAGGTAATGGCCTTACACTCTCTTTTTGGATTCTCTTCTGTATTGCTTGGGACGGTACTAGGAAGAGTTTCAGTGACCCTTTTACTCAGCTGGCCCACTTGTGCCTCCAAATTTCTAATGGAGGACCTTGTTTCATTCATGAAACTTAGAGTGGCCTTAGATAGATCAGAGACTATGTTTGCTAAGCTAGATGGATTCTGCTCAGAATTCTCTGTCTGTTGCTGAGTGGATGATGGAAAAGGCTTGCTATTGCTAAACCTGTTTCTTCCACCATTATTAAAGCCTTGTTGAGGCTTTTGTTGATCCTTCCATGAGAAATTTGGATGATTTCTCCATGAGGGATTATAGGTGTTTCCATAGGGTTCACCCATGTAATTCACCTCTGCTATTGTAGGGTTCTCAGGATCATAAGCTTCTTCCTCAGAAGATGCCTCTATAGTACTGTTGGATGCAGCTTGCAATCCATTCAGACTCTGAGAAATCATATTGACTTGCTAAGTCAATATTTTGTTCTGAGCCAATATGGCATTCAGAGCATCAATTTCAAGAACTCCCTTCCTCTGAGGTGTCCCATTACTCACAGGATTCCTTTCAGAAGTGTACATGAACTGGTTATTTGCAACCATGTCAATGAGTTCCTGAGCTTCTGCAGGTGTTTTCTTTAGGTGAATGGATCCACATGCAAAATGGTCCAATGACATCTTAGATAATTCAGACAGACCATCATAGAATATATCCAGGATAGTCCATTCTGAAAGCATGTCAGAAGGATACTTTTTGGTCAGTTGCTTGTATCTCTCCCAAGCTTCATAGAGGGATTCACCTTCTTTCTGTCTGAAGGTTTGAACATCCACTCTAAGCTTGCTAAGCTTTTGAGGAGGAAAGAACTTGGCTAAGAAAGCCGTGACCAGCTTATCCCAAGAGTTCAGGCTATCCTTAGGTTGAGAATCCAACCATATTCTAGCTCTGTCTCTTACAGCAAACGGGAAAAGCATAAGCCTGTAGACCTCAGGATCAACCCCATTGGTCTTAACAGTATCACAGATTTGCAAGAATTCAGTTAAGAACTGAAAAGGATCTTCTGATGGAAGTCCATGAAACTTGCAATTCTGTTGCATCAGAGAAACTAATTGAGGCTTTAGCTCAAAATTGTTTGCTCCAATGGCAGGGGTTGAGATGCTTCTTCCATGTAAATTGGAATTTGGTGCAGTAAAGTCACCAAGCATCTTCCTTGCATTGTTATTATTTTTGGCCATGTCTTCTTCTTTTTCGAAAATTTCTGTCAGATTTTCTCCAGAGAGTTGTGCTTTAGCTTCCCTTAGCTTCCTCTTCAGAGTCCTTTCAGGTTCAGGATCAGCTTCAACACGAATGCTCTTATCCTTGTTCCTGCTCATATGAAAAAGAAAAAAACAGAAAAGAAGAGGAATCCTCTATGTCACAGTATAGAGATTCCTTTATGTGAGTAGAAGAGGAAAAGAAATTCGAACACAGAAAGAGGGAGAGGGTTCAAATTTTTAAGAAGAAGAGAAGTGTTAGTAGATAAATAAATAATTAGAAGGAGATGAGAGAGAAGAATTTTCGAAAATAATTGAAAAGAAAAGAAAAATATTTTTGTTTTTAATTTAAAATTAAAATTAAAATTCAAAAATTAAAAAAAAAAAAGAAAAATGAAATTAAATTAAAAGTTAAAACAATTAGTTACTTAAAAAAGAATTTTGAAAAAGGGGAAGGTGATTTTCGAAAATTAGAGAGAGAGAATTAGTTAGGTAGTTTTGAAAAAGATATGATTGAAATAGTAAACTTTTTTTAAAATCAAACAAAAAGTCAAGTAGTTAATTGAAAAAGATTTGAAAATCAATTTTTGAAAAGATAAGAAGTTAGAAAATATTTTGAAATTGATTTTGAAAAAGATGTGATTGAAATTTATTTTGAAAAAGATTTAAAAAAAATTTAAAAAGATTTGATTTTGAAAATTAAAGTTGATTACTTGACTAACAAGAAACAAAAAGATATGATTTTAAAATTTAAAGATTGAACCTTTCTTACTAGGCAAGTAACGAACTTAAAATTTTTTAATCAATCACATTAATTGTTAGCATTAATTTCGAAAATATGAAATAGAAATAAGAAAAAGATTTTGAAAATAAATTTTGAAAATTTTCAAAAATTATGAAAGAAAAATGAAAAAGATTTTATTTTTGAAAAAGATTTGAAAAAGATAGAATTTTTAAATTGAAAATTTGACTTGACTCATAAGAAACAACTAAATTTTAAAAAGTTTTGAAAAAGTCAACTCAAATTTTCGAAAATTTATGAGTGAATAAGGGAAAAATATTTTTTTTATTTTTGAATTTTAATGATGAGAGAGAAAAACAATGAAAAGACTCAAAACATGAAAATTATGAATCAAAACACACAATGCATGCAAGAACACTTTGAATGTTAAGATAAACACCAAGAACATTTTGAAGATCAAGATGAACATCAAGAACATGTTTTTGAAAAATTTTTAGGAAAAGAAAAACATGCAAGATACCAAACTTAGAAATTTTCAAACTTTAGACACTAATGATTCAAAAATGCATATGGAAAACAAGAAAAGACACAAAACATAAAAATGCAAAGATCAAATAAAGAAGATCATCAAGAACAACTTGAAGATCATGAAGAACATATGATAAATTTTTGAAAATTAAAGAAAATTATAAAAGCATGCAATTGACACCAAACTTAAGAATTGACACTATACTTAAACAAGAAACACAAAATATTTTTAGTTTTTTTATTTTATTAATTTTTTTGGTTTTTTTTTTCGAAAATAAGAAATAAAAAGCTTAAAAATAAAATAAAATTACCTAATCTGAGCAACAAGATAAACCATCAGTTGTCCAACCTCGAACAGTCCCCGGCAACGGTGCCAAAAATTTGGTATGGACAATTGTGATCGTTCAATCCTTGGTAACGGCGCTAAAAACTTAATACGCACGTTCATAATCTTAGTTCTTTGTCACAACTTCGCACAACTAACCAGCAAGTGCACTGGGTCGTCCAAGTAATAAACCTTACGTGAGTAAGAGTCGATCCCACGGAGATTGTCGGCTTGAAGCAAGCTATGGTCATCTTGCAAATCTCAGTCAGGCGGATTCAAATGGTTATAGAGAATTGATAATTAAAATATAATTAAAACATAAAATATGATAGAGATACTTATGTAATTCATTAGTGAGAATTTCAGATAAGCGTATAGAGATGCTTTTGTTCCTCCTGAACCTCTGCTTTCCTGCTGTCTTCATCCAATCATTCCTACTCCTTTCCACGGCAAGCTTTATATAGGGCATCACCGTTTTCAATGGCTACTTCTCGTCCTCTCAGTGAAAATGGTTACGGCTATTCATCTGTCGATTCTCGATCATGCTGGAATAGAATTCAGTAATCCTTTTGCGTCTGTCACTACGCCCAGCACTCGCGAGTTTGAAGCTCATCACAGCCATCCCTTCTCAGATCCTACTCGGAATACCACAGACAAAGTTTAGACTTTCCGGATCTCAAGAATGGCCGCCAATAATTCTAGCCTATACCATGAAGACTCTGATCATAAATCAGGAGGCTAAGAGATATGCATTCAAGCTTGCTTTCATGTAGAACGGAAGTGTTTGTCAGACATGCGTTCATAAGTGAGAATGGTGATTAGCATCACATAATCATCACATTCATCATATTCTTGTGTGCGAATGAATATCTTAGAGAAGAAATAGGCTTGAATTGAATAGAAAAATAATAGTACTTTGCATTAATTCATGAGGAACAGGAGAGCTCCACACCTTAATCTATGGTGTGTAGAAACTCTACCGTTGAAAATACATAAGAACAAGGTCTAGGCATGGCCGAATGGCTAGCCTCCATGATCTAAGAACTAAACGTCCAGAGATGTAAATACAATAGTAAAAAGTCCTATTTATACTAAAAGTAGTTACTAGGATTTACAGAGATAAGTAAATGATGCAGAAATCCACTTCCGGGCCCACTTGGTGTGTGCTTGGGCTGAGCATTGAAGCTTTCACGTGTAGAGGTCTTCCTTGGAGTTGAACGCAGGTTTGTAACCTATTTCTGGCGTTTAACTCTGCTTTGCAACCTGTTTCTGGCGTTTAACTCCAGAATAGGGCAGAAAGATGGCGTTGAACGCCAGTTTGCATCATCTAAACTCGAGCAAAGTATGGATTATTATATATTTCTGGAAAGCCCTGAATGTCTACTTTCCAACGCAATTGAGAGCGTGCCATTTGGACTTCTGTAGCTCCAGAAAATCCACTTTGAGTGCAGGGAGGTCAGAATCCAACAGCATCTGCAGTCCTTCTTCAGCCTCTGAATCAGATTTTTGCTCAAGTCCCTCAATTTCAGCCAGAAAATACCTGAAATCATAGAAAAATACACAAACTCATAGTAAAGTCCAGAAATGTGAATTTTAAATAAAAACTAATAAAAATATAGTAAAAACTAACTAAATCATACTAAAAACTATATAAAAACAATGCCAAAAAGTGTATAAATTATCCGCTCATCAGTGGTGTATATGGAGGTGGTGGTCCTTGGGAGTAACTAGGTTGGAATTGGGGTGGATCTATGTATTGCTCATATGGCTCATAGTGTGGTTGATATGGTGGATAAGGGTTAGAATCATGTGATGGTGTTTGGTAGTAGGGAGCTTGTGAGTATGGTGGTCCAGAGTTGTGTTGAGGAGGTGGTTCATAAGCATATGGTGGGACTTATTGGTAAGGGGGTCCACCATATTCATCATCTTGGTACGCTCCCTGGAATGGCTCTTAACCAATTTAATTTGGTGGAGGTTGGTTGTCACGAAGAGGTCCACCATAACTATTGTCTTGGTATGCATCACAGAATGGTTGTTGGTTATAGCGCATTGGAGGGGGTTGTTGCCAAGAGGGTTGATCAAATCCTTGTGGCTCCTCCCATCTTTGATTCTTCCAACCTTGATGCCTATTTTCATTATAGTTTCTATTTCTTACAACAACATTGGAACTAAACTTGAAGCCAGAGGAGTGAGAATTCATAGTAGCTAAAGAAAATAAAAACAGAAACTAATAAAAAAATTAATGAAAATAAACTCCTAAAACTAGAAACACCGACAACAATATAAGATAAAGATTTGAAAAAGGTTTAAAATTTGAAAAGGTTTGATTTTTAAAATTTTTTAAATTTTAAAATTTGAATTTTGAATTTTGGAATTTAAATATTGAAATTTGAAATTTGAAATTTGATTTTTGAAATAAGATAAGATAAGATTTTGAAAAAGATATGATTTTTTTTTTTAAAAGGATTTGAATTTTGAAATTTAAAACTAAGATAAGATAAGATAAAAATTTTAAAATAAAAATCTGAATTTTTTTTTGTAATTTTTGAAAAAAATCAATTAAAATAAAGAGAAAAGATATTTTTTAATTTAATGAGGAAAGAGAAAAACAATAAAATGACATCAAACTTAAAATTTTTAGATCAAAACGAAGAAAACAACCAAGAACAACTTGAAGGTCAAGATGAACATGAAGAACATACAATTTGAAGATCAAGATAAACACCAAGAACAAATTTTTGAAAAATTTTTAAGAAATTAAAATATTATTTTCAAAAATTTTAATAACTAAATAAAAACTAATAACCTCTTAATTTACGAAAAAGCAAAAATAAAAACAAATAAACAAGTAAAAGCAAATATTTATAATAACCAATAATAAGGCACACGTTTGCAATTTTCCGGCAACGGGCCCATTTTGACGATCGGGTTTTCTGTCAGTAAAGAATTTTTCTAAAAATATAATCGCGTTGCAAGTATAGTTTCTAAACCAACAGAGAATCCTTTCATACAAAAGTTTGGTTGTCACTTAAGCAAACCCAATAAAATTTATAACTGAAGTATTTAAACCTCGGGTCGTCTCTCAAGGAATTGCAGGGAGGTGTATTTATTATTGGTTATGGTTTTTCTGAGAAGATTTTGAGTTTGAGAATAGAAAAATAAATAATTGTAATTTAAAGCAGTGGAAATTAAAAAGAGAATTTATATAATTAATTAAAAATCCTTGACCGGGGTGTGATTAATTGGAAGTTCTATCCTTGTTGGAATATTCTCAAGTGTAGTGTAAAGAGGTTGTTGTTTTCACTTAGTTAACCCTTACTAAGTAAAGGAAAGTCAAGTGATTGAACTGACTCTTATCCACAAATCCTAGTCCTTTTCCTTGGGAAGGTCTAGCGTTAGTAGATACAGAATTAGCCAACAATGTCCAATTTAACTAAGCACTTAAGCATTTCAACTCAAGTGTCTCCTCTTAATCAACCCCATGTCAAGTGAAAAATCTACTCCATTGACATAGATGCCAATTTCACATAATAAATGACTAAATAAATACTTGAAGATAATCAAACAAATAATGAGGTAAATAGAAAAAACACTCTTTGCATTAATAATGTCATAAAAGCTTTCCAGTTGTAACTCTGAATAAGGATTAAAGATATAAAAGAGTAAGGAAATAGGATAAAAACTAAAATCAGATAAATAGAAATTAAAGGAGCAAGAAAATAGAAAACAAACTAGAATAATAAAGTCTTCAATGGAAGTAGTAATATCCAACTCAACAGCATAAAAGTAGGAATCCTAAATCCTAGAGAGAGGAGAGGCTCTCTCTCTAAAAGCTATATCTAAAAACCTAAAATTGTGTATTTGAAAGTATGATTGATGAATCAATGGATTCTCCCACTTTATAGCCTATAATCTGTGTTTTCTGGGACGAAAATTGGGCCAAAAACAGCCCAGAAATCGCTGGTTGCGAAATCTGCCACGCTGGTTTTTCGTCACTGCGACGCGTTCGTGTGAATCACGTGTTCGTGTCACTTATCGTCAGGGAAACTATAGCAAATTATATATCATTTCAAAGCCCCAAATGTTAGCTTTCTAACGCAACTGGAATCGCATCATTTGGACCTCTGTAGCTCAAGTTATGATTGTTTGAGTGCGAAGAGATCAGGCTGGACAGCTTTGCAATTTCTTCAACTTCTTGTATTCCTTCCACTTTTGCTTACTTCCTTCCATCCTCTAAGCCATTCCTGTCTTGTAATCCCTGAAATCACTTAACGCACATATCACGGCATCGAATGGTAATAAAAGAGGATTAAACATAGGAAATTTAAGAGCACGAAGCATGTTTTCAATCATAGCACAAAATCAAGAAGGAAATTGTAAAACCATGCAATTAGTATGAATAAGTGAGTAAAGAATTGATATAAACCACTCAATTAAGCATAAGATAAATCCTAAAATAGTGGTTTATCACCCTCCCTATAGATTTTCCTTTTCAGGACGGATGAAGAGTTTAAGGAGTTTCTTTCGAGCATCTAATTGTATTCTATATCATTGTACGTACAGTTATAGTTTTTCCTCGCTTTTATTAATATATTTGTAAGAGGGATAGAAGTTGTAATGATATGAATGTATATATATTTGTAAGTATATATATATATATATATATATATATATATATATATATATGTGTGTGTGTGTGTGTGTGTGTGTGTGTGATTTGAATTGGGTTATATATGCTGGTTGATTGAAATAAAAAGTATTTCCGGTTTTTTCAAAGAAAACAGCGATAACGGTTTCGAGTTAAAGGCTCACATCTTATTATTAAATATACGGAAGTCGTCGTAATATTCTCGCTATTAGAGTGGCGCAGCTGGAAGCGTGACATTCAGATATTGAGAGTGTTACTTAGTTGAGCACATGACAACTTCAATTCCGTTCAAGTATTTCACCCACATGAAGAAGCGGCGGAATGTGAACTGGAGAAATTTTGTTTATCATTGTCGGCAACAAGAAGCGCATCTGAATATAAAGGATGAATGTCCTCTTAAATTTCAGTCGATTTTCCTCCTCATCAATACTCATCTCCATCGTAGAGCTTGTAAATTGCGACAAAGTCAAGCCATTGAAGTTTCTAACAACTTCCTTGTTCACCTCACTAAGCTCTTTAAATATAACTTTGCTTGGATATCGTGGCCCTAAAAAAATAGCAAAAATATTTCAATAACACAGAAATAAGTTGATAAAATACTGAAATTTGATTTACAGAACAGATTACAAAATGAATTTTTACTAGATGTACTCAAGTCAAAGGCAGCTCCTATATTTTCATGGGTGATGTGGATTTTACCATACCGTGTGTATAGTGTGTTATTGTATAGATCAAACGAATATGCCAATTCTTTCAAGAGCTTATGTGGCACATTCATGACAGGGATATGCATCAAACCACCGAATCTCAATTCTTGAAAAATAACTTTCTTTTCATCGCTCATGTTGTGGAATTTATCATGAATGTTTCTTGTAGAGCATCTCAAATTATGAATTTTTTTGTAAATAAACTATATTTATACAAAAAAATTGAGTTCTTCTAAAATCTATATGCTTATATTATATTTTGGTGTAGCAACTTTCTTGTTTGTCATATTTTCTATAAGAAATAAAAAAAGATTAATAGGTAACAATAGCACCAAATGCACCTCAATTTAGATGAAATATATACCAAATATACCGCTATTATTTCTTAATTACATCACACAATGTGAGTTCAAAAAGATATGCAACTCAATCAAACATGCATAAAATGACACAAGTAGCACTACAACAAATTATATGGGTTAGTTATAACAAAAAGAGTATAAAAACACCAAGTGCACCTCAATTCAAAAGAAATACACTGAAAGACAAACCAAATACACCGCAATTATTTTTTAATTATATCATACAATGTGAGTTCAAAAAGATATGCAACTCAATCAAATATGAATAAAATGACACCAGAAGCACTACAACAAAATTCTATGGGTAGTTACAACAAATCTATAAATAAAATTCCTGAAAAATAGACAAAAACAGATGCAAAATTCCTGAAAATGTACAAAATAACATCAGAAGCACAAGAACAATATTATGTTTTCTAGTTACAGAAAAAAGAGGGCAACAATACCAAGTACACCTTAACTCACATGAAATACATCGAAAATTTATTTCTGATTATTACAGACAAACTCAGTTCGAAACATGTAAACACTCAAACATGCACAAAAATACATTCAAATCCCTTAAACATATGTAAATATAGGTTAAACTATACGAGAAACACTACATAACATTTTTATACCTACCTAACATAGTTATCAACAAATGACAGTATAATGAGAATAATAATATGTACTTTAATGCAAAAATACAAAATAAATCTACTAAATAAACAGAAATATTATTATCTAGTGTTTAGCAATAGAAATGAGAAATAAAAAAGTAAAAAAATTGGACGATTAGTGAACAGTACTTTCAATAATCTTTTTTCTTCTCTTTATGTGTTTTTTCGTGAAGATTTCGAATTTAGCTTTTAGATTTTCTTTCAGTTTTTGCGATGACGAGCGTCGTTTGAATTTTGAGTGTTGCAGTTTTGATCGAAAGAGAAAAATCGTTTTTCATAATAATGTTCGCACCATTGAACAGTTGTGGGAGCTCGTGTTTTTACACACACTCTAATCTAAAATTCGTTTTTGTTAAGTTTAGGCCAATTTAATTAAACTTAGTTACTAAAAAGATTAGATTACTGATAAACCCCTATTTTATGATTCATCTTATGCTCAATTAAGTATTTTTTCAAGTCTTTACCCACTTATTCATAAGATTTGCATGGTTTTACAATTCCTTCCTTATTCCATGATATATGTGAAAACATGTTTCCTATGCTTTAAAAATATTAATTTTAATTATCCTTTATTACCATTCGATGTCGTAATCTGCGTGTTAAGTAATTTCAGGCTTCATAGGGCAGGAATGGCTTAGAGGACAGAAAGAAAACACGCAAAAATGGAAGGAACGCACAAAATGGAGTTTTGAAGAAAATGGCAACGACGCGCATGCATGGACGACGCGGACGCGTGCCTAGGCGCAAAGCATAAACGACGCAAACGCGTGACTGACGCGTACGCGTGGCAAGGAAAATCTCCAAATGACGCGCACGCGTGACCCACGCGCACGCGTGACCCACGCGCACGCGTGACGGACGCCACGTGCAGAAAATTACAGAAGTCGCCCCCAGCGATTTCTGGGCCCTTTTTCGGCCCAAATCCAAGTCCAGAAACACAGAATAGAGGCTGGAGAATAAGGGAATCAATCAGACATTCATACAACATTCAATAATTCACAATTTTAGGTTTTAGATGTAGTTTTAGAGAGAGAGAGAGAGGTTCTCTCCTCTCTCTTAGGTTTTAGAATTAGGATTTCTTTTAGAGTATGGTTATTTCTTCAATCCAGGTTCAATGTTCCTTTAATTTATGTTTCTCTCCTACTTTTATTTACTCTAATGCTTTTACTTGTTAATTAATTATGTTGCCAAATTGGCTTATGAACCTTCCCATGTTAGATTTGAATTTATGTTTAAATGCAATTTGAGGTATTTCAGAATTATGATATTCTTAGTTTTGATTGATGAAAATGCATTTTTATTCGAGTAGATTTCCTTCCCTTTTGGCTTTGGTTAAGTAATTGGTGACACTTGAGTTGTCAAACTCAGCGGTTGATTGAAAATTGGAATTTGCTGATTGATTTTGATCTCTCTAAAGCTAGTCTTTCCATAGGAGTTGACTAGGACTTGAGGAATCAAATTAATTAGTCCACTTGACTTTTCTTTATTTAGTAAGGGTTAACTAAGTGGGAGTAATAAACAATTCTCATCACACCTGATAAGGATAACTAGGATAGAATTTACAGTTCTCATACCTTGCTAAGAGTTTTCTTAACTATTAATTTATTTTTCTTGTCATTTAATTTACTTGTTCTTTATTTAAAAAATCCAAAAAGATACTTTTTCCATAACCAATAATAAATATACCTCCCTGCAATTCCTTGAGAGACGACTCGAGGTTTAAATACTTTGGTTATAAATTTTATTGAATTTTGTTATTTATGACAACCAAACTTTTGTACGAAAGAATTTTTTATTGATTTAAAAATTATACTTACAATGAGTCTTTATTTGTGAAAATTTTTTACTGACGGAAATCCAGCTCGTCATGTACCTAACAAGACTGTTATATTATATACCTATGTCGTAAGATAATTTATTGGTTTGTAAGTTGTGAAATTTCTTACTCTTGAGTGTTTTTATTTTATTTTTGCCGGATATTTAGGTCTTGTTAAATATAACAAAATATTTACAAATGGATAAAAAGAAAACAACTAATTATTGCGTCTACCCTTCTCGATTTGTAAAAGTTTGGCTTTTAAGTGCAATCATTGCGTCTGTTGATAAAATAATAAAGTTTCAGTTAATATGGTCTGCCAAACCGCGCTTTCAAAATTAACACTCATCAACTCCCAAATAATTGAGATTAGTAAAATGACATAATTAACAATACAATATGATTAACTGGAATTGACACACGCACGTCATCCATTCTATTTTTCGTTTTGTTTTTACATCCATTACTTATTTACTTCTATTGTCATGTAACTATAAGTATTTATTTAGAAAATGTCACGTTATATGAGATATTTAAAAGATATTTTTTTGTTATTTATAAAATGTATATTTTTTTATAAAATTAAAATAATATATATTTTAATCTATTTGATTAGAATACTTTTTAATAATCATTATAATTATATATAAATTAGTGTTTTTTATTTATTAGTTGATCCAAATAATAATAATAATATAAAATATTCGTTATTATTGCAATAAATTTTATTTATTTTTAGTTTTTATTATTAATCGTGAAATATACAACAAACTTTTAGTATACATATTTTTGTAACAAGTTAAAAAATTTTATATCATGTAATAAATATTAAAAATAAATAAAATGTATTAGAATAATATTTTTATATAGTACTATTATTTGAATCAACTAAATAATAATTGTCACATATATATACATATAATGATTATTATAGGACATTTTGGTGAAATAAAATAAATTGTTTGACATTTTAGTCTTGTAAAAAAAAAGAGAATGAACATTTTTAATGTTGTTTACGGTGAGAACGCGTTAGATATATACTGTAAACAAGATGCATTTAATTTTGGTAAATTCTATTCAATTTTTTTAAAATAATATGTAAATTATTTTTTTTTTATTTTTTTTATAAAAAAGTTAGTAGTATTTTTTTTAAAATAAAAAAAATAGTTTAAGTTGGTTCAAATATTTTACTATGATTTAAAGCACCCAAGTTAAATCATAGTAGTACTATGATTCAATTATTAAAAATTTTAAATCATTAAAGATTCGAATAGTACTATTATAAATTATTTTATATTTTTTACCTGTAAAATAATTTATTTATTATCTTATTAGTAACAGATTTAAAGAATAATTATATTTATAATTTTTTTAATATAAATATTATTGTTAAATTTTAATGTTAAATTTTTTTTATTTTTTTAAAATTTTGTTTCAAACTCCACCACTGATGTGTCACGTCTTAATTGGATATTTGCCATTAGTTTGAATTACTATCTTAACCATAGTTAGATTATATTGTAATTAAATTTTTAAAAGAGATAAATATATAATTTATTAAAAGATTAGAAACTGATTATTTTAATTTTTCAAATCACGTTAACGGTGGCCCTAATCCTAAATTCTTCCTCGTTCTCTCTCAATGTCACTCAGCAACTCTTCCTCACCAGTCAGCCTCTCCTAAAGTCTCGAACAACCGAACTCCAGAGTCCAGAAGTCACGATCGCTGGCTCTTCTGATTTGTCTCGCCAGCTCCGGTGTGTCTCCAACACTACGCCGTCGCGTCTGTGGCACTCCCCTGCTCTGAATCATCGCATCTCCTTGTTCTGGTGCGTCTCTAGTCATCGCGTCCTCGTCCATCGCTGCTGTCACCCCTGGCCAGAGAGCCTGCTTCACCGTGCTTGGATAGGTTGATTTTCTCTCTTCTCTGCGTTCTTGAAACTCCCTATAAGTTTTTCTTTAGTTATTCAGTTGGCTTATAATTTGATTACAATCAATGAGGCGGTGCTGCTTGGGAGGCACGACAAGGATGAAGAAATGAGGGAGGAGCTAAAGGCCGAAAGCCATTACAGAGGGTTAAGATACATCTTCTAAAAAAGATTTAGCTAGGGAAAAAATCATGTTTCTATTTTTAATACTTTAAAAAATTGTATAATTACACATTTTAAAAACTAATTTAATTATAAAATAGTCTAACCGTGGTTAACCTAATAACCAATTAAAAAGTGACACATCACACAGGATAAGTTACATGTTTCTTTACAAATTAGAGTATGATAAAATTCACCTTTAATTTTTTTAACATTTAAATGGGATTGGTAATTATTTTATTTATTTTATTTAAAAAAAATTCCAATATCAAAAGTACATAAAAATCAAACTAAGGTTCAAAAGTTTAACAGTTTATTGAAATTTAATTAAAGTTAAATTGAATATAATAAAATATATATATTTTTTAAAAAATTATTTATGCTTTATTAGTTTAAACCAAATAACGAGTAAAATATTGAATCAATTTATAGATTTTTTTTGATCCAGTTTTTCAGTTTTTAACTGATTTATTGATAACTAATTTTTGTGTTAATTAGATCGATCTATTGACTAGTTCCTAAATTCAATCCAATTCTAAGAACCATAATAAGAATATATAGAATTCAACTATTTCTGTCTCTTTAATTTACCTACTATAAATGTTTATAAAATACTCATCAACTTTATCATGTAAATAGCTTTTCTCATAAAAGGTATTTTTTGTGGTCTGGTCATAAAAGATATACTTAGTTTGCTTCCATTAGGTTACAAAGCTTTTTAAAAAGATTGGATTTAATTTTCTTTTTCATCTTAGCTTTTCTATATAAAAAAAAAACATTGAATATTGTAATTTGAACTAGGTAGATATATAAAAGTTCAGTAATCGTGCACAAAGCTTTGTTTATTTTTTTTTCCTCTTCTCTTTACGGTTGGGAAAGGAAAGAACGAAGAAAAATGCTTCATTAGTCTTTGTGTAAAGGTCTTCAAGCCATACAAAATATTACTAATTATTTATTTTTCTTTAAGAAGGTGTCCATTAATACATGGCATTTAAAACTGCGTTCAGTTAACATTTCATAGAAAAGTGTTTAATGGGGTATGACAATGGACTTTTATTTGGACTTAGAAAGGAAAATTATTTAATTAAACTAAACGGCTTTTGAAAGTAGGTTGTTATGAGTTATTTAGAGGAATCATTAAGGGTAAAAAGAATAGGGCACACAGTGAGAAACCCTTTTGCCAATTAGTGAGGAATTTTTCTTTTTCTCTCTCTTTAGTGTTCTTTTCCCCCTCCAAGTCAATGCATTAATAATATCACATGGGAGGAGAGTCCATGTTGTGTGTTTGTTAGAGGAAGAATACATTATCCATAGTTGTTTTCCCACTTGGCAAATTTTTTCAAAATGCATTTCCAACTTAGGCACATCAATAATTTCCAAAGACAAAAAAGGGTTATGGGCATTTGGATTTGCCCTGCCGAACACGTATTTCAGTTGGGGTCAACCATTATATATGGCGTATACCTTTGGGAACAATCCAATAATAGTTATTGAAATGCTCTAATCAAACAAAAAAGTAAACTCGATGTAGCTTGTGATTTGAGTTGGGAATCACAAGTGTGTATTTTTCGGTTAAAACTTTAATTTTATTATATTAAAATTCAGTTAATTTGATTTGGGCATAAGAGTAACAACATCTTTCAATTATATATTTATATATTAATTTTTATTTTTTGTTACACATGAAAACGATATATATATATATATATATATATATATATATATATATATATATATATATATATAAAGAATTTTTTTATGGATTATAATAATATCTTAATATTTAATTGATATTAAAATACAAACTAATTTTTTAATATTCGACACATACTAGTAAAGGGACATAGGAATTTTTTCCGACAGTAAATTCTACAATACATCTAATGATACGTACGTAGCCATATATTTGTAGACAATATTCATTTTTTTTGTGTAATTCCCTCTCTGTTCATGCTTTCTTTAATCTTTAAGATCACTAAATGATGACGTTATATTAATTAATTAATTAAAATAATTAATTTTAATTTTACGGACGGCCAGACTTTCGGTAATTAATTTTTTTATTATATTAAATTATTGATGGTTTGGAAGTAAGAAATGGTGTCGGTAATATAGACGCGCGCCATTTAGCATTAAGGTAGCGCGAAATTTTACTGACGAGCATTGACGGTGGTAAATTTAATGCTCGAAAAAGTTTTTAAAAAATTAATTTTAACAACAATGCCCCTTAATTACCGACCCCAGGCCATTGGTAACATGGCCTCGTCACGCGCCTTTGTATTTGTGAAATGAAACTCCCTTTTATATTGGAGAAGACTCCATGATGCTAATCGCCTCACAATGATCCCTAAGGGTCGAACTATATAGTGGCACTATTAACATGTTGGAGGAAGAGCGCGATATAGCCCTACTCAAACAATAGTCTATGCAATTTTTTCATTCAACAAAAATACAACAAGAAGGTCAAACTTCAGGCCTTCAAACAATGGGACTTTATTTTGAGCAAGACGAAAGAAGTTAGAAAACCATTAAGCCAACGCAAGCTTGCCACGTCATGAAAAGGACCATTCTGAATTCAAAGTGTGCTTAGAAAGGGTGCCTACTCACTCCAGGCACGGTGTGAAAAAGAATTACCTGATACTTGGAATATTTCTTCACTTCATTTGTTTCATAGCTATTTTTATTTGTAAAGGCATATGTTAGAAGATACTCTTTTTTCTACTCAAAATTTTTTTCCGCCCACCAAACATTGAATTTTGCTTAGAGGGGTTATAACGAGGCCTTTTATCCTGGACTTCCCTCAATGAGTGGTGCCTTCCAATAAATTATAATTTTATATTTGTTTCAAATTTTACACATTATACTTTTACTTGTTATGATGCACTATTTCAATTCCTAGGACAAGAGAACCAACACTAAATGTTAGATATCAAAATCAATGTATATAAAATGGATTCAAACTCATAGTCGAAATGAAATAAATATCCAAACTGATAACTACAAATCAGAGCTAGTACGTCAATACACTGTCAAATATATTCAAACCGATCATATAAATCGGATGCAGTTCAACAAAACACAAATATCCAAAGTACTAAACTACTTTAAACATAAACAGTTCAATAACACAAGATATAATCAATCCTCCTTTTCAAATACAGTGGCATTGTCATCCCCTCCTTCTACAAGGCCATCATCATCGACAAACTTTGTCATTAATGACAACCTTGATAACATCTATTAGTTCAATGTTTGCTTGTAGGATGAGCACCTTGTTCTAGCTCACAGCTTGGTGAAAGTCCTACGACACATTTCATACACCTCATTCTCCAACTCCAGAATTCGAGCATCTATTTTTCATTTTTGCCCCCCAACTTCTTTCAATTGCTCTTCCAAATTCTGATGTTGACTCCTAACTTGTGTCAGCTCCTCGGCCTTAGACTTGATAGCTCCCACTATAACAAAAATCACTTTTAGTGATAAATTTATAGTAGCAATAACATAATGGCCACTATATATCTTATTTAACTTATTCTTTTACAATGATTATATATTTTTCAATATTACTATATCTTATAATGACAATTATATACTTTTAGCAATCATTAAAAGGGTCTTTACTAGCAAATGTATAATTGTCGCTAAATTCTTTTAGCGACAAAGCATAAGACAGCTAATATCTAATTGCGGTAAATATATTAGTGACTATTTTTATTGCCACTAAAAGCAAAACAAATGGCTGCTAAAAATAAATTTTTAGTAGTGTCCTTACATGTTAGCTCATCACTTCCTTCTTCTCTCAATGACTTAGACAAGTTTTTCACCACCTTAAGATCTCCCATCTCCTTTAACAAAGTCAATTCTCAACGCTGCCAATAAAAAGAAGTCAAGCGCCAATAATCTACAATATGAAAGATTTTGTTAGATGGTGTGGGAAATCGTGATTCATACTTTTCACATCTCCGCACAACTAATCAGCAAGTGCATTAAGTCGTCCAAGTAATAAACCTTACGTGAGTAACGGTCGATCCGACGGAGATTGTCGGCTTGAAGCAAGCTATGGTCATCCTTGTAAATCTCAGTCAGGCGGATTCAAATGGTTATGAGGTTTTGATAATTAAAAGATAAATAAAACATAAAATAAGATAAAGTTACTTATGTAATTCATTGGTGGAAATTTCAGATAAGCGTCTGGAGATGCTTTGTCACTTCTGAACCTCTGCTTTCCTATTGCCTTCTTCCAACCATGCGTGCTCCCTTCCATGGTAAGCTGTAGGATCCTCTCAGTGAAAATGGTCCTCTACGGTTTCTGCATGGCTAATCAACTGTCGAATTTCTCGTCTCGAATGAAAAATACCAGGCACAGCTACCGCATGGCTAATCATCTGTCGGTTCCTGCTAGCGTCGGAATAGGATCCATTGATCCTTTTACACACTGTCACGGCGCCAAACATTCGCAGGTTTGAAGCTCGTCACAGTCATCCCTTCCCAGATCCTACTCGGAATACCACAGACAAGGTTTAGACTTTTCAGATTCCAGGAATGCTGCCAATTGGTTCTAGCCTATACCACGAAGATACTAATCTCACGGACTCGGTTCGTGTATTAGATACCCAAGAGAATATACTCCGGCTGTCGTCCAATGACTACGTTGAATATCATGTAGACCGCTTGTGGTTGTCAGGCACGTAGATCTTGGCTAAGCGAGTAACGAAGATAGTGGGTGATTGTCACGGGTCACCCCTTCATTCTGACTTAACTGAATTAAGTACGAGAGTATATCTTGGAGAAGAAGTAGGCGTAAATTGAATAGAAAAACAATAGTACTTGCATTAATTCATGAAGAACAGCAGAGCTCCACACCTTAATCTATGGGGTGTAGAAACTCCACCGTAGAAAATACATAAGTAAAAAGAGGTCTAGGCATGGCCGTGAGGCCAGCCTCCAAACGTGAAAAGAAGATAAAAGTTACATATGATTCCAAAAGTTATAGAATAAATCTCTAAAAGTAGTTTTTATACTAGATTAGTAACCTAGGTTTACAGAAAATGAGTAACTAAGTGCAGATAGTGCAGAAATCCACTTCCAGGGCCCACTTGGTGTATGCTTGGGATGAGTATTGAAGCTATCTTGTGCATAGGCTGTTCTTGGAGTTAAACGCCAGCTTGGGTGCCAGTTTGGGTGTTTAACTCCAATTCTAGTGTCAGTTTGGGCGTTTTACGCCAGGAAGTTTTAGGCTGGCTTTGAGCGCCAGTTTGGGCCATCAAATCTCGGGAAAAGCATAGACTATTATATATTTCTGGAAATACCAAGATGTCTACTTTCTAACGCAATTGAGAGCGTGCCAATTGGGCTTTTGTAGCTCCAGAAAATCCACTTCGAGTGCCGGAGGGTCAGAATCCAACAGCATCTGCAGTCCTTTTTCAGCCTCTGAATCAGATTTTTGCTCAGGTCCCTCAATTTCAGCCAGAAAATACCTGAAATCACAAAAAAAATACACAAACTCATAGTAAAGTCCAGAAATGTGATTTTTGAATAAAAACTAATAAAAATATAATAAAAAGTAGCTAAATCATACTAAAAACTATGTAAAAACAATGCCAAAAAGGGTATAAATTATCCGCTCATCACAACACCAAACTTAAATTGTTGCTTGTCCTCAAGCAACTAAAAACAAAATAGGATAAATAGAAGAGAATATACAATGAATTCCAAATATCAATAAAGCTCATTTCCAATTAGATGAGCGGGGCTAGTGGTCTTTTGCTTCTGAATAGTTTTGGCATCTCACTTTATCCTTTGAAGTTCAGAATGATTGGCATCTATAGGAACTCAGAATTCAGATAGTATTATTGATTCTCCTAGTTCAGTATGTTGATTCTTGAACACAGCTACTTTATGAGTCTTGGCCGTGACTCTAAGCATTTTATTTTCCAGTATTACAACCGGATACATAAATGCCACAGACACATAACTGGGTAAACCTTTTCAGATTGTGACTCAACTTTGCTAAAGTCCCCAGCCAGAACTCTTAAGCACACTCTTTTTGCTTTGGACCACGACTTTAACCACTCAGTCTCAAGTTTTTCACTTGACACCTTCACGCCACAAGCACATGGTTAGGGACAGCTTGATTTAGCCGCTTAGGCCAGGATTTTATTCCTTTTGGCCCTCCTATCCATTAATGCTCAAAGCCTTGGATCCTTTTTACCCTTGCCTTTTGGTTTAAAGGGTTATTGGCTTTTTCTGCTTACTTTTTCTTTTTTTTCTTTATTATTTTTTTTGCCATCTTTTTTTTTTCGCAAGCTTTGTGTTTTTCACTGCTTTTTTTTGCTTCAAGAATCAATTTTATGATTTTTCAGATTATCAATAACATTTCTCCTTTTTCATTATTCTTTCAAGAGCCAACAATTTTAACATTCATAAACTTCACTATAAAAAATATGCACTGTTCAAGCATTCATTCAGAAAACAAAAAGTATTGCCACCACATCAAAATAATTAGATTATTTTCAAGATAGAATTCGAAATTCATGTACTTCTTTTTCTTTTTCAGAAAACATTTTTTTCATTTAAGAAAGGTGAAGGATTCATAGGACATTCATAGCTTTAAGACATAGACACTAAACACTAATGATCATGTAATAAAGACATAAACATAGATAAAACATAAAGCATGAAAATCGAAAAACAGGAAAATAAGAACAAGGAAATTAAAGAACGGGTCCACCTTAGTGATGGCGGCTAGTTCTTCCTCTTGAAGATCTTATGGAGTGCTTGAGCTCCTCTATGTCTCTTCCTTACCTTTGTTGTTCCTTCCTCATGGCTCTTTGGTCCTCTCTAATTTTATGAAGGATGATAGAGTGCTCTTGGTGCTCCACTCTTAGTTGCTCCATGTTAGAACTCAATTCTCCTAAGGAGGTGTTGATTTGCTCACAATAATTGTGTGGAGAAAAGTGCATCCCTTGAGGCATCTCAGGGATTTCTTGATGAGGAATTTCCTCATGCTTTTGTTGAGGTCCATGAGTGGGCTCTCTTGTTTTCTCCATCCTTTTCTTAGTGATGGGCTTGTCTCCCTCAATGAGGATGTCTCCCTCTATGACAATTCCAGCTGAATTGCATAGGTTACAGATGAGATGAGGGAAGGCTAACCTTGCTAAAGTAGAGGGCTTTTCCGCCACCTTGTAGAGTTCTAGGGATATGATCTCATGAACTTCTACTTCCTCTCCATTCATGATACTATGGATCATGATAGCCCGGTCTATTGTAACTTTAGACCGATTGTTAGTAGGAATGATAGAGCGTTGGATGAACTCCAACCATCCCCTAGCCACGGGCTTGAGGTCAAGCCTTCTTAATTGAACCGGCTTGCCTCTTGAGTCTCTCTTCCATTGAGCTCCTTCCACACAGATGTCCATGAGGACTTGGTCTAACCTTTGATCAAAGTTGACCCTTTTAGTGAAAGGGTGAGGATCTCCTTGCATCATTGGCAAGTTGAATGCCAACCTCACATTTTTCGGACTGAAATACAAGTAATTCCCCCGAACCATTGTGAGCCAATTCTTTGGGTTCGGGTTCACACTTTGATCATGGTTCTTAGTGATCCATTGATAAACCCCATTTTTATGGTTTATCATGCATAGATTTAAGAGTTTTATCAATGATCTTCCACACTTATTCATATAAAACTGCGTGATTTTGTGTTCCTTTCCCCATTTTGCCTCATAGATGAAAATATGCTTCTTTTGCATCAAAATTGATATATTGTAATCTCCCTCTATTACCATTCGATGCCTTGATCCGTTTGTTAAGCGGTTTCAGAAGTTACAGGACAAAAATGGCTAAGAGGAATGAAGGAAGCATGCATGAATGGAAGGAGCATGGAATAAATTAAAGATTTGACGTTTGGACATGTGCGCGCACGCGCACCTTGCGCGTACGCGTGGATGCGTACACCCAGAGCCAGTGCAGTGGAGCCGAGCGAGGAGCCGGCGCGCTTATATGGCTGGGCCATATTTCCTATGATGCTCGCGCGCACCGTACGCCTGCAGATCACAAAAGATCATAGGGGCGCGTACGCGTACAGTGCACGTACGCGCCAATGTGCGCACATTATTTTTAAAAGGAAAACGTGCCCAGCGATTTCAAGGAGTCCCAGGCCCTGTTTTGGAGCAGAATTTTGGAGGGAAAAGCTTAAGAAGACCAAGGATTAGGAGTGTTGGAACAATTAGTCATAATTCTAGATATTTTAGAGAGTTAGTTACATTTTGTTTTTAGAGAGAGAAACTCTAACTTCTCTCTAGGATTTCACTTCCTCCATTGCAATTCTCCTTTAATTTCTTGGTGAGATCCATTGCTAATTCACTTTTGTTTTGATACAAGTTGTAGATCTACTCTTCCTCTACTCTTAATTGATGCTCTTTTGATTCAATTTCTTAGATATAGATTTGTTTGACTTTGTTACCTTGATTTTGGATTAATGAATTGTGTAATTTCATTCAATTTCTTGATTGTTGATGATTGTGTGGATTAGATAGCTTTAGTTCAATTTTCTTCTCTCAATTACATCATGTCTTCTATGATTGCCTACCAATTATTTGTGATAATGACAACCCTAGCTATGGAGTAGATTTCTCTTACCTAGCTTAGGGGTTGAGTTATTGGAGACACTTGAATAGTGGATACCAATTGTAGATTATGAATTGAGAATTGCTAATTGACTTGGAGTGCACTAAAGCTAGACTTCCCTAGGGTGAGACTAGGACTTGTGACTCAAGTTAGTTACTCTCACTTGACTTTTCTCCATTGTTAGGGGGTTAACTAAGTGAAGCAATAATCAATTCTTATCATAATTGAAGGAAACTATAATGATGAAACTTCCAATACGTACCCTTAGCCAAGGCCTTTATCTTAATTAATTGTTGTTTGCTTTGTTAGCTTGAATTCTTGCACAAACTCTCAAAACCACAAAAGCTTTCCTAATCAATGATGTGCATTCTAAGGCGATTCCTAGGGAGAACGACCCGAGATCAATACTCTCGGTCATAGATTTTAGAATTATTTGATGCGATATTTGCGTGTTGGTTAGACTATACTCACGATAGGATACATTACTAATTTCTAACCGGCATAAGAATATTTCGGTTCATCAAAATGGCGCCGTTGCCGGGGAACTGCTTATGTGTGCCATTCTATTGGTTAGTGTGAATATGCTAATATGTGAATATTTGCATTTATCTCTTGATTGATTATTTGTTTGATTGTTACATAGGATTAGATTTTGCCTAGATACTAATTGATGTCATGAGCTTCTTTTCCCCTTCATTGTATGACGCGATCACTACCAAATCTGAGCTTAGCCCCATTTGATCCGAAAATTGAAAGAACTTTGCTTCATATTAGGCAAGCTCGGAGGCGGTTAACCTTTGAGGAAGGTGAAAAGGTTTTTACCAATTCACCAACCACATCCGAGGTGGATTCTGAATCGTCATTCAACGAAGGCACTAATTACTCTTCCGTTGATACTACTAATAGTTCTTCTTTTGATCTAGGTTTTGACAACATGGCCGCTCCAAAGAGAGTTACTCTCAAGGAAGCGGGTGCACCGGATTTTGTTCTCCAACCTCTTCATGTGCTTCATCCAAACTTGAATGCAAACTTTGAACTCAAGACCGCTCTCATCAATCTCTTACCAAAGTTCCATGGACTTCCCGCACAAGATCCAATTAGACACCTCAAGGACTTTCATGGTGTATGCTCGACTACTGAGCGGGAAGGATCCAATGAAATAGCTATATGGTTGTTTGTCTTCCCTTTCTCTCTTGAGGGAAGAGCCAATGAGTGGTTCTATACCTTACCTAGTGATGTTGTGTCCGATTGGGACTTGCTTAGAAGAGAATTCCTTGATAAATTCATGCCCGTGGAAATGACGGACAAGCTAAGGAAGGAGATCTCATCTATTGTACAAGGCGAGATGGAGACTTTATATGAATATTGGGAGCGATTCCGTAAACTTCTTGACTTATGTCCCAACCACATGATTGACACTCAAGTATTGCTTAGCTATGTGTGCCAAGGCATGAGGGAGCAAGATAAGAATCTATTGGATGCTTCAAGCAATGGTTCTTTGTCAAAGTATAGGACGGTGGAGGAGGCATGGCAACTCATTACCGACTTGGCCAAGTCCACTCAACATGCTAGATGGAGAGTCAACCGCCCAAAGGCCGTGAATGAAGTCTCTTCAAGTGGTGAGACCGCCACCCTTACCAAGACCTTGTGTGAGATAACAAGCCTTCTAAAGCAACTCCAAGTGAATCAACAACAACCTCCATCCCAACAACAACCACCACTGCCTCAACACCAATGATAAACCCCAATTTTGTGGTTTATCTTGTGCTTAATTTGGGGGTTTTTGTCAATATTTCTCATACTTATTCACAAGAAATGCATGGTTTTGTGTTCACTTCCTAATATTATTTTATGATGAAAAATATGCTTATGTTGCCTTAAAATTGCTATATTTTGATTCTCTTTTATTGCCATTCGATGCCGTGATGTATTTGTTAAGTGATTTCAGAATTAATAGGGTAAGAATGGCCTAAAAGAGAGAAAGAAAGCATGCACAAGAGGAAGGAACATGAAGATTTGGATTTTGGGAAATTCAGCATTGGCGCACACGCGCACTCCACGCGCACGTGTGGATGAGGATAGCTAGAAAGTGGCGCGCAAAGATGGATGCATCCGCGGGGATCAGAGAATTCCCATCGACGCGCACGCGCACCTGGCGCGCACGCATAGATCTTAAAAGCAATCGGCACGCACGCACGCATGGCGCGCATGCGCGGAAAGCTGCACGTGACCTCATTAAAGGAAATCGTGCCTGGCGATTTCTGAGGCTCATCGGGCCCAAATTCAAGCTGTTTCTGCATAGAAAAGACCCAAGGATGCTAGGGGAAAGAGGGGATCAATCATTTTCCACTAGACACAATCTTTAGCTAGTTTTTGGTTCTTTGTTCTTCTAGAGAGAGAAATCCTTGTTCCTCTCTAGATCTAGCTTTAATTTGATCTTCCCTTATTGAATTCTGAATTGGATCTTGTTAATTACTAGTTTTAATTGTTCAATTTGAATTTCTTAGTATCATTTTACTTAGATCTTGTGATAGTTTTATGAATTCTTGTCAATTGTCATTTTATACCCAATTTATGAATGTTGTGAATCTTGATTTGTTGATGTTACATTGATGATTTCTATGATTAATTGTGTTGTTTGAGTGATTGTATGTTGATAATTGTTAGTGGGTACTTGTTAATTTCAATTTAATTGCAATTTGGAACATGTCTTTTGTTAATGCTTACCATGTGTTTGATGAATTGTTTACCTTGATTATGGAGTAGTTCTCTTTACTCTTGGCCTAGGCTAAGGGAATTGGGTAAACTTGAGTCATTGGGTCTAATGGATTTGATGATTTGGGAGCCCTTAGTGGTCAATTTGATAGCCATTGACGCTAATTTTCTACTAAGTCAATTAGTAGTGAGGTTAGAACTTATGGGTTGATGTTGACCAAACCATTTGACGTACTTCAAGTATAGAAGTAGACTTAATGAGTTTGGTTCCTCATAATTGTCAAGATATGGTTATTAGACAAGGATGGTGACCCCAATTCCCATGCATAGCCAAGAGTTGCTTTTATCATTCATATTTGAAACCCCAAATTTCTTGTTTACTTGTCTTAGTTATAGTTACTTGTTTAGCTTAGAATAGAATTATATTGGTTGTTACTTTGTTAATTCAGAATTGCTCATATCTTGCTTAGTTATTTGAATTAGTTTCTTGCATTTTAAGATTACTTGCTTGTTAAGATCCCTATTTTAAATTCTTGCTCATGACTCACAACCCCGGATTTCTAACCAATGTTGAAGCACATGTTTGCCCATTCCTTGTGAGACGACCCAAGGTTTGAATACTTCGGTTATTTCTATTGGGGTTGAACTTGTGACAACCAAATTCCTTCTAAATTTGATACTTGAGGATTGTTGTTGGTAGAGCTATACTTGCAATGCGACTTTATTGAGAAAATCTTTACCAACGCACCCCGAGCTCCATCAAATTTTTGGCACCGTTGCTGGGGAATGGTTGCAACATATGCCTTGATATCGGTTATGTGAATATGTGAATATTGTAGATAGTTTAATTGCTTTCAATACTTAGCTATAGTTTAGATTTCTTTTATATTTGTGCTATGACTCTCAAGTTTGATGACTCGGTCTCAACCGAATTCTAGCTTAGTCAATTTTGATCCTGAGATTGAAAGAACTTTATTGCATACTTGGCAAGCTAGACGGTGGTTGGATTATACAGCTAGTACTTTGGCCTCTTTTGAGGAACATACCGAATCACTAGGCGGTACCGAGAGTGACTTGGAGTCCTGGTGCACGAATTGTGAATCACGCTTTTCACAATTCGTACCACTAACCAGCAAGTGCACTGGGTCGTCCAAGTAATACCTTACGTGAGTAAGGGTCGAATCCCACGGAGATTGTTGGTTTGAAGCAATCTATGGTTATATTGCAATTCTTAGTCAGGAAGTCAATTGTATTTATCAGTTGAATTGCGAATAAACAAGAGAGCATGGGTTAAAGGTTACTTGTTATGCAGTAATGGAGAATATGTTGGAGTTTTGGAGATGCTTTGTCTTCTGAATCTCTGCTTTCCTTTGTCCTCTGATTCACGCACGCACGTCCTTCTATGGCAAGCTGTGTGTTGGGGCATCACCGTTGTCAATGGTTACATCCCCTCCTCTTGTGAAAATGGTCCAAATGCTCTGTCACAGCACGGCTAATCATCTGAGGTTCCCGATCATGCTGAAATAGGATTCACCCTCCTTTTGCGTCTGTCACTACGCCCAGCACTCGCGAGTTTGAAGCTCGTCACAGTCATCCAATCCCTGAATCCTACTCGGAATACCACAGACAAGGTTTAGACTTTCCGGATTCTCATGAATGCCGCCATCAGTCTAGCTTATACCACGGAGATTCTGATTAAAGAATCTAAGAGATATTCATTCAATCTGATGTAGAACGGAGGTGATTTTCAGACACACGTTCATGGATTGAGGAAAGTGATGAGTGTCACTGATCATCACCTTCTCCATAGTTAGGCGCGAATGGATATCTTAGATAGGAACACGCATGTTTGAATGGAAAATAGAAATACTTGCATTAATTCATCGAGACACAGCAGAGCTCCTCACCCCCAACAATGGAGTTTAGAGACTCATGCCGTCACAGAGTACAAAGTTTTGATCTAAAAATGTCATGAGATACAAAATAAGTCTCTAAAAGTTGTTTAAATACTAAACTAGTACCCTAGGTTTACAAAAAATGAGTAAACTATGATGGGTGGTGCAGAGATCCACTTCTAGGGCCCACTTGGTGTGTGCTGGGGCTGAGACTTAAATAATTCACGTGCATAAGGCTGTTTTGGGCATTCAACGCCAGGTTTGGATCCATTTCTGGCGTTGAACTCCAACTTTTAATCCTTTTTTGGCGCTGCACGCCAGAATTGGGCAGAGAACTGGCGTTGAACGCCGGTTTATGTCATCTATCCTTGAGCAAAGTATGGACTATTATATATTGCTGGAAAGCCCTGGATGTCTACTTTCCAACGCAATTGGAAGCGCGCCATTTTGAGTTCTGTAGCTCCAGAAAATCCACTTTGAGTGCAGGGAGGTCAGAATCCAACAGCATCAGCAGTCCTTTTTCAGCCTGAATCAGATTTTTGCTCAGCTCCCTCAATTTCAGCTAGAAAAATACCTGAAATTACAGAAAAACACACAACTCATAGTAAAGTCTAGAAATAAGAATTTTTCCTAAAAACTAATGGAAATAAACTAAAAACTAACTAGAATATACTAAAAACTATATGAAATTAACCCCAAAAAGCGTATAAAATATCCGCTTATCACAACACCAAACTTAAACTGTTGCTTGTCCTCAAGAAACTAGACAAATAAAATAGAAGACTAATAGGTTGAGAAGCAATAATAGCTCAGAGTTTTTGAGTGAAGCTCAGATTCTAATTAGATGAGCGGGACTAGTAGCTTTTTGCTTCCGAACAGTTTTGGCATCTCACTTTATCCATTGAAGCTCAGAGTGATTGGCATCTATAGGAACTTAGAATTCAGATAGTGTTATTGATTCTCCTATTTCAGTATGATAATTCTTGAACACATCTATTTCATGAGTCTTGGCCGTGGCCCTAAGCACTTTGTTTTCCAGTATTACCACCGGATACATAAATGCCACAAACACATAATTGGGTAAACCTTTTAGATTGTGACTCAGCTTTGCTAAAGTCCCCAATTAGAGGTGTCCAGAGTTCTTAAGCACACTCTTCTTTCTGCTTTGGACCTTGACTTTAACCGCTCAGTCTCAAGTTTTCACTTGACACCTTCACGCCACAAGCACATGGTTAGGGACAGCTTGGTTTAGCCGCTTAGGCCAGGATTCTATTCCCTTAGGCCCTCCTATCCACTGATGCTCAAAGCCTTGGGATCCTTTTTATTACCCTTACCTTTTGGTTTTAAGGGTTATTGGCTTTTTTTTTTGCTGCTTTTTCTTGCTTCAAGAATCATTTTTATGATTTTTCAGATTATCAATAACATGTCTCATGTTCATCATTCTTTCAAGAGCCAACATATTTAACAGTCTTAAACAACAAATTCAAAAGACATATGCACTGTTCAAGCATTCATTCAGAAAACAGAAAGTATTGCCACCACATGTAACTAATTAGAATTTCTCTTATTAAAACTCGAAATTTTATTGCCTCTTATTCAAAAGATCTACTATTTTATTCATGTTTGCTGATGATGAGAAAAATAAACTATGGCTTAATTGGAGATAAAATCAAAATAGATACTAATTACTACTATATGAATCCTAAGGTAAACTTCTCTAATAACACTATCACAGAGTTAAAGCAGAAATTAGAATTTAACAACCTTTGTTCTGGGAAGTGGGTGTTCCTCTAATCCGTGGGGTGCTTGGTTCTTCAAGAGATAACTTCTGGCGCTTCAATTCCCTTAAGTCACGCCCTTGCTCCTCTTGTTCTTTAAACATATAGGTCAGAATTTGACTGTGTTCCTTCTGTTCTTTTATTATTTGTTCCATAGCTTCCCGTATCTTGGTAACAGACATCTCAAGATACTCCCAGTATTCAGATTGAGGGATTTCTGGGAGAAATTCCTGTGTTTTCTTCTTGGTGGGATCATCCTGTGCTTGTTGTTTTTCCATTGATGCTTTGGTGATTGGTTTCTCAACTGAGATATACTCAGTTATTCCCATCCTTACTCCGGCGTCCTTGCAGAGCAGAAAAATCACGCTTGGATAAGCCAACCTGGCTTCTTTAGAATTTTTGTTAGCAATTTTGTAGAGTTCAGCTGAGATCAGCTGATGAACTTCCACTTCTTTTCCCATCATGATGCAATGGATCATCACTGCTCTTTTAACTGTGACTTCAGAACGGTTGCTAGTAGGCAACAGAGAATGCCCAATGAAGTCCAGCCATCCTCTGGCGACTGGTTTGAGATCTTCTCTCTTGAGTTGATTTGGGACACCCTTTGTGTTGGTGGTCCACCTAGCTCCAGGGATACATATGTCCTCTAGAATCTTATCCAGCCCCTTGTCTGTTCTCATCATTCTCCTGTTGAAGGAGTCTGGATCATCTTTCAGCTGAGGTAGCTTTAAGATCTCTCTGATCTTGTCAGGGATGGTATGAACAATCTTTCCTCTGACCATGGTCCGATATTCATAGAAAGCAGTTCCAGATAGTTTTTGCTTGTCAGTCTGCCACATATTAGCATAGAACTCTTGGACCATATTCCTTCCCACTTTCGTTTCAGGATTAGCTAGGACTTCCCAGTTCCTGATTCGAATTTGCTCCTGGATCTCCGGATATTCATCTTCTTTCAGATCGAATCTAACTTCCGGGATCACTGATCTCAGACCCATTATTTTGTTATAATGGTCTGAATGTTCTTTAGATAAGAACTTCCCTTGATTCCAAAGTGGTTTTGGAACGCTCTCTTTCTTGCCTCTTGGAGTGGGTTGTTTTCCTTTAGGAGCCATGATCTTAGTGATCGCGGATAAACACACTAAACTTAGAGGTTTGCTTGTCCTCAAGCAAAAGAAAAGAAAGGAGAGGGATAGAGGGAGAGCTAGGTGCAATTGTTGATGGAATGGGAGGGAGGCCGAATCCAAATTTAAAGGGAGGGAGGGTGGGTTTTCGAAAAAAGAGATAAAGATATGATAAAAGAGATTGATTTGGAAAAGATAAGATAGAAGATATGATAAGAGAGGATATAGTTTAAAATTGAAAAGATATGAAAGATTTTTGAAAAAGATAGATCTAGATTTTGAAAAAGATAAAGTGGAGATTTTGAAAAAGATATTGATGAGTTGAAAAGATAGATTTGTTTTTTAAAAAGATTTGAAAAGAGTTGGATTGAATTTGCAAAGAGGGTTTGTGCTTATGGATTAAGATATATTTGATATTTTTAAAGTAGGATTTTTAGAAATTAAGGATTTTAGAAATCAGGGTTCTTAACATGTTTATGCAAGAAATCATGAATTGAAGTATGAAAATCAAGATTAGAATGAAAAAAATATGAAGAAAAATGAATTTGCCTCCTCCCCATCATCCTGGCATTTGAACGCCCAAACATTGCCTGTTTTGGGCGTTCAACGCCCAAATGCTGATCTCCTGGGCGTTCAACGCCCAGTTGTTGCCCTTTTCTGGCGTTGAACGCCAGATTGCTATCCTTACTGGCATTCAGCGCCCACTGGCTGCCCCTTTTGGGCGCTGAACGCCCAAAATGGCCTTTCACTGGCGTTTTCTTGCCAGTGAGCTCCCTTTCTCTGTTTTGTGTGTAGATTCCTTCTGTAACCCTGTGGATTTATGAAAATGATGATTTACCTTAGTATCAATGAACTCTATACAAACAAATAAAAATAAAAATAGAAATAGGGCAAAATGCTTAGAGGATTGATGCCCCATGGCTGGGTTGCCTCCCAGCAAGCGCTTCTTTATTGTCTTTAGCTGGACCTTGCTGAGCTTTTAGTCTAGCTTCAGCCTTGAGCACTCTTGCTCAACGTTGCCTTCAAGATAGTGCTTGATTCTCTGTCCATTGACAATGAACCTCTTATCAGAATCAATATCTTGAAGCTCCACATAACCATATAGTGATACACTTGTAATCACGTATGGTTCACTCCACCGGGATTTCAATTTCCCGGGGAATAGCCTGAGTCTAGAGTTGAACAGCAGAACCTTCTGTCCTGGCTCAAAGATTCTAGATGACAGCCTTCTGTCATGCCACTTTTTTTATTTCTCTTTATAAAGCTTAGCATTTTCGAAAGCTGTGAATCTGAATTCCTCTAGCTCATTTAGCTAGAGCAATCTTTTTTCTCCTGCTAATTTGGCATCAAAGTTTAGGAATCTGGTTGCCCAGTAGGCTTTATGTTCCAGTTCCACGGGCAGATGACATGCCTTACCATATACAAGTTGGTATGGAGAGGTCCCTGTAGGGGTCTTGAATGCTGTTCTGTAAGCCCACAGAGCATCATCCAAGCTCTGTGCCCAATCCTTTCTACGGGTACTTACTGTCCGTTCTAGGATTCTCTTTAATTCTCTGTTAGAGACTTCAGCTTGCCCATTAGTTTATGGATGATATGGAGAAGCCACCTTATGGCGAATTCCATACCGAACCATGGCAGAGTAAAGCTGTTTATTGCAGAAGTGAGTGCCCCCATCACTGATTAGTACTCTAGGGACACCAAACCTGCTAAAGATATGTTTCTGGAGGAACTTCAGCACTGTTTTAGTATCATTGGTGGGTGTGGCAATGGCCTCAACTCATTTTGATACATAGTCAACTGCCACCAGAATATAAGTGTTTGAGTATGATGGTGGGAAAGGTCCCATGAAGTCAATTCCCCATACGTCAAACAACTCAATTTCCAAGATTCCTTGTTGAGGCATGGCGTAACCATGAGGCAGATTACCAGTTCTTTGGCAACTGTCACAGTTACGTACAAACTCTCGGGAATCTTTATAGAGTGTGGGCCAATAGAAGCCACATTGGAGGACCTTGGTGGCTGTTCGTTCACCTCCGAAATGGCCTCCATATTGAGATCCATGGCAATGCCACAAGATCCTCTGTGCTTCTTCTCTAGGCACACACCTACGGATTATTCCGTCTGCACATCTCTTAAAGAGATAAGGTTCATCCCATAAGTAGTACTTTGCATCAGTGATTAATTTCTTCTTTTGTATCCTGTTGTACTCCTTGGGTATGAACCTTGCAGCTTTATAGTTTGCAATATCGGCAAACCATGGTGTTTCCTGAATGGCAAATAAATGCTCATCTGGAAAAGTCTCAGAGATCTCAAGAGAGGGGAGGGGCGTCCCTTCTACTGGCTCTATCCGGGACAGATGATCAGCCACTTGGTTCTCTGTCCCTTTTCTGTCTCTTATTTCTATATCAAACTCTTGCAGAAGCAACACCCATCTGATGAGCCTGGGTTTTGAATCCTGCTTTGTGAGTAGATATTTAAGAGCAGCATGATCAGTATACACAATCACTTTTGATCCTACTAAGTATGATCTGAACTTGTCAATGGCGTAAACCACTGCAAGTAATTCTTTTTCTGTGGTTGTGTAATTTTTCTGGGCATCATTTAGAACGCGACTAGCGTAATAAATGACGTGCAGAAGCTTGTCATGCCTCTGTCCCAACACTGCACCAATGGCGTGATCACTGGCATCACACATTAGCTCAAATGGTAATGTCCAGTCTGGTGTAGAAATAACTGGTGCTATGACCAGCTTAGCTTTCAGCATTTCAAACGCCTGCAGGCACTCTGTGTCAAACACAAATGGCATGTCAGCAGCTAGCAGATTGCTTAGAGGTTTTGCCATTTTTAAAAAATTCTTTATAAACCTCCTATAGAATCCTACATGCCCCAGAAAGCTTCTGATTGCCTTAACATTGGCAGGTGGTGGTAATTTTTCAATTACCTCTATTTTTGCTTGATCCACCTCTATTCCCTTGTTTGAGATTTTATGCCCAAGAACAATCCCTTCAGTCACCATGAAGTGACATTTTTCCCAGTTTAAAACTAGGTTGGTCTCTTGGCATCTTTTCAGAACAAGTTTTAGGTGATCAAGATAGGAGCTGAATGAGTCTCCATATACTGAGAAGTCATCCATGAAGACTTCCAGAAATGTTTCCACCATATCAGAGAAAATAGAGAGCATGCATCTCTGAAAGGTTGCAGGCGCATTACACAGCCCAAATGGCATCCTTCTATAAGCAAACACTCCGGATGGACATGTGAATGCTGTTTTCTCTTGATCCTGAGGATCTACTGCAATCTGGTTATAGCCTGAGTAGCCGTCCAAAAAGCAGTAATAATCATGACCTGCTAGTCTTTCTAGCATCTGGTCTATGAATGGTAAAGGAAAATGATCCTTTCTGGTGGCTGTATTGAGCCTTCTGTAGTCAATACACATGCGCCACCCTGTAACTGTTCTTGTAGGAACCAATTCATTTTTTTCATTATGAATCACTGTCATGCCTCCTTTTTTTGGGACGACTTGGACAGGGCTCACCCAGGGGCTATCAGAAATAGGATAAATAATCCCAGCCTCTAGTAATTTGGTGACCTCTTTCTGTACCACTTTCTTCATGGCTGGATTTAGCCGTCTCTGTGGTTGAACCACTGGTTTAGCATTATCCTCCAATAAGATTTTGTGCATGCATCTAGCTGGGCTTATGCCCTTAAGGTCACCTATGGACCACCCAAGAGCTGTCTTGTGTGTCCTTAGCACTTGAATAAGTGCTTCCTCTTCCTGTGAATTTAAGGCAGAGCTTATGATCACTGGAAAAGTGTCACCTTCTCCCAGAAATGCATATTTCAAGGATGGTGGTAATGGCTTGAGTTCGGGTTTAGGAGGTTTTTCTTCTTCCAAAAGAAATTTCAGAGGCTCTTTCATGTCCTCTGATTCCTCTAAATCAGGCTGAACATCTTTAAAGATGTTTTCCAACTCTGATTCGAGACTCTCAGCCATGTTGATCTCTTCTACCAAGGAGTCAATAAGATCAACTTTCATGCAGTTTGTTGATGTGTCTGGATGCTGCATGGCTTTGACAGCGTTCAACTTAAACTCATCATCATTGACTCTCAGGGTTATTTCCCCTGTTGGACGTCAATGAGGGATCGTCCAGTTGCTAGGAAGGGTCTTCCTAGAATAAGAGTAGCACTCTTGTGCTCCTCCATTTCCAGCACAACGAAGTCAGTGGGAAAGGCGAATGGCCCAACCCTGACAATCATGTCTTCAATCACGCCTGATGGGTATTTAGTGGAGCCATCAGCAAGTTGGAGACATATCCGGGTTGGTTTAACTTTTTCAGTTAAACCAAGCTTTCTGATAGTGGATGCAGGTATTAGGTTGATGCTTGCCCCAAGATCGCATAAAGTTGTCTTGGTGCAATTACCTTCTAATATGCATGGTATCAGAAAACTCCCAGGGTCTTTAAGCTTTTCAAGAAAGCTCTTCAGAATGACTGCACTGCATTCTTCAGTGAGGAGAACTCTTTCTGTTTCTCTCCAATCCTTCTTATGATTCAAGATCTCTTTCATGAACTTGGCATAAGAAGGTATTTGCTCAAGTGCTTCTGCGAATGGAATCTTTATTTCAAGAGTCCTGAGATAATCTGCAAAGCGAGCAAATTGCTTATCCTGCTCCTCTTTCCGGAGTTTTTGAGGATAAGGTATCTTGGCTTTATACTCTTCAACCTTAGTTGCTGTAGGTTTATTGCCTACAGAAGTGGTTGAAGAAGCCTTTTTAGAGGGGTTGTTATCAGCATTTGTGTGTGTCTGATCCCTCACTGGCAATTGAGTGCCAGGGTTAGAAACTGGTGTGACGTTAGATGCCAACTCCTTGTCTGTTACTGGCGTCTGAACGCCAGAACTGTGTCCATTTTGGGCGTTCAGCGCCAGATCTTGCCCATTTTAGGCGTTCAACACCAGATCCTTGCCTATTTCTGGCGTTGAACGCCAGTCCTGAGCATGGTCTGGGCGTTCAGCGCCAGCCTTCCACCAAATTTCTGGCGTTTTAGTTCCAGAATTACTTTTCCCTGGGCTCTTACTGTCCTCAGGTGAATTTTGGGTGGTTTGCTCATTTCTTAGCTTTTTGCTGCCTTGAGGTGGGGTAATTAATATTTTCCCACTTCTTAATTGAACTGCTTGGCATTCTTCTGTTATTTGCCTTGACAGCTGCTGCTTTGTTTGCTTAAACTGTTCTTCCATATGTATATTAGCCATCCTTGTCTCTTGTAGTCTATCTTTGAATTCGGCTAACTGCTTTGTTAGAAAGTCCAATTGCTTATTGAATTCAGCAGCTTGTTCTACAGGACTGAGTTCAGCAGTTGCTGTTTTAACCTCTTCTTTCATGGAAGGGTCACTGCTTAGGTACAGATGCTGATTCCTGGCAACTGTATCAATGAGCTCTTGAGCCTCTTCAATTGTCTTTCTCATGTGGATAGATCCACCAGCTGAGTAATCTAGAGACATCTGAGCTCCTTCAGCAAGCCCATAATAGAAGATGTCTAACTGAACCCACTCTGAAAACATTTCAGAAGGGCATTTTCGTAGCATCTCTCTGTATCTCTCCCAAGCATCATAACGAGATTCACTATCTCCTTGTTTAAAGCCTTGGATGTCTAGCCTTAGCTGTGTCATCCATTTTGGGGGAAAGTATTGATTCAGGAATTTTTCTGTCAGCTGTTTCCATGTCCTTATGCTGGCCTTAGGTTGGTTATTCAACCACCTCTTAGCTTGATCTTTTACAGCAAATGGAAACAGTAATAGTCTGTAGACATCCTGATCTATTTCTTTATCATGTACTGTGTCAGCAATCTGTAGAAACTGTACCAGAAACTCTGTAGGTTCTTCCTGTGGAAGACCGGAATACTGGCAACTTTGCTGCACCATGATAATGAGCTGAGGATTCAACTCAAATCTACTGACTCCAATGGAAGGTATGCAGATGCTACTCCCATATGAAGCAGTAGAGGGGTTAGAATATGACCCCAGAGTCCTCCTGGACTGTTCATTTCCGCTTAGATCCATGATGGAGAAAGGGAGATGATGTAAAATAGAGAAAATATTTTTTTTTTCAAAAATAAAATAAACTAATAAAATAAATAAAAATAGGTGAATATTTTTGAAAAAATGAGGGGAGAGAAAGTGGTAAGGAAGTTTTTGAAAAAGATATGATTTGGAAAAGATTTTAAATTTTGAAAAAAATCTGAATTTTAGAAATAGATTTTCGAAAAAGATGCTTTAAAATAGAGAGAAAATATATTTTTGAATTTTAAGAAGAGAGAGAAGAACAATAAGATAGCACAAGATTTAAAATTTTTAGATCTAATGCTCCTTGTTTTCGAAAATTTTTGGAGGGAAAAATACCAAGGCACACCAAACTTAAAAATTTTAAGATCACGACACAAGGAAAACTCAAGAACAATTTGAAGACTCACAAGAACACAAGAACATGAAGGAAGAACACCAAACTTAAAATTTTTAGAAAATCAAACTAAAATTTTCGAGAAACACAGAAAAATCAACAAGAAAACACCAAACTTAAAGTTTGGCACAGAATTTAATAGAAAAATTATTTTTGAAAAAGATTTTAAAAAGAAAATAAGGATTCTAAAATTTTAACACGACAATAACAAGAGACTCTAAACCAAAAAAGAGAAATTTTTCCTAATATAAGCAACAAAATAAACCGTCAGTTGTCCAAACTCGAACAATCCCTGGCAACGGCGCCAAAAACTTGGTGCACGAATTGTGAATCACACTTTTCACAACTCGTACCACTAACCAGCAAGTGCACTGGGTCGTCCAAGTAATACCTTACGTGAGTAAGGGTCGAATCCCACGGAGATTGTTGGTTTGAAGCAATCTATGGTTATATTGCAATTCTTAGTCAGGAAGTCAATTGTATTTATCAGTTGAATTGTGAATAAACAAGAGAGCATGGGTTAAAGTTACTTGCTATGCAGTAATGGAGAATATGTTGGAGTTTTGGAGATACTTTGTCTTCTGAATCTCTGCTTTCCTTTGTCCTCTGATTCATGCATGCACGTCCTTCTATGGCAAGCGGTGTGTTGGGGCATCACCGTTGTCAATGGTTACATCCCCTCCTCTTGTGAAAATGGTCCAAATGCTCTGTCACAGCACGGCTAATCATCTGAGGTTCCCGATCAAGCTGGAATAGGATTCACCCTCCTTTTGCGTCTGTCACTACGCCCAGCACTCGCGAGTTTGAAGCTCGTCACAGTCATCCAATCCCTGAATCCTACTCAGAATACCACAAACAAGGTTTAGACTTTCCGGATTCTCATGAATGCCACCATCAGTCTAGCTTATACCACAGAGATTCTGATTAAGGAATCTAAGAGATATTCATTCAATCTGATGTAGAACGGAGGTGATTGTCAGACACACGTTCATGGATTGAGGAAGGTGATGAGTGTCACTGATCATCACCTTCTCCATAGTTAGGCGCGAATGGATATCTTAGATAGAAACACGCATATTTGAATGGAAAACAGAAATACTTGCATTAATTCATCGAGACACAGCAGAGCTCCTCACCCCCAACAATGGAGTTTAGAGACTCATGCCATCACAGAGTACAAAGTTTTGATCTAAAAATGTCATGAGATACAAAATAAGTCTCTAAAAGTTGTTTAAATACTAAACTAGTAGCCTAGGTTTACAAAAAATGAGTAAACTATGATGGGTGGTGCAGAGATCCACTTCTGGGGCCCACTTGGTATGTGTTGGGGCTGAGACTTAAACAATTCACGTGCATAAGGCTGTTTTGGGCATTCAACGCCAGGTTTGGATCCATTTCTGGCGTTGAACTCCAACTTTTAATCCTTTTCTGGCGCTGGACGCCAGAATTGGGCAGAGAACTGGTGTTGAACGCTAGTTTACGTCGTCTATCCTTGAGCAAAGTATGGACTATTATATATTGCTGGAAAGCCCTGGATGTCTACTTTCCAACGCAATTAGAAGCGCGCCATTTTGAGTTCTGTAGCTCCAGAAAATCCACTTTGAGTGTAGGGAGGTCAGAATCCAACAGCATCAGCAGTCCTTTTTCAGCCTGAATCAGATTTTTGCTCAACTCCCTCAATTTCAGCCAGAAAAATACATGAAATTAAAGAAAAACACACAACTCATAGTAAAGTCCAGAAATATGAATTTTTCCTAAAAACTAATGGAAATAAACTAAAAACTAACTAGAATATACTAAAAACTATATGAAATTAACCCCAAAAAGCGTATAAAATATCCGCTCATCAAGTCCGCTACTTTCTATTCTTCTGTTGGTACTAATAATACATCTTTGCATCCTACAGGTGAGCCACACATGGCGGAGCCACGACGGATCACTTTGCATGAGCAAGGAGCTCCAGATATCATACTTCAACCGTTGCAAGCAAGGTATCCCAAGCTTGATCCAAACTTTGAATTGAAGAGTAGCTTGATACATCTACTTCCTAAGTATCATGGGTTTCCGGGTCAAGACCCTATCTTACACTCACTTGCTCATTAGCTACTTCACCGGAGATCTTTGTGTGGAAGATAGAAGATTGCTCACCGCTTCTAGTGGTGGTTCCCTTTCGAAAAATAAGACGGAGGGAGAAGCTTGGAATTTGATAAAGGATGTTGTTGAAGCTACACAACATACAAGGGTGAGAAGTCATCCTCTCAAGAGTGTGGTAGAATCATCCCCTTCCGAATCAAGCCTAACCAAAGTACTTGGGGATATGACCACCATCCTTACACAAATACAAAAGGATCAAAAGGAATACTACTCCATCCAAGCCGTCCAAGCCCCACCTCTAGTTGCTCAACTTGAAGGCCCTCCTAGGATTTGTGGTTTGTGCTCTGGCACCACACATTACACCGATCAATGCCATCAAATTCAAGAAGAACATGCTCTTGTAGTGGCCAATGTGAATTACAACAACCGTCTACCCTATCCTCCTCAAGGCCAAAACAATTACCCTCAAGGTGGTAATCAACATCAAGGGTGGAGGGATAATGCACAAGGTGTAAATCATGTTGCTTGTATGCGAAGTTTGTATTCGTAGGTTTTGATGAATGACAAACCAACAAACGACATGAAAGACAAACCAACAAACAACTTGAATGAACAAGCATGTTGAAAGATCAACCAACATTCAACGTTGAGGAATGAAGAGTTGAAAGCAACACAACAACAACAAGAAACTCAAGTCCACAACATTTGAAGACAAGTATAGTGTCTTAGGACTTAGGTAACTTCTTGTTAAGAACCAATTGCTAAATCTCTCAACACACACTCACAAAATGTTTTGATGCACATCTTGCAATTCGATGCTAGCCAAATGGTTTAAAAACTTGTTTTCAAAGGTGCAAAAGCATAGGAATTGACTCCAACAAGTTTGAGATCAATCCTAAGCATTTTGAAGTGATTTTAAGCCATTCTTTAAGGTTTGCATCGATGCACACTCATCTTGCATCGATGCAAAACATGCAACGACTTGTTGCATCGATGCAAAGATGTTTGCATCGATGCAACCTAGCTGAAAATTCAAATTTCAGCTTCAAAGACACATTTGCATCGATGCAAAGTGTTATGCATCGATGCAAATGATTCAAAAACATAAAAAACGGCTAGTTTTATCAAAACGGCTTCATCCCATTAACTCCCAAACGTTTCTAAGGTTTGGGGAGTCTATAAATAGATGGATTGAAGCCTTATTTCATATATGTGAGTATTTGCAAACTATCTTGTTCATATTCTTTCATTCTACACATTTTTAAGGTGTTATAATACACAATTTGAGAGAGCAATATCAATTGGTTCAATAGTGCTAAACTTGTAATCATACACTCTTCTAGAGAGTACTCATTTCATCTCAACAATTCTTTAAGAATTGTTTTCTTGTAACACTTTGTAAATTGGAGTGTGATCTCCAAGGTTGAGTCAAGAGTTATAAACACTATAGTCGGTGAGGATACCAAAGAAGTATACTAAGTACTCAAGGCAAATCTTAGAGAAGGAGTCTCTAAGTGGAGTGGGTTAGTATACGAGTGGTGATCATATACCGTGAGGTGTTAGAAACTAAGGACTCGGATTGTAAAAGGTTTTGCGCGAGCACCTTGAAGCTTGGCAATAGTGGAACTTCTCAATAGCGATTGAGAAAGAAAGTGGACGTAGGACAAGGATTGTGCCGAACCACTCTAAATAGCGTTTGCATCTCTCCAAACTCATCTCTTCTATATTATTGTCTTTTACCTTTGAGCAAATAAATTGTGATTGAAAAGTAGCTTCGTAAGTACTTAAGAAATAGCTTAAGTCCGATTGGTGAAAAGCTTGATCAATTTATTTGAGTTGGTGTCTATTGGAAAGTAAAAGCTCCTTATAAATGCTTAGCAATTGAGTTAAGCTCTTGGAAAAATACTAGTACAATAACACTTTTGTATATTGTCTTTAACTTTCGCAAAAAGATTCATTGTTGTTGCAATACTCAATTCACCCCCCCTCTTGAGTAATTGTGCATAGGTTCTACAAGTGGCATCAGAGCTTAACCCTTTGAAAGACTTAACCGTTTAAGGGAAAAGATCATGGCAAGCACAAGCTTTAACAACAACAACACTAGTGAAGGTAACTCAACCGCTAGACCTCCTCTTTTTAGCGGAACAAATTACTCTTATTGGAAAAATAAGATGAGAATTTGGATCCGTTCTCAAGATGTGAGAATTTGGAAAGTGATTGAGAATGGAAATCACATTCCAACAAAGACAACAAGCGCTAAAGAAGGAGAAGTCTCCGTCTTAAAGCAAGTACCGAAAGGAGAAAGTGAATATAATGACGATGATTGGAAGAAAGTGGCAATGAATGATAAAGCCATCAACTTCATTCATTGTGCACTTAACGAGCATGATTATATGAAGATCTCTACATGTGAAACCGCTAAAGAGATTTGGGATAAACTCCAAATCACTTACGAAGGAACCGACCACGTTAAAGAATCAAAGGTATTTATGTTGGTTCATGAATGGGAAAATTTTAAAATGAAAGATGAAGAGAGCATTGAAGAAGCTCTTGAAAGACTCTCCAAGATCTTCAACAACCTAAGCATGCTTGGCACAAAATACAATGATAAACAAATTGTGACCAAGGTGCTTACAAGCCTTACACCAAAATGGAACTCCAAAGTGAACGCCATTGTGGAAGGAAGGCTCTATGATCAACTTACATTTGATCAACTACGAGGTAATCTTCTCACCTATGAGATGACTATGCTAAATAGACAAAAAGGTGAAGAAAGCAAGAAGAAAAGTCTCGCCCTTAAAACAACATCACTACAAGAAGAGAGTGATGATAATGAAGAAGAAGGAGATGAAGAATTTGCACTCTTATTAAAAAGATTCAATAAGTTTGCAATGAAGAAAAACTTCAAGAGCAAAACAAAGGTACCAAAATGCTATGAGTGTGGAGAAGTTGGACACATTAAACCCAATTGTCCAAAACTTCAAAAGGAGGACAAAAACAAGAAATTTAAGAAGAAGGAGAAAGCATACATATCATGGGAGAACGAGGATGAATCCGACTCCGATGACGACGAGGTTGCAAATCTTTGCTTAATGGCAAGCGAAGAAAAGGTTAGTAATGACAACTCCACTTCTTTTAATTTACAAGATGAATATGATGCCTTACTTGAGGTGTACACAAAACTTACCCAAGATTATTCTCTCCTAAAGAAAAAGAATATGGATCTTTTAAAACAAAATGAGATGTTGAAAAATGAGAATATCAATCTTGGAAAAGATAAGTGTAGCACAAGTAGTGATCCATACAAATCTTGTAAAATGCATGAAAATGAAATTAAAAATCTTAAGAACACTTTAGCTAAGTTCAATGAATCTTCAAAGAACTTAGATAAAATGTTGAAAAACCAAAAGCATGTTCATAATAAGGAAGGTTTAGGTTTTGAAAAAGGAAAATTTAAAAATACTAAAACTCCTATTAGGCAACCGCAAGCCCAAAAGGCAAGCATGCCTAAAAGGAATAAAGCCTTTAAACATCCTCCTCAACATGCTTCATTTAGAAATTATAATCACAATGCATATAGATCAAAAGATGTTGCATTTAGGAAACAACCTAGGCAACCATTTAGAAACATGCATAGGATACATAATCCAAATGTCATATGTCATTATTGTAATAAAGTAGGTCATATAGCACCCGTATGCTTTACTAGAATTAAACATATAAACTTTCGTAGTCAAGATACGAGATGGGCACCTTATGGGCATTATGCTCATACTAACCATCAAGGACCCAAATTCACTTGGGTACCTAAATCCCAATTTTAATTGTTTTGTAGGTACGTGTTGGAGCTAAGGATACAAATTGGTATGTTGATAGTGGATGCTCCAAACACATGACCGGCGATGAATCAAAGTTCACCGCAATAGAGCCTACAAACGGAGGAAATGTGATCTATGGAGACAACAACACCGGCAAAGTAATCGGCGTTGGAAAAGTTGGTAAAAATTCTTCTACCTCCATAGATAATGTTATACTTGTCAAAGGTCTCAAACATAATCTCATTAGTGTTAGCCAACTTTGTGACAAAGGAAACTTAGTTACCTTTGACTCAAAATGTTGTTTGATAAAAAGGCAAGACACTAATGAAATTGTGCTAATTGGACACCGTGTTGACAATGTATACATGATTAATATAGATGAAGTTTCCTCAAATGATGTGAAATGCCTTGTTAGTAAAAATGATGAAACTTGGTTATGGCATCGTAGAGTAGCTCATGCTAACATGGACCATCTTAGCAAGTTGGTCTCTAAAGAGTTAGTAATTGGCTTACCAAAGCTACGTTTTGAAAAAGACATCCTTTGCGACGCATGTCAAAAGGGAAAACAAGTAAAGGCCTCTTTTAAATCTAAAAACATTGTTTCGACAACAAGGCCATTACAACTTTTGCACATGGATTTATTTGGTCCTTCCAGGACTATGAGCTTTGGTGGCAATTACTATGCTTTAGTTATTGTTGATGATTACTCTCGATTTACATGGACCTTGTTTCTAGCAAACAAGAGTGATGCATTTCGAGCATTCAAAAGATTAGCCAAAGTTATTCAAAATGAAAAGAATTTGCATATATCATCTATTAGAAGTGATCATGGTGGAGAATTTGAAAACAATCTTTTTGAAACTTTTTGTGAAGAAAATGGCATTGAGCATAATTTTTCCTCTCCTAGAACACCACAACAAAATGGTGTGGTTGAAAGGAAAAATCGTCATTTAGAAGAAATGGCGAGAACTATGCTCAATGAGGCTAATATTCCTAAGTACTTTTGGGCGGATGCGGTTAGTACCGCGTGTTATGTTATGAATAGGATTATCATTCGACCTATTCTTAAGAAAACACCGTACGAATTGTACAAAGGAAGAAAGCCAAATATTTCCCACCTTCACGTCTTTGGCTGTAAATGCTTTATTCTAAATAATGGAAAAGATAACTTAGGCAAATTTGATGCTAAGGCTGATGAAGGAATCTTCTTAGGCTACTCTTTAACTAGCAAAGCTTTTAGAGTATATAATAAACGCATCATGACTATGGAAGAAAGTATTCATGTCGCTTTTGATGAAACTAACCGTTGTTATGCTAGAAAAGATTTTGATGAAAATGTAGAAAACTTTGATTCACTAAATTTGAATGGTGAAGACAAAGAAAAAGATTTAAATAAAGCCTCTACAACAAAGGATAATGTTCAAGTTGAAGAAATTGCACCATCACAAGCACAAATAAATGCACTTCCAAAGGACTGGCGTACTTCAAAGGATCATCCTCTAGACAACGTCATTGGTAATGTTTCGAAAGGGGTAACAACTCGATCCTCTTTTAGAAATTTATTTACATATAGTGCTTTTGTTTCTCAAATTGAACCATCTACCATTGAGTCCGCAATTGATGATGAACATTGGGTTATGGCAATGCAAGAGGAGCTTAACCAATTCAAACGAAATGACGTTTGGGAATTGGTGCCTAAACCAAGTAATCAAACAATTGTCGGAACAAAATGGGTTTTTAGAAATAAACTCGATGAAAATGGTACAATTGTTAGAAACAAAGCTAGATTAGTAGCTAAAGGTTATAATCAAGAGGAAGGCATTGATTATGACAAAACTTATGCTCCCGTAGCTAGATTAGAAGCTATTAGGATGTTACTTGCTTTTGCATCCTCTTATAACTTCAAACTTTATCAAATGGATGTTAAGAGTGCCTTTCTTAATGGTTTCATTCAAGAAGAAGTATATGTTGAACAACCTCCCGGTTTTGAGGATTATGAAAATCCTAATCATGTTTTTAAACTCAAGAAAGCTCTTTATGGTCTTAAACAAGCTCCAAGAGCTTGGTATGAACGTTTGAGCAAGTTTTTAATAGAAAAGGGTTTTAGAAGAGGGAAGGTTGATACAACTTTATTTATCATGATTGAAAACAAAAATATTCTTTTGGTACAAATTTACGTCGATGACATAATATTTGGTTCAACTAACGAATCACTTTGCAAGTTTTTCTCAAACCTCATGCAAAGTGAATTTGAAATGTCCATGATGGGCGAACTCAACTTCTTCCTTGGTCTTCAAATCAAACAAGGAAAAGAAGGAACTTTCGTTGGCCAAACCAAATATTGCAAGGAATTGCTCAAAAGATTTGGAATGGACAATGCTAAGGCAATGGACACACCAATGAGCACTACTTGCTACCTTGACAAAGATGAACAAGGTAAAAACATAGATGTAAAGAAGTATCGAGGCATGATAGGATCATTGCTTTATCTAACGGCAAGTAGGCCAGATATCATGTTTAGTGTATGCATGTGTGCGAGATACCAAACTAATCCTAAGGAATCTCACTTAAGTGCGGTGAAAAGGATTATGAAGTATCTCCTAGGAACATTAAATGTTGGATTGTGGTATCCGAAAGGATCCACTTGTGATTTGATTGGTTATTCCGATTCCGATTTTGCCGGTTGCAAATTGGATAGGAAAAGCACTAGCGGCACTTGTCACTTGCTAGGAAACTCTCTTGTTTCATGGCATAGCAAGAAACAAGTAAGTGTAGCCTTATCTACCGCCGAAGCCGAGTATGTAGCCGCCGGTAGTTGTTGCGCCCAAATTTTATGGATGAAACAACAACTTGTGGACTATGGACTCATGCTTGATCACATTCCTATCAAATGTGATAATACTAGTGCAATAAATATAACCAAGAATCCGGTTCAACATTCAAGAACCAAGCATATTGAGATTAGACATCACTTCATAAGAGACCATGTTGAAAAGGGTGATGTGGTTATTGAATTTGTCGAAACTAGTAAACAACTAGCGGACATCTTCACTAAACCTTTATGTAAAGAAAGTTTTTTTAACATCCGAAATGAACTTGGTATCTTGGATTCTAATCTAATATGATTTGTTTGAATTCATTGTATTTATATTGCTATTTTTGTATCTCTTACTAACTTAAGCATTGGAGATATCCAATTAGCCATTGTTTTGTAGGTTTATGAGTTGATGAATGAGTGATTAATCTTGAGGTAGATTGAAGTATTTGAAGATTATAAACAATGGAGGATCAACAAATTGAAGTTTATAATAGTTTAAATGAGTATATACATGATGGAACTCAAAGGATTGAAGAAAGAACTACCAAAGGATGAAAATTTGGTGATTTTGGGCAAAATGATGCATGTTGCATCGATGCAACCAAGCTTTGCATCGATGCAAAGCACACGACGTGCTATGTGCATCGATGCAAAGCCCATTGCATCGATGCAAACAAGACCAAATTACATAAAAACACGTAAATTTGGCATTTTTGTGCAACAAAACCCCACTTTTTCATCATCTTCAACCTCACAACTCATATCTCCACCTCCAAACCTCCATTACCTCCAAAACAAGCTCACATATAGCTTCATACAACTCACAAAACTTAGATACCCACTACAAACAAATTACATATTTGAAGTCCCCACATTCTCCTCTACAAAACCCATAAAACAAAATCATCCACAATGCCTAGAATCAAGAGAACCGTCAAGAAGTCAAAAGGTTCTTCAAGTGTGGTTCCACCTCCAAATAATCATCCTTTGGCAAGGTACTTTGCTTCTAATGAAGATCTTCAATTCTATGAGGCAAGGCTCGCCGGAAGAAAGGAAATTCCTCCGAGGTATTTGGATCCGACCCTTCTTGTCATTCATAACTTTGATACTCTTAAGGCTATTCTAGTTCATCAAGGTCTCATGGATTTTGTTCAAATTAAGAGTAAATTTTATCTGGATTTAGTTGCCATAGCCTATAGTACACTCATGATTGAGATTGATGAGGAAGATGAATCAAGTTTCACATTATTCTTCAAGATAGGAAGAAAGGATTATAGGCTAGATGGTGATGAGTTAGCCACCATTTGGGAGCTGCCAAATCAAGGTGACTTGTTTCAAGGTGGTAAAACCCCAATTGATGAATGGGGTTATTCAAAGGACAATGCCATGCATTTGTTCAATCTTGTACAAGGAGCTCATTCCAAAATTAGTTGCAATTCAATGAGTGCGGAACATAGAACTTTGTTATATCTAGTCACCTATGTTTTGCAACCTAGAATATCCGGGCATGCGAATGTAAATGATGAAGATTTGATTGTCATGTGGGCTATGATGAATGGAATTAAGATTAATTGGCCATACTTTATAATACAACATATGGTTAGGCTCAAGATGAAGGATAGGAATGGTGGATTAGGATTCCTTTGCCTATGGTCTAAAGTCTTTGATTATGTTGGTATTGATGTATCAAATGAGATTACCAAGGAAGTACCACCTCAATCTTGTATCAACACTCATATTCTCAACAAAATGGGAAGAAGAAATGTTGATGAACAAGGTCCTCAAGAGGAAGCTCCTCCACAAGCACCTCAAGCTCAAGAACCACCCTCCTTGGTTGATATAATGAGAGAATTACAATCCATCAACCAAAACATCCAAAGGATTGACGTAGAGCATGGTAGGCAACTTGAAGCACTTAATCGTCGTGTGTCTCGTGTAGATCGTCGCACGGGTCGCTTGGATCGTCGTATTGATGACTTATATGAGCATTTCGGGATCCACCTACCATATGAAGAGGACACTGATGATGATGAAGACCAAGATTGATTGTCTCCTCTTCATCAAGTCACTTTTTATTGCTTTATGTTTATTTCATTATATGAATTGTTAAACTAACTCCTAGTAAGCTAAGGATTTCTATTATGGTTTTAATATTTTGATATGCTCTTCATAATTTTGTTTAATGATTAATGCTTGTATGCTTATTTGGTGAATAACTCAAAATAGGCTTGGTACCCCTATTTTAAGTTAATGAGCATGCTTTAATATATTTCACTTATTTAGGGGGAATTATGCATGCTTGTTTTATATATAAAAAGAGAAAATCAAATTCTTTTTGAAAGGGGGAAATATCTATTTTCATTGTTTTATGCATGCTTCTATGACACATTTCAAAATCCTTTCTTTTTGATAATGTCAAAAGGGGGAAGAGAAGTTTGAGGATATTTGAAATTTTAAACTTTTGAAAAAGAAGAAGTTTAAGGATTTGAAAAGAAGAAATAAGTGTGCGAAACAATGTTTTCAAAAAGACTTCCGCTAAGCAAAAACTTTGATATCTAAATTGTTTTCTTTGATAAACGCCCATTAAGGGAACAAATGCACATATTTAGGGGGAACTCCTGCAAAATTTTTTTTGTGAAGTCTTCTCCAAAGCTTTCTATAAAACAAAGTGCATTATTGTTGCTTTCAAAATCATTTATAAATGCATATCCTCAAAATTGGTTTGTCATTATCAAAAAGGGGGAAATTGTAAATCATGTTGCTTGTATGCGAAGTTTGTATTCGTAGGTTTTGATGAATGACAAACCAACAAACGACATGAAAGACAAACCAACAAACAACTTGAATGAACAAGCATGTTGAAAGATCAACCAACATTCAACGTTGAGGAATGAAGAGTTGAAAGCAACACAACAACAACAAGAAACTCAAGTCCACAACATTTGAAGACAAGTATAGTGTCTTAGGACTTAGGTAACTTCTTGTTAAGAACCAATTGCTAAATCTCTCAACACACACTCACAAAATGTTTTGATGCACATCTTGCAATTCGATGCTAGCCAAATGGTTTAAAAACTTGTTTTCAAAGGTACAAAAGCATAGGAATTGACTCCAACAAGTTTGAGATCAATCCTAAGCATTTTGAAGTGATTTTAAGCCATTCTTTAAGGTTTGCATCGATGCACACTCATCTTGCATCGATGCAAAACATGCAACGACTTGTTGCATCGATGCAAAGATGTTTGCATCGATGCAACCTAGCTGAAAATTCAAATTTCAGCTTCAAAGACACATTTGCATCGATGCAAAGTGTTATGCATCGATGCAAATGATTCAAAAACATAAAAAACGGCTAGTTTTATCAAAACGGCTTCATCCCATTAACTCCCAAACGTTTCTAAGGTTTGGGGAGTCTATAAATAGATGGATTGAAGCCTTATTTCATATATGTGAGTATTTGCAAACTATCTTGTTCATATTCTTTCATTCTACACATTTTTAAGGTGTTATAATACACAATTTGAGAGAGCAATATCAATTGGTTCAATAGTGCTAAACTTGTAATCATACACTCTTCTAGAGAGTACTCATTTCATCTCAACAATTCTTTAAGAATTGTTTTCTTGTAACACTTTGTAAATTGGAGTGTGATCTCCAAGGTTGAGTCAAGAGTTATAAACACTATAGTCGGTGAGGATACCAAAGAAGTATACTAAGTACTCAAGGCAAATCTTAGAGAAGGAGTCTCTAAGTGGAGTGGGTTAGTATACGAGTGGTGATCATATACCGTGAGGTGTTAGAAACTAAGGACTCGGATTGTAAAAGGTTTTGCGCGAGCACCTTGAAGCTTGGCAATAGTGGAACTTCTCAATAGCGATTGAGAAAGAAAGTGGACGTAGGACAAGGATTGTGCCGAACCACTCTAAATAGCGTTTGCATCTCTCCAAACTCATCTCTTCTATATTATTGTCTTTTACCTTTGAGCAAATAAATTGTGATTGAAAAGTAGCTTCGTAAGTACTTAAGAAATAGCTTAAGTCCGATTGGTGAAAAGCTTGATCAATTTATTTGAGTTGGTGTCTATTGGAAAGTAAAAGCTCCTTATAAATGCTTAGCAATTGAGTTAAGCTCTTGGAAAAATACTAGTACAATAACACTTTTGTATATTGTCTTTAACTTTCGCAAAAAGATTCATTGTTGTTGCAATACTCAATTCACCCCCCCTCTTGAGTAATTGTGCATAGGTTCTACACAAGGGAGCAATCAAAACCAAAGATGGAACAACTCTTCTTCTCATCACAACAACAACCAATCTTCATCCCAATACCACCATAACAACACCAAATACCAAGCCAACCAAGGCCACTCCAATCAAAACCAAAACAACTACACCAAGTACCAAGCACCACACCATAGACAACAATCCAACCAAACTCCTCCATCTTCCAACAATAAAGTTGATGAACTTAGAGCCGTCATGGAGAAACAGGACGAGAGCAACAAGGCTCAATTTGATGCCTTGGGCACTCAATTGGCTAACCTCACCAACATGCTTTCAAAGATGACCATGTCAAACCAACCCTCAACTTCCAACAACAACACCAACCAACCCTCAAGCTCTTCTAACCTTCCATCCCAACTCCAACCAAACCCAAAAGGCGGTCTCAACGCCATCACTCTACGGTTGGGGACTACATTGGAAGAGATACCTCCAAGGGTCATGGGAGACATTTATGAGGAAGAAGTGATTGTTGAAGCTCCACATGAAGAAGAGGTGGTAGACAAAAGGCATGAGGAAGGAGTAAGCCTCAAGGAACCCAAGAGGAAAGCTATAGTGGATGAGTCCATTCCTATTCCATTCCCATCCATGGTGAAGAAGGCAAAGAAAACACCGGAATTTGATTTGAACATGCTTCAAGTGTTCAAGAAGGTTGAGGTAACCATACCACTTCTTGATGCTATTCAACAAATTCCAAAGTATCCAAAATTTTTGAAAGACTTGTGTACACACAAATATAGGATAGGAAAATTGGAGACATTATCCTTGGGTAGTTCAATTTCTTCCTTGATGGAACCTATTCCAAAGAAATATGGTGACCCTGGACCTTGTTTGGTGTCTTGTTGTATTGGTGGACGCACTTTTCATGATTGTATATGTGACCTGGGAGCTTGTGTAAGCATCATGCCGCTTTCCATCTATGTGCGGTTGAATTTAGCTCTATTAAAGAAGTCGGCAGCAAGGTTTGCCTTGGCCGATAAAAGTGTGATCACGGTGATAAAAATAGCAGAAGATGTACTTGTGGTGATCAAGGATTTGGTTTTTTCAGTTGACTTTTATATCCTTGAAATGCCTCCAACAGAAAATAGAAGCTCATCCTCCGTTCTACTTGGTAGACCATTCCTCAAGACCTCTAAATTCAAGTTAGATGCCTTCACCGGCACATATTCCTTTGAGGTTGGAGACAAGACTATCAAGTTCAATTTAGAAGAAGCCATGAAACATCCTCCCGAAGAACATCCCGTGCTTTGATGTGATGTAATTGATGAAGTGGTAGCGAAAGTACAAGAAGAAGATCACAACAAGTTGTGCTACCCTAATGTTAGAGAGACGGATGACCAAGAGGATGAACATGAGGAAGTTGTCAAGAATGAACTCCATGAGCTTGATGAAAAGGAACCTCAGCTTGAGGCAAAGAGTGAATTGAAGCCCTTTCCATCCCATTTGAAGTATGCTTTCTTAGAGGACAACCAAAAGTTTCCGGTCATTATTGCTAGTGAGCTTTCAAGTGAAGAAGAAGAAAAGCTCCTAGATGTTCTAAGAAGGTACAAGAAAGCAATTGGATGGAGCCTAGCTCATATTGTGGGAATTGACCCTCGCAAGTGCACGCATCAGATATTTCTCCAAGAGGGAGCTAGGCCGGTTAGGCAACCGCAAAGAAGGCTCAACCCAACTATCCTCGATGTGGTGAAGAAAGAGGTCACGAGATTACTTGATGCGGGTATCATATACCCAATTTCTGACAGTGAGTGGGTGAGCCCGGTCCAGGTTGCTCCCAAGAAGTCGGGCATCACTGCGGTTAAAAAGGATGATGGTGAAGTGGTCACCAAAAGAGTACAAAATGTGTGGCGAGTGTGCATAGATTATAGAAAGTTGAACGCTGCTACAAGAAAGGACCACTACCCTTTGCCCTTTATCGATCAGATGTTGGACCATTTGGCGGGTAAATCCCATTATTATTTTCTTGATGGATTCACTGGTTACTTCCAGATTCACATTGCTCCTGAAAATCAGGAAAAGACCAAATTTACTTGTCCGTTTGGCACCTTTACCTATAAAAGGATGCCATTTGGACTATGCAATGCACCTGCTACTTTTCAGCGGTGCATGACGAGTGTCTTTTCCGATCTAATGGAGAATTGTCTGGAAGTCTTTATGGATGACTTCAGCGTTTATGGTACTTCATTTGATTGTTGCTTAGAGAACTTGGCCAAGGTCTTAGCTATATGTGTTGATACTAATCTTGTCTTAAATTTTGAAAAATGTCACTTTATGGTAAGACAAGGTATAGTGTTAGGACATGTAGTGTCTCATGAAGGCATTTCTGTAGACCCGACCAAGGTCGATGTTATCACCACTTTACCTCACCCCTCGTCTGTGAGGGAAGTCTGCTCGTTTTTAGGACATGCAGGATTCTATAGCGCTTTATCAAAGATTTCAGCAAGATTGCTTTGCCATTGTCGCGCATACTCCAAAAAGATGTGGATTTTGAGTTTGACAGTGAATGTGTGAAAGCTTTTGAAGAGCTAAGGAGAGTTCTTACCACAGCATCGATTGTGCGAGGCCCCAACTGGACGTTGCCATTTGAGATAATGTGCGATACGTCAAACCATGCTGTAGGTGCCGCGCTTGCACAATGCGATGGTAAACTCCCTTATGTCATTGCTTACTCTTCTAAAACACTGCATGCAGCACAATCCAACTATACCACTACTGAGAAGGAACTCCTAGCTATTGTTCATGCTTTAGATAAATTCAGATCTTATTTGCTAGGATCAAAGATAGTGGTATACATGGATCATGCAGTTTTAAAGTACTTATTGACAAAGAATGAGTTAAAGCCTAGACTCATACGTTGGATCTTGCTTTTGTAAGAATTTGACATTGAGATTAGGGACCGGACTGGTTGCGAATCATTTAAGCCACATTGAGAATTTAAAGTTTGATCTATTTTCGATCAGTAACTCATTCCCATTGGATAGTTTGCATGCTGTGACGGATAGTTTCCCTTGGTTTGCCCCAATGGCGAACTACTTGGTTGCGAAACTCTTCCCTCCCAACTTTTCTAAACACCAAAGGGATAACTTGAGAAGTGATTCCAAATACTATATTTGGGATGACCCTCACTTGTGGAAGAGGGGTGTGGACCAAGTAATTCGAAGATGTGTCCTGGAGTCTGAAATCCAACCCATTCTTGAAGCTTGCCATTCGTCCGAATGTGGTGGCCACTTTGGCCCACAGAGGACTGCTAAAAAGGTGTTGGATTGTGGATTCTGGTGGCTAACCATATTCAAGGATGCTAACCGGCTCTGTGTGTCTTGCCATCAGTGTCAGAAGTCGAGAAACATATCCCAAAGGGATGAAATGCCTCAGCAACCTATGTTGTTCTGTGAGATATTTGATGTATGGGGCATAGACTTTATGGGACCGTTTCCCAACTCGAGTGGGTATTTGTATATTCTGTTAGTGGTTGACTACGTGTCAAAGTGGGTAGAGGCCATACCTACCCGCCTTGACGACGCCAATACCGTTGTTTCTTTTATTAGGAATAACATTGTATGCCGTTATGGGTCGCCACAAGCAATCGTGAGCGACCAAGGATCCCACTTTTGTAATAGGAAAGTAGAGGCATTGCTCAAGCACTATGGAGTGTTGCATAAGGTTGTTACTGCTTATCATCCGCAAACCAATGGACAAGCGGAAGTGTCCAACCGGGAAATTAAAAGAATCTTGGAGAAAGTGGTCAATCCACAAAGAAAGGATTGGAGCCTCCGGTTAGGAGATGCTCTATGGGCGTATAGAACGGCCTACAAGGCTCCATTAGGGATGAGCCCCTTCCAGATCGTCTATGGTAAGGCATGCCACCTTCCGGTAGAAATTGAGCATAGAGCCTATTGGGTGGTAAAGCAGTGCAACATGGATTTCACTAAGGTGGGTGAAGCCAAAAAATTACAGCTAGAGGAGCTTGAGTGTTTGAGGAACGAGTCATATAAGAATGCCCTGATCTACAAGGAAAAGACTAAGGCATTTCATGACCATCACATCCGGAAGAAGGACTTTCAAGAAGGCGATGAGGTTCTCCTCTACAACTCGAGGCTTCGATTCATGCCTGGCAAGCTCCGCTCTAGATGAGAAGGACCTTTCAAGGTAAAGGAGATAAAGCCTTACGGAGTGATGGAGTTGTTTGATAAGAGTGAAGCAACTTTCAAAGTGAATGGACATAGAGTGAAGAAGTATCATGGCTACAAGCCCCCAAAAGAGCTAGAGGTGTTCCTATTGGAGGATGCACCAAGGAGATAGGAAGTTTAAGAAAAGGATCGTCCAACTTAAGGATGTTAAAGAAAAGTTCTTGGTGGGAGGCACCCCACCGTGGTAAGATCTTCCTTGTGTATACAATCTTGTTTGTAACCTTAAATTCTTGTGAATTTTATGATTTCTTGATGATTGATTGATTGCATAGGAATACTAGTTTTATTCTTCTTGTTGAATAGATAGGATATTCATATAGTTTTCATCATTTTAGTATGGATGAATTGTTGAAGTAGAGAGAATGCCATGTTTTGGATCATGCATGAAATTGTGAAGTGTTCTCTTTGACTACTAGCTTAGGCACCTACTAAGAATGTGTTAGAATAGGTCTTGTTATGTAGAAAAGAAAAAAGAGAAGAAAAAAAGAAGAGAAAAAGGAAAAATGGGCACCGACGTGCCAGCGCACTATGCGTGTACGCGCCGGTGGTGCATTTCTAGCTCTTGGGCCAAAAACCCGAGAGTCATGCCCACTTCATGCCCATCTCGCGCTAGACATCCATGCGTCCGCGTGCTTGCCGCCTGCACGCACCTTTGCAAATCGCCCATCGACGTGCAAGCACACTGCGCGTGCGCCGATGGCGCTATGTGGACTCCCTGGTACAAAAACCAGAGAGTTGTGCCACACCTGTGCCACACTTATGCCACGCTTATGCCCAAACCGATGCGTCCGCACACTATGTGCGTCCGAGCCGGTTGTCAATCTGTTCAGGCACGCGTCTGCGCAAGGTGCGCGTCCGCGCGCCTGCGCCACACTCCAACTTTGGTATAAAAACCAGAGACTTATGCCAACTTTGTGCCAGTCCTGTGCCAGGGGCAAAACTAACCTCCCGCGTGCGCGCCACTGACGCGTCTGCGTCCCTTGCCAACATCTCACCGATGCGCCAGTGCACTGTGCGCGCGCGCGCCGGTTGCGTGAACCAGTTTTAAAGCTGTGCGCCCTCTTCTCACCTCCTTTCTTTTCTTATTTCCTTCTTCTTCTTTCTCCATAACCCCTTCTCTTCTTCTTCTTCCACAATCCACCACCACCGTCTCCGGCCACTCGCCGGCGACAACCACCTCTTCTGGTGGCACTACATCTCTCCTATTTCTTTCTCATCTTCACAAAAGAAATTTCAACCTTGTTCTTTTACCCTTCTCAAGGCTCTACTTCCTCCATATCTCATCTATTATTTTCCTTGCATTATTTCTCCTTCTAATTAGATTAGTCTTCTTGATTTACTTAGTTTCTCTTTTAGTTGCATGATGATATTACTTACTTTTTGTTTGCTTACTTTTCATTTTCCTTATTTTTTCATGGATGTTGAATTCGAGCTTAAATTGCTTTAATAGATCTTTTGTCATTTTTTCCTTATCTTTGCCAATATGTGATGTTTATGTGATGATTGATATTTCATTTTGGGCTTTAATTTGATTGAGTATCTCATAATTTCTCTTTGCTTGATAATTACACGCCAAGTGTTCGAGGAAATGCATGAATGCCATTTTGGTTTATTTTAATAATGTACTTTCAATTTGGTGCTTCTCCTTATTCACTTGTTGTCTTCTATACGCATTGAGTCCACTTTGCTTGCTAATTAGATACTCATTGAACATGACTTGCTCTTTGTTATGGATGCTTGAGATTACTCTTCTTATGCCATTGCATGCTTCACTTCCTCTTGCATCCCATGCCAAGTGTTGCGAACCATGTCTCTATGATCATTTTGTTGCAATATTTCTTTTGGGCACTATCTTTCACTTGCATGTTTTTGTTAAAATGATTCTTTGGGTTTAATGTTTTCCTGTTCCCCTTCCTTTCTCAGGATGGCCACCAAGAGAGGCAAGGAGAAAGCTCCAAGGAAACCGGCCGCAAAAAGGGCACCCAAAAGCCAAACTCTAAGGTGTACTCTTCATTAGAAGCCAAACCCCTCTCTAAGAAGGTGAAGACACCCGCTCCTATTGATGAGAATGAAAAGAGCAAACCGGCGAAAGATTCTTCAAGGTTCCCCAACCGCTTCTGTGAACTTATGTTCCCCTCCATAGCTGTACGAAACTATCATCCTGAGCATCTACTCGCTCCGCCGGATAAGGTTGCTCCTTATATTCTACCCCACATTGAACGTCGAGGATGGGAGTTTCTTTTGAGGAAACCAAGGGAGATCAACCTCTCTTGGGTGGAAGAATTCTACACTAACTACCATCTTTCCTCTCTTCAATTGGTATACATGCGCTGAAAGCAAGTATCAATTTCAGAAGAGGCTATTCAGTAAGTGCTTAATGTCCTACCGGTACCAAGTGACATGGATGGATACCAAGAGGTCTTACGTCAGCGAGAGAAGTTTGGATTTGATTGGAACTCGATCCTCTGAGTCATTGCTGAGCCAGGGACATTTTGGACCAATGGTCGACTCCGGATGAGGCCTAAGTGCATTGACGCTCGCTTTCTCACTGTGGAAGCTAGAGCTTGGGCCCAGATCCTATCTCACTATGTGCTACCTAGTACCCACAAGTCGTCTTTCACGGCGGACCTCGCCTTGCTTGTTTGGTGTGTTTTCACGGAGAGACCGGTGAACATTCCATTTCTTGTCAAGCAAGCGATGAGTCAAGTCCACCCCCGGGGTAATTTGCCATTTCTAGCATTGGTATCTGATTTAGTTGCTGCTGCGGGTGTTCCATGGGATGCCAAGGACAGGAAGATTATTGTTCCGGCTAAGGGCAATGTGGTCCCAAGTGAAAAATACTTACACCTTCCTATGAACAACCCAAGCCTTGACATAGCCCTTGCATCTACTATTCCTTCCACCTCATCATCACCACCACGGCAAAGATCCACGCATCAAAGGATAGAAGATCTACACCGGAAGCTTGATAGATATGAGCTGCGCAATCAACGCCGATACACTTACATCAAGAAGCTTCTTCGTTGTGTTACCCCTAGCATGGAGGAACCCGAAATGTTCACATCCACCTCAAACCCAAGTGATGGGAGCTCTGAAGGAGAGGATAGTGAGGATTCCGGTCCCGACCGCCCTTTGCATATTGTTCGCAGCACGGAGGATCGTGCTAAATTCTAAGTGTGGGGAGGTCGTTCGACCGATCTCCATGGGTAACAATCTCTTCCTTTCAATACCCATGGATTTATCTTTTGCTTAGTAGTTAGTACATTGCATGTGTAGTTAGTCTTGCTTGTAAATACTCCTTGCATGATAGTTAGTTTCTATAGAGTTGCTTGGTCAAGATAATAACTTCTTCCCCAAGAAACTGTGTTCTGAGGTACCCTACCAAACAAACTTTTGAAAATTTTTTTTGCAATGAACTTGCTTTAAGAATGTATTTTGGAACATAGTAATTGAGCTAAGAACACAAGCATGTAAGTTTTGAGCCTATTGCATGGTTACATCTTCTAACCATTATTTCCCATTCTTGTGTGCATATATCTCTCTCTATGATTGTGATCCTTGCTTTGTCTGATTCTATATGTCCATTACTTTGTGTATGAATGTATTTACATGATTGAGGCCATCATTTCAATAGTCACTTTTCCCAAATGGCCTTAACCCTTTTATCTACCATTGCTAACCAATTTTGAGCCTATGATAAACCCTCTTTCTTCTTAAAAAGAGCACATCAATAACCCTAAGCGAAAAACAATGAATGTCCCTAAATTTGGATCCTTGATTAGCTTAGGTAAGTTAGGATGTGTATCACTCAATTAGGAGGGTATACTTGAAAATTTTGGGTAGATATAAAGAGGTGCATTGTAGTTGTAATTGAAAATTCTAGGATTTGGAAACATACTCATGTATAGAATGATTAGACCATATGCATTAAAGCTTTTGTACATAAATCCCCAAGAAAAAAGGGACCCAAAAAAAAAGAGAGAAGACAAAGCAATAAAAGGGGACAAAGAAACCCCAAGACAAAGTAATAAAAACAATGCATATGGAATGTGAATTGAAAGGAATGCATGAGTATGCAAAAAGAGTGAACTCAAGGGTAGCTAGGTAATATATTATAGTTGTATAGGTTGTTCTATGTGTCTAGTGGGATTCTAGGTTAATCAAGGACTCAAATTTTAAGCTCACTTGGCCATATACATCCTTACCTTCATCCTAGCCCCATTACAACCCATGAATAAGACCTCATGATACTTGTAAGCATTCATTAAATAATTATTGATTGTTAGATGAAAGACAAATCTTGGAAAGCATGATTAGGAGAGGATTGAGTGACGAACCCTATACACTTGAGTGAATAGAGCGGATACACTTCCGGTGAGGGTTTGATGCTCAATTCTTTGTTCCCGGCTTTTACAAGCGTTTATCTAGCAAGTTATATGCACTCCTTAGTAATGTTCGATTTGGTAGGATTCATGAACTACATATTATTTTCACCCTATATGTTCACATGTGTTCTTGGAGGATAGATTTTCCCTTGACCAAGTAGGTAGATGATTTTACATTAGTTGCATGAATTTACTTAGGTAATTTGCATTTCATAAACCCTTTCTCACCATGATCTTTGGTCTTCTTATTATAAGCATGAGGACATGCTTGGTTTAAGTGTGGGGAGATTTGATAAACCCCGATTTTGCAGTTTATCTTGTGCTTAATTTGGGGGTTTTGTCAATATTTCTCACACTTATTCATAAGAAATGCATGGTTTTGTGTTCACTTCCTAATATTACTCCATGATGAAAAACATGCTTATTTTGCCTTAAAATTGCTATATTTTGATTCTCTTTTATTGCCATTCGATGCCGTGATGTATTTGTTAAGTGATTTCAGAATTAATAGGGTAAGAACGGCCTAAAAGAGAGAAAGAAAGCATGCACAAGAGGAAGGAACATGAAGATTTGGATTTTGGGAAATTCAGCATTGGCGCGCATGCGCACTCCACGCGCACGCGTGGATGAGGATAGCTAGAAAGTGGCGCGCAAGTATGAACGCATCCGCGCGGATCAGAGAATTCCCATCGATGCGCACGCGCACCTGGCGCGCACGCGTAGATCTCAAAAGCAATCGGCGCACGCATGGCGCGCACGCGCGGAAAGCTGCACGTTATCTCATTAAAGAAATCGTGCCTGGCGATTTCGGAGGCTCATCAGGCCCAAATTCAAGCTGTTTCTGCATGAAAAAGACCCAAGGATGCTATGGGGAAAGGGGGGATCAATCATTTTCCACTAGACATAACTTTTAGCTAGTTTTTGGTTCTTTGTTCTTCTAGAGAGAAAAACCCTTGTTCCTCTCTAGATCTAGCTTTAATTTGATCTTCCCTTGTTGAATTCTGAATTGGATCTTGTTAATTACTAGTTTTAATTGTTCAATTTGAATTTCTTAGTATCATTTTGCTTAGATCTTGTGATAGTTTTATGAATTCTTGTCAATTATCATTTTATACCCATTTCAGGAATGTTGTGAATCTTGATTTGTTGATATTACATTGATGATTTCTATGATTAATTGTGTTGTTTGAGTGATTGTATGTTGATAATTGTTAGTGGGTACTTGTTAATTTCAATTTAATTACAATTTGGAACATGTCTTTTGGTAATGCTTACCATGTGTTTGATGAATTGTTTACCTTGATTATGGAGTAGTTCTCTTTACTCTTGGCCTAGGCTAAGGAAATTGGGTAAACTTGAGTCATTGGGTCTAATGGATTTGATGATTTGGGAGCCCTTAGTGGTCAATTTGATAGCCATTGACGCTAATTTTCTACTAAGTCAATTAGTAGTGAGGTGAGAACTTATGGGTTGATGTTGACCAAACCATTTGACGTACTTCAAGTATAGAAGTAGATTTAATGAGTTTGGTTCCTCATAATTGTCAAGATATGGTTATTAGACAAGGATAGTGACCCCAATTCCCATGCCTAGCCATGAGTTACTTTTATCATTCATATTTGAAACCCCAAATTTCTTGTTTACTTGTCTTACTTATAGTTACTTGTTTAGTTTAGAATAGAATTATATTGGATGTTACTTTGTTAATTCGGAATTGCTCATATCTTGCTTAGTTATTTGAATTAGTTTCTTGCATTTTAAGATTACTTGCTTGTTAAGATTTCTATTTTAAATTCTTGCTCATGACTCACAACCCTGGATTTCTAACCAATGTTGAAACACATGTTTGCCCATTCCTTGTGAGATGACCCGAGGTTTGAATTCTTCGGTTATTTCTATTGGAGTTGAACTTGTGACAACCAAATTCCTTCTAAATTTGATACTCGAGGATTGTTGTTGGTAGAGCTATACTTGCAACGCGACTTTATTGAGAAAATCTTTACCAACGCACCCCGAGCTCCATCAACCAACAAAGCCAACAATTGGTCCCCCAAAAAGTATGCGGCATTTGTTCTTGCTACTCCTACTACACAGATGAATGTCCAAGTCTCCAAGAAGATAATACTCTAGCGGCTACCCACAACTTTTATGATCGCTCCTACTATGAACGCCCCAATCAAGGATACCATTCACAAGGGAGCAGTTACAACCAAGGGTACCCCCAACAAGGAGGCAATTATAACCAAGGGAGTAACAACTCTAATCAAGGTTGGCGGGACAATTATCAAGGAGGTCGGGACAATGGAGGCAACCAAAGATGGAACAACAACATCTCACAAAATCGATACTCACAAAACCCTCCGAACCAAGGAAGGAACTACCAAACCTACATACCACCTCATAGACAACTACCTCAACCCAACCAACCCCAAGCACCACAAATTACATACCCTTCCACATCTCCAAATCAAGATGACACACTCTGGTCCATACTCCAAAGACAAAAAGAACTCCAAAATACACTCAACTCAAGTCTCAATGGTCTTACTTCCACCCTCCAATCTCTCATTGCTCGCATGGAGCTACCTTCTACTTCCACTCCTCAAGCCTCAAACTCTAGTGCCATACCTTCTCAACCTCTACCCAACCCTAAGGGTGGTATCAACGCCGTAACCTTGAGATCCGAGACTCAATTGAAAGAGAGGGACTCAAAGGCACCTAGCCCAATGATAGTTGCTCAAGAGGAAGATGGAGTTGAGATAGAAAAAATTGAGGAAGAGGAGGAAGCACATGTGATAGTTGAAGATGAAGACCCTCAACCAAGGAGTGAAGCCCCTAGAAAAGAGCAAGTCTTAGAGGAAGTGGCTCAACCAATCCCATTTCCTACATTGGCAAGAAAGGCTAAGAAGCGTGTAGAACTTGACCCAAAAATGGTAGAGATGTTCAAGAAAGTGGAGGTAACTATCCCCCTTTTTGATGATATACATCAAGTGCCTAAATATGCGAAATTTCTTAAAGACTTATGTATGAACAAAGATAGAATTCATGAGTTGGAAACCATTCCATTGGGGAGTTCCATTTCGGCTTTAATGGGGGCCATTCCGGAAAAGTGTGTTGATCAGGGTCCTTGCTTAGTCTCTTGTGTCATTGATGGAGTCCAATTCATTGATTGTATATGTGACCTTGGTGCATGCGTTAGCATTATACCTCTTTCTGTTTATCATCTATTGAAGCTCCCACCGTTGAAGCAGTCGGCGGCTAGGTTTATCTTGGCAGACAAGAGCATAATAACCGTGACGGGTATTGCGGAAGATGTGTTGGTCAACATAAAGGGTTTGATATTTCCAATTGATTTCCATATCATTGAGATGCCACCAAGTGAATCCGAAAGGGCATCATCCATCCTACTTGGGAGGCCATTTTTGAAGACCTCTAGATTCAAGTTGGATACCCATTCGAGAACCTACTCGTTTGAGATAGATGGGAGGGTTGTAAGTTTTAGCCTAGAAGAAGTAATGAGGCACCCACCGGAGAACCATTCCATATTCCGGTGTGATCTAATTGACAATATTGTGGCCAAAGTGTATTATGCAAAGCTAGAAGAAAAACATATGGTTGAAGAAGATAGTGAAGATTCAAGTGAAGAAGTTCAAGTGACAAGCCAAGAGCAAAAGCTAGAATTGAAGCCACTACCACCCCACTTAAAGTATTCATATCTTGATGAAGCCCAAAAGTTCCCGGTAATCATAGCAAGGGAACTAAATTCTCAACAAGAAGAGAAGTTGCTATGTATTTTGAGTAAGAACAAAAGGATAATAGGGTGGAGTTTGGTGGATCTAGTGGGGATAAGTCCCCAAGTGTGTGAGCACCGGATCTTTTTGGAAGAAGAAGCTAGACCCGTGAGACAACCTCAAAGGCGATTGAATCCCACCATTTTGGAGGTTGTCAAGAAAGAGGTAACACGGTTACTCGAGGAAGACATCATCTACCCTATTTTAGATAGTGAATGGGTAAGTCCCGTCCAAGTTGTGCCAAAGAAGTTCGGGGTAACCACAATAAAAAATGAAAGCGAGGAGCTCATAGCAACACGGGTGCAAAACTCTTGGCGAGTATGTATAGACTACCGAAGGTTGAACTCGGCCACTAGAAAAGATCATTTTTCACTTCCGTTTATCGATCAAATGCTCGATCGATTATCCAGTAAACTCCATTATTACTTTCTAGATGGCTATTTGGGGTACTTCCAAATACACATTGCTCTAGAGGACCAAGAGAAAACAACATTTACTTGCCCTTTTGAAACTTATGCCTACAAGCGTATGCCATTTGGCTTATGCAATGTACCGGCAACTTTCCAAAGGTGCGTGATGAGCATATTTGCGGATTTTCTAGAGCAATGCATGGAGGTATTCATGGATGACTTCACGGTATATGGTGATTCTTTTGATCATTGCTTGGATAGCCTTGAAAAAGTTTTGGAAAGATGTACTAAAACCAACCTTGTCTTGAATTTTGAGAAGTGTCATTTCATGGTCAAGCAAGGCATTATTTTAGGACATATTGTTTCCAAAGATGGTATTTCCGTAGATCCAGCAAAGATTAATGTTATATCTAGCTTGCCTTACCCCTCTTCCGAGAGGGAAGTCCGTTCTTTCCTTGGACATCCAGGATTTTATCAAAGATTCATAAAGGAATTTAGTAAGGTAGCATTGCCTCTATCAAGGTTGTTGCAAAAGGACATTGAGTTTGATTTAAGCAAGGAATGCATGGAGGCTTTTGACAAGCTCAAGGTAGCATTGACCCAAGCTCCCATTGTGCGAGGGCCGGATTGGAGTCGGCCATTTGAAATAATGTGTGATACCTTAAATTTTGCCGTGGGAGCCGCGTTAGCACAATGTGAGGGTAAGAATCCATATGTCATAGCCTATGCATCAAAAATACTAGATGGAGCCCAATCCAACTACACTACCACCGAAAAAGAACTTTTGGCCATTGTCTTTGCCTTGGACAAGTTCCGAGCATATCTACTTGGGTCAAAGGTGGTAGTGTACTCGGATCATGCGGCGTTAAAGTATTTGTTGGCTAAGAAGGAATCCAAACCGAGATTGATTAGATGGGTTTTATTGTTGCAAGAATTTGACTTGGAAATTAAGGATAGGAGTGGTACGCAAAACCTAGTGGCGGACCACTTTAGTCGCCTTGAACACACAAATGGCGATACCACTCCTATTAATGATTCTTTTCCCTTTGAGGGCTTGCATGAAATCTCAGAAACCATTCCTTGGTATGCACCAATCGCCAATTACTTAGTATCTCGCTCCTTCCCTCCTAATCTCTCCAAACATCAAAGGGATAAGTTAAAAAGTGAATCCAAATACTACGTGTGGGATGACCCATACCTTTGGAGATGTGGGACGGATCAAGTAATTCAGAGGTGCATTCCACAAATCGAATTCCACTCAATCTTGGAAGCTTGCCACTCCTTCGAAGGAGGAGGCCATTTTGGACCTCAAAGAACGGCAAGAAAAATCCTAGATTGTGGATTTTGGTGGCCAACTCTTTTCAAGGATTCTTCTCATTTTTGTAAATCTTGTTCTCAATGCATTAGATTTGGTAATATCTCCAAGAAGGATGAAATTCCCCAACAAACCATGCTATTTTGTGAGATTTTTTATGTGTGGGGAATCGACTTCATGGGGCCATTCCCAAATTCTAATGATTTTTTCTACATTCTACTTGCCGTTGATTATATGTCCAAATGAGTGGAAGCGATACCCACCCGGACGGATGATGCTAATGTGGTCCTTTCTTTTGTGAGAAACAATATCATTTGTAGATTTAGGTCGCCATGAGCAATCGTGAGCGACCAAGGTTCACATTTTTGCAATAAGAGAATGGAAGGGCTAATGAGGAAATATAGCATCATGCATAAAGTAGCCACGGCCCACCACCCACAAACAAACAGCCAAGCCGAGATTTTCAATCGGAGATTAAACGCATCTTGGAAAGAATTGTGAAACCCAATAGGAAGGATTGGAGTGCTAAGCTCACCGATGCATTATGGGCCTACCGAACGGCATACAAAACGCCAATTAGCATGAGTCCCTTTCGGTTGGTATATGGCAAAGCTTGCCACTTATCGGTGGAGATAGAGCACAAAGCATATTGGGCCATTAAGGAGTGCAATCCAAGTTTGGGTGGAGCCGGAGTTGAGAGGAAGCTATAACTAACGGAGTTGGAATGTTTGAGGCTTGAAGCTTATGAGAACTATAGACTTTACAAGGAGAAAATGAAAGCCGTGCATGATAGGAACATAAGAGGTAAAGAATTTAAAGCCGACGATCTAGTCCTTCTTTACATTTCTAGATTGAGATTGTTGCCCGGAAAACTAAGGTCGAAATGGGAAGGCCTATATCAAGTAATGAAAGCGGAACCCTATGGGGTTTACCATTTGCGCCATCCCTCAAGTTCGAATATCTTCAAGGTCAATGGGCACTGTCTTAAGTTGTATCATGGTGAGCGAATGAAGAGCAATAAAGAGATTGAGGTATTTCTTTTGGAAGATGCACCTCTTGGCAAAGAGCAATGAGCTAGTGGAAGTCCAACTTAAGGACATTAAACAAAAGTGCTAGGTGGGAGACACCCCACCATGGTGAGATCTATCCTTTTTACCCTTTTGTATATAGTTCTTGAACTCTTCTTTGTTTTGCGATTGCTTAGCTATAGTCTTATTTGATTAAAGTTAATTGTGAATACCTTGGATAATTTGTTCATGAAGACTTGCATTGATTTTTCAATGAATGAATTGATTGTGTGGTTGAAGAACACCTCTTCTTTAGGTTTTGCATTGAGTTTTGGGTGTTTTTTGCCTCTTTGGCTTGTTTGGCCATTAAATTCATGATAATTATGCATTCTTCATGTTACTAAAAAAAGGGGGAGGCACGCGTGCGCGCACTATGCGCGTACGCGCCCATAGGCCTTCGCAGCTTCTGGGTAATTTTCCAGAGAGTTGTGCAAAATTTGGGCCAGTTCTGGGCCCTGGGCATAACCACCGTCGCGCATGCGCGCACTATGCGCGTACGCGTCCATGGCCATTTGCGCAAAAGCGCGCATACGCACACTAGCCGCGTCCGCGCCATTACGGTGATTTGCAATCCTGGGCCATTTTTCCCGAGAGTTGTGCCTAAGTTGGGCCAATCTCAAGCCACTGGCCTAACTCGACTCACGTGTATGCGCACCAGGCGTGCACGTCAATCATAATGCAAATCGACGCACCAGCGCACCGTGCGCGTCCGTGTCGATTATCAAAAATTCATCATCCGGTACTTTTTTCCGAGAGTTGAGCCAAAGTTGTGCCCAACTTGTGCTGAGGGCACAACTCATGTGCACGCGCATACGCATCTGGCGCTCGCGCGCACACCTGCATTTTGCCACTTCGCGCATCCGCGCACCATGTGCGTCCGCGCCCTTACTGATTTCTGCCCATTCACGCGCACGCATGCATGGCGCGCGCGCGTCGGTTCCGCGAACCAATTGCATTAGAGCACGCCTTTCTCCTTCAATTTCCTTTCTTTCTTCTTACCACCACCCTTCTTCTTCACTTCTACCCCCTTTCTACCATCTCTACCACCTCTTCTTCGCCACCACCGGCGGCAACCACCACCTCCGGTGGTCCCACACCTCTCTCTCTCTCTCTCCTCTTCTCTCTCTTACTCTTCACTACCTTTTCTCTCACTTCCATACCCCATTTCTCTTCTTCCTCTCAAGGTACTTCTCATTTCTATTCTTATTTAGTTTTCTTTTTCCTTCTTCCTTTCCTTAGTTACATTCCCTTACTCTTCCTCTTAGTTAGTTTCATTCATGTTTTCTTTGTTTGTTGAATTTTTTTTTCTCTCTTTTCATTTTCTTATGGGTGTTATAAGTGGAGATTACTCTTGCATTGATGAGTTGGTTTGACTTACTTGCTTTCTTTTGCAATTTGTGGTATGATATGATGGTTGATGATGCTTTATGGGATGTTACATTGTCACCCTTCTCTCAATTTTTGTCATAAAAAGGGATGCACACCAAGTGTTTGATGGAAGACCCACATAACTTTTTGGTGTTACATTTGATTTAGCTCTTCTATTTTGGTGTTCTTTCTCTTTCACTTTCTTGTTCATATGTGCATTGATCTTACTACATTTCTTGCTTCATTTCTACATGCTCATCCCCTAATTCTCACTTCTTGTTATTGTTGTTAAGAGTGTGTGCTTCTCATGCTTCTTGTTTGCATGCATATACCACTCATACATCACATGCTAGTGATTAACCATGATCTTCATTTTTTCCTTAGTTACATGTTGCAGGTGTCATGTATCTAAGTCACATATTCTCTTATGCTTTGTCACTAGCATGCTTATCATTTCTTCGTGCTTCTTTGGGCTTAATTTTACCATCTTTCCCTCTTTTATAGGATGGTGATCAAAAGAGACAACGGAAAGGCACCCAAGAAGGTACCCTCACGGTCCACTAGCAAAGCACAACAAGCACCTAGAGTTAAGCCCCTCCCTAATAAGACAAGGAGCGTTGCTAACATTGATGTTTTGAAAAAGGACAATCCGGCGAGGAATCCGAACAAGTTCCCCAACCGCTATTGCGAACTTGTCTACCGCTTGATCAAACCAAAGAACTATCATGCGGAGCCTCTTCTAGCCCCTCCGGCTCATGTCATTCCGCTCATCATGCCCCGCATCAAACGGTGGCAATGGGAGTTCCTATTGAGGAAGCCGCAGGAAGCAAACTTGTCCTGGGTGGTAGAATTTTACACCAATTACCACTCCACATCCCTTGCATCGGTATTTGTGCGCCGAAGGCAAGTTCCCATCACGGAGGAGGCCATTCAAAGTGTGCTTAAGACCGAACCGTTAGTAGAAGGGATTGATGCTTATCAAGAGATTTTGTCGGCACGGTGCGCGTTTGATTGGGATGCCATCCTTAAGGTCATTGCTATACCCGAATCATTCTGGATTCGAGGAAGGATAAGACCCCGGCCCAAGAGCATCACCGCACATTTTCTCACTAGAGAGGCTCAGGCATGGGCCCAAATTCTAGCCCACTACGTGCTCCCAAGCACCCATGGTTCATCTATCACTGCCGAGTTAGCCTTGTTAGTTTGGTGTGTCCTCACAAAGAGACCGGTGCATATTCCCCGTCTCATTCGCCAAGCTATAGGCCGCATCCACACTAAGGGGAACCTACCTTTTCCCGCTCTAGTGACCGATTTAGTTGCCGCAGCTGGTGCTCCCCGAGAGACTAAGGATTGGAGGGCCATGATCCCGATGGATGGCGATGTTGTTCCAAACGGGAGATATCTTTACCCTCTGTTGGACACCAAGGAGCCAAACTTAGCCGTCCCCATGAGCGTTCCCACCACATCCACCGCACCTCCAAAGTCATCCATGCAACGCATAGAGGACCTCCACAGGAAGCTTGATCGTTATGAGCGGCGTAACCAATGCCGTTACACTTTTGTCAAGAAGGTTCTAAGTTGCCTAGCACCATCTATGGAAGAACCAGAAATTTCCACGTCCACCGGCACCGATAATGAGGGAAGCGATAATGAAGAAGAGGATGGACACTCAGAAGTCGATCAACCATTGCGTCTCACTCAAGGCACGGAGGACCGTGCCAACTTCTAAGTGTGGAGAGGTCGGTCGGCCGACTGGTCTTCATAGGTAACACCCGAATAAATTTTTTGAATATTTTTTGTTAATTAGGAAAGATTGCATAATTAGGTTTCTCACCTTTTTAACCCCTTTTCATATTAGTATCTTTTAATAAATCCACTTGGTTAGAGTAATAACTTCTCTCCTAGAAAACTAGAATTTTGGGGCAACCCTACCAATTTTTTATGCTTAGCTTGTTCGAAGAATGTAATTTGGAACATGGATTTTGAGCTAAGAACACAAGCAAGTGAGTTTTGAGCCTAATTGCGTGGTTGCATCTTATAACCACTTACTTTCCTTCTTGTGTGCATTGTTCTCTCTCTATAATTGTGATCTTTAATTTGTTTGACTCTATATGTCAATTGTTATATGTATGAATGCATGTACATGATTGAGGCCATCAATTCACTTAGCTATTTACTCAAATGACCTTACCTTACAACAACCTTTGCAACCAATTTTGAGCCTACGCTTAACCCGCTTATTCTTAATTTTAGCACATCACAAGCCAAAGGAGAAAAACTATGAATGTCCCTATTTAAATCCTTTATTAGTTTAGGCTAATGCGTGTGTGCCACTCAAGTGTGGGAAAACGGGGGAGAAGCATTGGTTGAGATAAGAGCATGTTGTTTTTGTTGAAAATATTGGGAAGTGGATACATACTCATGTGTTGATTAAATGTATAGACCATATGCATTGATGTTCTTGTGTAAAGTTGAAAAAATATATATGGAAAAAAAAAAGAGAGAAGCAATAAAAGGGGACAAAATGCCCCAAAGTAAGACTTAGAGACAAATCAATGCATATGTATAATGATCAAAAGTAAATGCATGCGTATGTGAAAGAGTGAGGAATGGGTAGCTAGGTTAGTACATAATTGTATAGGATGTTATATAGGTTAGGTGGGAAGCTCAAGTTAATCAAGGAATTCAATTTTAGCCCACTTAGCCAAATGTATAACCCTACCTTGACCCTAACCCCATTACAACCTAAGAAAAGACCTCATGATATATGTATGCATGCATAAAACAATTGTTGATTGTTAGAGGAAGAACAAATTTTGGAAGAGCATAAAGTAGGGGAGGATTGAGTGATCAACCCTATACACCGAGCGAATAGATTGCAAATACTTCCGGTGAGGGGTTCGAAGCTCAATTCCTTGTTCCCGGCTCTCGCGAGCGTTCATCATGAAGGCTATGCATATTTCACTTCGATAACTAGAATTGGTAGAGTTCATACATTGCCATTATCCTGCCCTATGTGCATATATGTATGTGTATTCTAGGAAGATCGAATTGCTCTTGACCAAGTAGATAGTAGCCTACACCCTAGTTGCATTCATGTAGGTAGATTACATCTCATGAGTCTCACTCTCTTGTGATCCTTTGATCTTTTGCTTTCCTTTAGCATGCGGACATGCTATACTTTAAGTGTGGGGAGGTTGATAAACCCCGTTTTTAGGGTTTATCATGCATAGATTTAAGATTTTTATCAATTATCTTCCACACTTATTCATATAAAACTGTGCGATTTTGTGTTCCTTTCCCCATTTTGCCTCATAGATGAAAATATGCTTCTTTTGCATCAAAATTGATATATTGTAATCCCCTCTATTACCATTCGATGCCTTGATCCATTTGTTAAGTGATTTTAGAAGTTACAGGTCAAAAATGGCTAAGAGGAATGAAGGAAGCATGCATGAATGGAAGGAGCATGGAATAAATTAAAGATTTGAAGTTTGGCCATGTGCGCGTACGCGTGGATGCGTACACCCAGAGCCAGCGCAGTGGAGCCGAGTGAGGAGCCGACGCGCTTATATGGCTGGGCCATATTTCCTATGACGCTCGCGCGCACCATACGCCTGCGCGCAGATTGCAAAAGACCCTAGGGGCGCGTACGCGTACAGTGCGCGTATGCGCCGATGTACGCACGTGATTTTTAAAAGGAAATCGTGCCCAGTGATTTCAAGGAGTCCCATCGATTCCTAAGGAGAACGACCCGAGATCAATACTCTCGGTCATAGATTTTAGAATTGTTTGATGCGATATTTACATGTTGGTTAAACTATACTCACGATAGGATACATTGCTAATTTCTAACCGGCATAAGAATATTTCGGTTCATCATCCATGCATTAGCATAGAAATCTTAAACCATTAAGATTCTGACTTGTTGGATGGGGTTGGTGAGAGCTTTCCAACCTCTTCTTTGAATCTCATGTCGGATCTCCGGATATTCACTCTTTTTGAGCATGAAGGGGACCTCGGATATCACCTTTTTCTTGTCCACAACTTCATAGAAGTGGTCTTGATGCACTTATAAGATGAATCTCTCCATCTCTCATGGCTCAGAGGTGAAAGCAATTGCCTTCCCTTTCCTCTTTCTAGAGGTTTCTCCGGTCTTAGGTGCCATTAATGGTTATGGAAAAACAAAAAGCAGAGCTTTTCCCATACCAAACTTAGAAGGTTTGCTCGTCCTCGAGCAAAAAGAAGGAAGAAATGAGGAGAAGAAGAAGAAATGGAGGAGATAGAGGTGAGGAGTGGGTTCGGCCAAGGGGGTTAAGTGTGTATGAGGTGTGAAATTAAAGGTTGTAAGGAGGGGTATTTATAGGGTAAGAGAGAGAGGGAATTCGGTTATGAAGGGGTGGGTTTGGGAGGGAAATGATTTGAATTTGAATGGTGAGATAGGTGGGATTTATGATGGATGGATGTGAGTGGTCAAGAGATTATAGAGAAGAGGGTAAGATTTAATAGGTGAAGGGTATTTGGGGAAGAGGTATTGATGTGATTGGTCAAGGGTATTTAGGGAAGAGTGTTATGGAAAGGTGTGAAAAGAAGAGAAGAAGAGGTGGGGTAGGTGGGGATCCTGTGGGGTCCACAAATCCTAAGGTGTCAAGGAATTCTGCTCCCTGCACCATTCTGGCGTGTAAACACCCTCTGTGTGCCAATTCTGGCATTTAACACCGGCTCTGCTACCTTTCCTGGTGTTAAACGCCAGTCTGCTGCCCCTTTCTGGCGTTTAACGCCAGCCAGACACCAGTGCCCCTTTTCTGGTGTTTAACGCCAGTCTGTACCATTTCTGGCGTTAAATGCCCAGAATACTGCCAGACTGGGCGTTAAACGCCCATTCTGCTATCCTTACTAGCGTTTAAATGCCAGTAAACCTGTCCTCTAGGGTGTGCTATTTTTTATGCTTCTTTCAATTTTGCTTTATTCTGCAACTATTTTTATGACTTCACATGATCATCAACCTAAAGGAAACATAAAATAACAATAGAAAATAAATAAATATAATTAAATAACATTGGGTTGCCTCCTAATAAGCACTTCTTTAATGTCAATAGCTTGACAGTGAGCTCTTAGAGAGCTTCACAGAGACTCAGAGCTTAATGGTGGCCTCCCAACACCAAACTTAGAAGTTGAGTGTGGGGGGCTCTATTTGACTCTCTTGAGAGAAGCTTTTCATGCTTCCTCTATATGGTTACAGAAGAAGATCCTTGAGCCTTAAACACAAGATAGTCCTCATTCAATTGAAGGACTAACTCTCCTTTGTCCACATCAATCACAGCTCTTGCTATGGCTAGAAGGGTCTTCCAAGGATGATGGAATCATCTTCATCCTTTCCAGTGTCTAGGATTATGAAGTCAGCAGGGATGTACAGGCCTTCAACCTTCACTAAGACATCCTCTACAAGTCCATAAATCTGTTTCCTTGATTTGTCTGCCAATTCTAATGAGAATTTAGCAGCTTGTACCTCAAAGATCCCTTGTTTCTCCATTACAGAGAGTGGCATGAGGTTTATACCTGACCCCAGGTCACACAGAGCCTTCTTAAAGGTCATGGTGCCTATGGTACAGGGTATTAAGAACTTTTTGGGATCTAATTTCTTTTGAGGTAACTTTAGTTGCCCCAAAGCATTCAATTCATTGATGAGCAATGGAGGTTCATCCTCCCAAGTCTCGTTACCAAATAACTTAGCATTCAACTTCATGATTGCTCCTAGATACTGAGCAACTTGCTCTTCAATAATATCTTCATCCTCTTCAGAGGAAGAATACTCATCAGAGCTCATGAATGGCAACAGTAGGTTCAGTGGAATCTCTATGGTCTCTGTATGAGCCTCAGATCCCTTTGGTTCCTCATTGGGTAACTCTTTAGTGGCCAATGGACGTCCAGCAAGGTCTTCCTCACTGGAAATCATTGCCTCTTCCTCCTTTATAGGTTCGGCCATGTTGGGTATATTGATGGCCTTGCACTCTCTCTTTGGATTCTCTTCTGTATTGCTTGGGAGAGTACTACGAGGGATTTCAGTAACTCTTTTACTTAACTGACCCACTTGTGCCTCCAAATTTCTGATGGAGGACCTTGTTTCAATCATGAAACTGAGAGTGGTCTTAGATAGATCAGAGATTATGGTTGCTAAGTCAGAGAGGCTTTGCTTAGAATTCTCTGTCTGTTGCTCAGAAGATGATGGAAAAGGTTTGCTATTGCCAAACCTATTTCTCCCACCATTATTATTATTATTAAAGCCTTGTTGAGGCTTCTATTAATCCTTCCATGAGAAATTAGGATGATTCCTCCATGAAGGATTATAGGTGTTTCCATAGGATTCTCCCATGTAATTCACCTCTTCCATTGCAGGATTCTCAGGGTCATAAGCTTCTCCTTCAGAGGAGGCTTCTTTAGTACTACCGGATGTAGCTTGCATTCTAGTCAGATTCTGAGAAATCATATTGACTTGCTGAGTCAATATTTTATTCTGAGCCAATATGGCATTCAGAGTATCAATCTTAAGAACTCCTTTCTTCTGAGTCATCCTACTATTCACAGGATTTCTTTCAGAAGTATACATGAATTGGTTATTTGTAACCATTTCAATGAGTTCCTGGGCTTCTGCAGGCATCTTCTTCAGATGAAAAGATCCACCAACAGAGTGATTTAATGACATCTTGGACATTTCAGACAGACCATCATAGAATATACATAAGATGCTCCATTCTGAAAGCATGTCAGAAGGACATCTTCTGATCAGTTTCTTGTATCTTTCCCAAGCTTCATAGAGGAATTCACCTTCCTTCTGTCTGATGGTTTGGACTTCCACTCTAAGCTTGCTCAACTTTTGAGGTGGAAAGAACTTGGCCAAGAAGGCATTGACCAACTTTTCCCAAGAGTTCAGGCTTTCTTTAGGTTGTGAGTCCAACCATGTCCTAGCTCTGTCTCTTACAGCAAAGGGGAAAAGCATAAGTCTATAGACCTCGGGATTAACCCCATTGGTCTTAACAGTGTCACAGATTTGTAAGAACTCAGCTAAGAACTGATGAGGATCTTCCAATGGAAGTCCATGAAATTTGCAATTCTGCTGCATTAGAGAAACTAATTGAGGCTTAAGCTCAAAGTTGTTTGCTCCAATTGCAGGAATTGAGATGCTTCTTCCATAGAAGTCAAAAGTTGGTGCAGTAAAGTCACCAAGAACCTTCCTTGCATCTCCACCATTGTTGTTATTTTCGGCTGCCATGTCTTGTTCTTTTTTGAAAATTTCTGTTAGGTCCTCTCCAGAGTGTTGCGCTTTAACTTCTCTTAGCTTCCTCTTTAGAGTCCTTTCAGGTTCAGGATCAGCTTTAACAAGAATGTTCTTATCCTTGTTCCTGCTCATATGAAAAAGAAGAGAACAGAAAAGAAGAGAAATCCTTTATGTCACAGTATAGAGATTCCTTTATGTGAGTAGAAGAATAGAAGAATAGAAGAATGAGGTAGAGATAGAGATAGAATGAGAAGAATTCGAACACAGAGAGAGGGAGAGGGTTCGAATTTTAAAAAAGGGATGTCAGTGAATAAATAAAATAAATAGAAAGAGATGAGAGAGAGAAGAAATTCAAATATTAATTTAAAAGAAAAGAAAAATATTTTTGTTTTTATTTTAATTATTGGTTATAATTCGAATCTAAGAAGATAAATAAAAGTAATTTGAAAGCTAAATAAATTAATTAATTAAAAAGATTTTTGAAAAAGTTGTTAGTTGGTTTTCGAAAATTAGAGAGAGAGAGAGAGAGAAGTAGTTAGATAGTTTGAAAAAGATAAGAAATAGAAAACTTTGTAAAATCAAACAAACAAATCAAGTGGTTAATTGAAAAAGATTTGAAAATCAATTTTGAAAAGATAAGAAGTTAGAAAAGGATTTTGAAATTAAATTTTGAAAAATATATGATTGAAATTTATTTTGAAAAAGATTTGAAAAGGAAATTAAAAAGATTTGATTTTTGAAATTAAAGTTGATTACTTGACTAACAAGAAACTAAAAGATATGATTCTAGAATTTAAAGATTGATCTTTTCTTAATAGGTAAGTAACAACTTGAAAATTTTTTACTCAAAATATTAATTGTTAGCAATAATTTCGAAAATATGAAATAAAAATAAGAAAAATTTGAAAATTAATTTTGAAGAATTTTCGAAAAACATGAAGAAAAAATGAAAAAGATTTGATTTTGAAAAAGATTTGAAAAGATAGAATTTTTAATTTGAAATTTTGACTTGACTAATAAAAAACAACTAAAATTTAAAACTTTTGACTAAATCAACCCAAAATTTCGAAATTTATGAGTAAAATAAGGGAAATATATTATTTTTTATTTTTGAATTTTTAATGAGGAGAGAAAAAAACAACAAAATGACACAAAACATAAAAATTTAAGATCAAAACAAAAAATACATGCAAGAATACTTTGAATGTCAAGATGAACACCAAGAACACTTTGAATGTCAAGATGAACATCAAGAACATATTTTTGAAAATTTTTAAGAAAAGAAAGACATGCAAGACACCAAACTTAAAAATTTTTAAACTTTGGGCACTAATAATTCGAAAATGCATATGAAAAACAAGAAAAGACACAAAACAAGAAAATTTAAAGATCAAAGAAGAAAAATCATCAAGAACAACTTGAAGATCAATGAAGAACATAATGCAAATATTTTCAAAAATTAAAAAAAAAATTAAAACATGCAATTGACACCAAACTTAAAATTTGACACAAGACTCAAACAAGAAACATAAAATATTTTTGGTTTTTATGATTTTATTAATTTTTTGTATATTTTTCGAAAATTTTTTTGGAAAAAGAAATAAAGAAATACAAAATTTTTAATAAGAATTCCAGGAATCATGCAATGCTAGTCTAAAGCTTCGGTCCAAAAGAATTAGACATGGCCAAATGGCCAGCCAAACTTTAGCAGAGCATTACATACAACAGCCAAATTGATGGGAACCAAAAGGCTCCTACAAAGATAAGTGGAAACCTCAGTCCAAAAGATTAGACATGGCTTAACAGCCAGCCAGGCTTTAACATATTTTATGAAACTCTAGAATTCATTCTTAAAAATTCTGAAGAACGAATTTTTTTTGAATTTTTTGAAAACTATATTTATTTTTTTTAAATAAAAATAAAAAGTTTAAACATAAAATAAAACTACCCAATCTAAGCAACAATATAAACCGTCAGTTGTCCAAACTCGAACAATCCCTGGCAACGGCGCCAAAAACTTGGTGTGGGAAATTGTGATTCACACTTTTCACCTCTCCACAAAACTAACCAGCAAGTGCACTGGGTCGTCCAAGTAATAAACCTTACGTGAGTAAGGGTCGATCCCACGGAGATTGTCGGCTTGAAGCAAGCTATGGTCATCCTTGTAAATCTCAGTCAGGCGGATTCAAATGGTTATGAGGTTTTGATAATTAAAAGATAAATAAAACATAAAATAAGATAAAGTTACTTATGTAATTCATTGGTGGGAATTTCAGATAAGCGTCTGGAGATGCTTTGTTGCTTCTGAACCTCTGCTTTCCTATTACCTTCTTCCAACCATGCGTGCTCCCTTCCATGGCAAGCTGTAGGATCCTCTCAGTGAAAATGGTCCTCTACGGTTTCTGCACTGCTAATCAACTGTCGAATTTTTCGTCTCGGATGAAAAATACCAGGCACAGCTACCGCATGGCTAATCATCTGTCGGTTCCCACTAGCGTCGGAATAGGATCCATTGATCCTTTTGCACACTGTCACTGCGCCCAACATTCGCAGGTTTGAAACTCGTCACAGTCATCCCTTCCCATATCCTACTCAGAATACCACAGACAAGGTTTAGACTTTCCAGATCCCAGGAATGATGCCAATTGGTTCTAGCCTATACCACGAAGATACTAATCTCACAGACTCGGTCCGTGTATTAGATACCCAAGAGAATATACTCCGGCTGTCGTCCAATGACTACATTGAACATCATGTAGACCGCTTGTGGTTGTCAGGCACGCAGATCTTGGCTAAGTGAGTAACAAAGATAGTGGGTGATTGTCACGGGTCACCCCTTCATTCTGACTTAATTGAATTAAGTACGAGAGTATATCTTGAAGAAAAAGTAGGCGTGAATTGAATAGAAAAATAATAGTACTTGCATTAATTCATGAAGAACAGCAGAGCTCCACACCTTAATCTATGGGATGTAGAAACTCCACCGTAGAAACTACATAAGTGAAAAGAGGTCTAAGCATGGCTGTGAGGCCAGCCTCCTAATGTGAAAAGAAGGTAAAAGTTACATATTATTCCAAAAGTTATAGAATAAATCTCTAAAAGTAGTTTTTATACTAGACTAGTAACCTAGGCTTACAAAAAATGAGTAACTAAGTGCAGATAGTGCAGAAATCCACTTCCGGAACCCACTTGGTGTGTGCTTGGGCTGAGCATTGAAGCTTTTTCATGCATAGGCTATTCTTGGAGTTAAATGCCAGCTTGGGTGCCAGTGATAAACCACTATTTTATGGTTTATCTTGTGCTCAATTGAGTGGTTTTCATCAACTCTTTACCCACTTATTCATACTATTTGCATGGTTTTACATTTGCCTTCCTAATTATGTGCTTTGATTGAAAACATGTTTCTTTGGACTTACATTTGCTAATATTAATCCTCTCTTATTACCATTAGATGCCTTGATATGTGTGTTAAGTGTTTTCAGAGATTATAGGACAGGAATGGCTCAGAGGATGGAAAGGAAGCATGCAAAAGTGGAAGGAATACAATAAGTTGGAGAAATTGCTAAGCTGTCCAGCTTGACCTCTTCGCACTCAAACGGCTATAACTTTAGCTACAAAGGTCCAAATGATGCGGTTCCAGTTGCGTTGGAAAGCTAACGTTCGGGACTTCGATTTGATATATAATTTATCATAGTTGCCTCGACGCCAGGTGACGCAAATGCGTGGCCAACACCCAATCCGCGCGGCCACATGGACGACGCGGCCGCGTCACCTTTCCGCGACCTGAACGTAACAGAAATCGCAGGGGGTGATTTTTGGGCTGCTTTTGACCCAGTTTTCAGCCCAGAACACACAGATTAGAGGCTATAAAGTGGGGGAATGCATCCATTCATGAGGAGGCTCTCATAATTCACTTTTCATGTTTTAGATGTAGTTTTTAGAGAGAGAGGTTCTCTCCTCTCTCTTAGAATTAGGATTTAGGACTTCTCTTAGTTTTAGGAGTAACTCTCAATCCCAGGTTTTTTATTTTTATTTATTTTCCCAATTTAGTTTATGAACTGTTCCAGATTACTTGAATTAATGTTATTTGAGGTATTTCAGTTATTATTGCTCTCTTTTATTTACATGATTATTGCTTCCCATCTGAAGGCATTCTTATTTCAATAGATTTACTTTTCCCCTTTTGGTCTTGGTTAAGAAATCAGTAACTCAGGAATTATCCAACTCAACAGCATAATTGATAACTGTTATCTTTGCTAATTGAATTGAGCTTCAATAATCCCAACCTTTTCTTAGGAAATAAATAGGATTCGAAGATCAAACTAATTAGTCCCTTGAATTTCCTTTATTTTAGTAAAGGTTGACCAAGTGGAATTAAGATTCGACTTTTATTATTATTGATAAGGGTAACTAAGTCTGGACTTCCAATTTCTAATACCTTGCCAAGAGTTTATTTTATTATTATTATTTATTTTTCTTATCATTCAACATACTGCTTCCTTACTTTTAAAACCCCCAATTTACAAGACTCATAACCAATAATAAGAACACCTCCCTGCAATTCCTTGAGAAGACGACCCGAGGTTTAAATACTCGGTTATCAATTTTAAAGGGGTTTGTTACTTGTGACAACCAAAACGTTTGTCTGAAAGGACTTTTGAAGGTTTAGAAACTATACTTGCAACGAGAATTTATCCGCAAATTTCTAGACCATGCAAAAGTCCTCTCTTCAGCCAGTTTGGGCGTTTAACTCCAATTCTGGTGCCAGTTTGGGCGTTTTATGCCAGGAAGTTTTAGGCTGGCTTTGAGCACCAGTTTGGGCCATCAAATCTCGGGTAAAGTATGGACTATTATATATTTCTGGAAAGCCCAATATGTCTACTTCCCAACGCAATTAAGAGCGCGCCAATTGGGTATCTGTAGCTCCATAAAATCCACTTCGAGTGCAAGAGGGTCAGAATCCAACAGCATATGCAGTCCTTTTTCAGCCTCTGAATCAGAGTTTTGCTCAAGTCCCTCAATTTCAGCCAGAAAATACCTGAATTAACAGAAAAATACACAAACTCATAGTAAAGTCTAGAAATGTAATTTTTGAATAAAAACTAATAAAAATATAATAAAAAGTAGCTAAATCATACTAAAAACTATGTAAAAACCATGCCAAAAAGGGTATAAATTATCCGCTCATCATTAGACTAAATAAATTTATAACCCATAGACCAACAAAAACAACATTGGTTACTTGTAAATATTGGCTAACTCCAAAATCCCCAACATCGTTGATGAGGTTTATACCCATGAAGCTTCCTTTGAGTTTTGTAAGTAGTAATGACCTCCTCAATACCTGCTTGTTGTCCTCCTTTCTTAGCCTGCAACACCTCCACATACTTTTCCTTTAACCCAGCAACGTCTGTCTTTCTCTTTTTCATAACCACCACTTTTAGCTGTGAATTCGGCTGTGCCACTTTCAGGCCAGTGTCTCGGTCTATATTGTCCTTGACCTTTCCTTTTTACTTTTCTTTTTCCTATTAAGAATAGCTTTCAAACCAGTCATGGTATGCATTGGCGCTTTCATAGCTAAACACCAAGATAAAACATCCACAAGTGACAAGTAAAAATATGAAATGCCAATCTCTGCCTATAAACCTGGTTACTTATATGATCCTTAACAAATAGCCTATCCACCCTAGCTCTCAACAGCTCGGTGATCAATAGCAAATTCTCTGAAGAAATAGTTGAAATAAGGAACACCAACATTCCCTCATCAAAATCACTCCTAACCTCAACATTTAATATTTGGTTTAGCTTAGCATACCAATAAAGAGAAAATCTTTCATATAGGAACTCATTCAAATAAAATAAGAAATCTACTGCCCTAGACTAACCTTACTGAATATGTCCTTAAAGTATTTAAAGGATGATTTATACAATGCAAACACAGAATAACTAGGATGACTATTCAAGTTCACCCACAAACCCCTTTTGAACTTCTTTTAATTGAAAAACTAAAAGAAAATCCCGAAGAAAGGAGCACAATCTAAATATTTCATCAAGCACTCAAACTCCCACACAAAACCCCATGAGTTGTGATGAAATTGTAAAGGAGCACAGTTCAATTGAATTAAAACACCACATTGACAGTCAGAAAAAGGAAAAACATACATTCAAATCAACAAGAATGCACATGTATATGTAAAAAATACAACCAATCTCTCTATTTCTCATAAACTTTATCACCCTCACCACACGAAAGGAACTTAAGATTAAGCCCACACCATCCCTCACCCAACTCATAGTGCTCAGATGAACCAGTGTTCCAAATCGCTAAAGAGCGAGACACGACTCTTTATGTTTACATTCACCTAACCATAGGGGTTACCTCGTACAACCACACTCTTCCCTTTATCCTTTACCATCCATAACGAAAATAAGAAGAGACGCTAGAGAGAAGAGGACAACAACACAACATGCAAGTAATAGTGAACAAATAATATAGGAAAAACCTTTCAAAAAATTCAAAAAAAAAGGTGAGGGGCTAACCTTTTTTATTCATCCTTTTACTAACTTAAAACTTAAGAGTGTTGCTATCGAATTGTCAAAATATATTACTTACGATAGTATTCTTATAGAACCTTTCAAGGAATAAAAATAGTTCACCTTCCCCTATTAATTCACATTAGGTGCTATTTAGTTCCTAGCCATTCAATCAAGAAAAACTCCATATACCAACACCTAACGGACCTGATTTCATCATAATACTTGCCTAACTATCACTTTAATTTATTGCAGCAATAAATTTCTTTCTCACTATTTATAAAAAAAAACAAAGCTCTACACTTTCATTATCTAATTTTACAAAATAATCAAGTTGAACTTGGGGGCTCCTCCACACTCTGCATTATACCTTGACCACATTATTACATCATCGAGTTATACGACAATCCTCGTTAAGAGCTTGACCTACTTATTTTATACAAACAAATAGGCCAAACTTGGGAAATGTGATCCTATCCCCATAACTCGAAAACAACCTGATATAACTTAAAGAACTAGTCAAACGAAAGATAAGGCTACGTGAGACAACCATATAGTAACTCCCACTGCCATAGTTTCTATTAACTGGTTAATGAAAAATATTTGAAAACACATACTTTGGATAGATGGACTACAATTTATATAAGGGAAAATGACAAAAGGGTAGAGATCGTATCAAAACACACAAGAATACACTTAGTAGTGAGTATCTTTGTTATTTTCAAATCTCTCACTGACTTAACCATTGAAGTTCTTTTTGAAGGTACCCCACGCACTCCTTGTTCTTTGAAAATTGGCTTACACCTCATCTACAAATAGGTGAAATCACTTCCTTCATTTCCAGTAAGAGCTATACCTCGGGAAGTCTTCTCACACAGGAACACCTTGCATTTCTTGTACCACCTGTACCTAATCACGAAGAATTTTTCCATAACTAGGATATGGCATGTCATACATGAGTTTAATGACATCCATCATGGCCTGGATTGTTGCAGTATGTGGCAAAAAACTAAAAGAAAAATTATGCTTAAAGACAATCAAATGATAATATGACGAATATATAAAGTAAAAGATTTTGGTGCAAGTATCAAACGTTGTATACCTGTTAGTATAGTTAGGCTCTAATAATATCATTGGATTTGACTCCACCTAGGATGCCTGTGATGAGGTTCCAAGTAGGAATTAGTTTATAAATGTGGTGGAGGCAGGAGGTAAGAGACTAGTTTGTGGATGTGGTGGTAGTGGCAACCGTGGCAGAAATTCCAAATATGACATAGGTAGAGGAGGAGGCAGGCCCACATAGTTTGGGTTAGCCACCATTAGAAATGGTTGTAAAGATAGTGTTACTGATGTCTGGGTTGGAAGTTGCTGGGATGGTGCTGATGAAGATAGTGATGGAATGACAGCTGTTATTGAAATATAATAGGTTTCTACACCAATATTTCATAACACTTTCAACTCATCTACTAAAGGTTTCAACTAGACATCAATTTTCGCTTTATGGTCCAAGTGTAATGCAAGTTAGAAACATATAGGGATTTTGTATATACATTTCTAGGGGTAGATTATATTGTATGGAGTAACAACTACAGACTGACAAGAATATGGAGTCCCAAAATTAGAGTCTGGTATGAATCCATTAAACACAAGCCTAGTCTAATGTGTTTGGGCTCACTAGCAAAATTTAGATGCATTCAATTAAAGTCCAACTATGATTCACCGTTCGAAGGATAGGTCATAATACTATCGTCTCTTCTATTTTGACCATACCACATCATATGCGAGGTTAAACTCATGGAGGCATACAATCTTTTAGCGTGCGTTTGGTTAGTGGGTGTGTCTACCCAAGACATAGACACGGAAGCACACGTTCTTCGTTTGGTTAGTAAGACACAAAATTCTGATAGACACGGGAAGACATAAAGGAACATAAAGACACAAAATTTGTGTATAGTGACGAGAGGACTTTTGCCGGTAAAGAATTTTTATTAAAATAATCACGTTGTAAGTATAGTTTCTAAACCAACAAAGAATTCTTTCCTACAAAAACTTTGGTTGTCACAAGTAACAAAACCCAATAAAATTTATAATCGAAGTATTTAAACCTTGGGTCGTCTCTCAAGGAATTATAGGGAAGTACGATTTATTATTGGCTATGGAAAATGTATATTTTTGGGTTTTTGAAATAGAGAATAGGAAATTAAACTGGCAATAAAGTAAATTAATTATCATAAAAACCATTGCAAGGTATAAGAACTAGAAATCCCATCCTAGTTATCCTTATCAGGTGTGATGAGAATTGTTTATTGCTCCCACTTAGTTAACCCTTACTAAATAAAAGAAAGTCAAGTGGACTAATCAATTTAATTCCTCAAGTCCTAGTCAACTCCTGTGAAAAGACTAGCTTTAGAGGGATCCAAATCAATCACCAAATTTCAATTTTCAATCAACAGCTGAGTTTGATAACTCAAGTGTCACCAATTACTCAACCAAAGCACAGGGAGAAAAATCTAAATTATTTATATCATAAATAGAAGAGAGCAACCATAAATCTGAAGTACCTCGAATTGTATTAAATAGAAAATCAAATTAAACATAGGAATCCATAAGCCAATTTGGGAACATAAGTAATTAACAAGTGAGAGCACTAGAATAAATAAAAGTAGAAGAGAAACTAAATTAAAAGAATATTGAACCTGGAATTGAGAAGAAACAATCCTAAAGCTAAGAGAAATCCTAAATCCTAAAACCTAAGAGAGAGGAGAGAGCCTCTCTCTCTAGAAAACTACATCTAAAACCTAAAATTATGAATTATGAAAGTTGTATCAATGAATGGATGGATTCCTCCACTTTATAGCCTCTAATCTGTGTTTTCTGGGCCAAAATTTGGGTCAGAAACAGCCCAGAAATCGTTCTCAGTGATTTCTGATACATCCAGCACGCGGCAAAGTCACGCATACGCGTCGTCCATGCGTACGCGTGGATTGAGTTTTTGCCAGGTCACGCATGCGCATCATCCATGCGTGCGTGTCGCCTAAATTTGAGGCAGCTATGACAAATTATATATCGTTGCGAAGCTCCGGATGTTATCTTTCCAACGCAACTGAAATCGCATCATTTGGACTTCTGTAGCTGAAGTTATGATCGTTTGAGTGCAAAGAGGTCAGGCTGAACAACTTTAGCAATTCCTTCAGTTTCTTGTATTCCTTCCACTTTTGCATGCTTCCTTTCCATCCTCCAATCCATTCCTGCCCTGTAATCTCTGAAAAAACTTAACACACATATCACGGATCGAATGGTAATAAGAGAGGATTAATAATAAGCAATTCTAAGGCCAAAGAAGCATGTTTTCACACATAGCACATAATTAGGAAGGAAAATGTAAAACCATGCAAATTATACGAATAAGTGTGAGTTTAGTGAATAAAATCCACTCAATTAAGCACACGATGTACCATGAAATAGTGGTGCATCAAATCTCCCCACACTTAAACATTAGCATGTCCTCATGCTAAGCTCAAGAGAACTAAAAGAGTGAAGAGGAATGGTAGAATGTATGAAATGCAACCTATGAATGCAACTAAATGCAGAATGCTTTTTTTTCTACTTGGTTAAAAGTAAACAAATCCTTCAAGAATAAATATGAACTGGATTTCACTAATTCAAATCACAAAATAAAGTACAAGTAAACTTGCAGAAGAAAATAGCTCATGAAAGCCGGGAACAAGGAATCGAGCATCGAACCCTCACTGGAAGTGTATGCACTCTAATCGCTCAGGTGTTTAAGGTTCGATCTCTTAATTCTCTACTAACCTTGCTTTCTAAGGCTTGCTTTTCTTCTACCAATCAACACAAATTTGATGCACAAATACACATAACAAGAGGTCTTTTAAGGGTTGTAATGGGGTTAGGGTCAAGGTAGGATTGTATTTGGTCAAGTGGACTAAAATCTGAATCCTTAATTAACTTAAACTTTCCACCTAACTTAGAACAATCCATGTAATCAAAATACAAAACCTAACTATCCATTAACCATGTTTTCCACATATTCATGCATCCAAATTTGAGTACAACTCATATGCATTGCTTTCACCATTTACTTTGGGGCATTTTGTCCCCTTTTATTATTTGCTCTTTTTCTTTTCTTTTTCTCTCTTTTTTTTTCTTTTTCTCTATTTTTTTTGTTTATATATATATATTTTTTTTCTTTTTTTCTGTTGTTTTTCTCAATGCATATGATTAAATTATTGAATGCATGAACATGTCCTAAACATTTCTTTCACATTTTCATAAAGATATATAATACCCAATTCTTAAACCAAATGTTTCCAAACCCACTTTTTTCCACACTTAATTCATGAGCACTCTCACTAGTCTAAGCTAACCAAGGATTCAAATTAAGGACATTATTATTTTCTGCTTAGAGTTAGTGATGAGCTAAAGTAAAGAACAAAGGGGTATAATAGGCTCAACATTGGTTTGCAAAGGATAATGAAAGGTAAGGCCATATGGGTATGTAAGTTTAGTGAAACAAAGGCCTCAATCATATAAGTGCATGCATACATCAAACCATGGAAATATAAAATTAAGCAAGACAAAGATCACAATTTTAGAGAGAAAAATACACACTAAAAATAAATTATTGGTTGATAGAATGCAACCAATTCAAATAGGCTCAAAATCTCACTGGTTTTGTATATTCGAGCTCTAAACCATGTTCCAGTATAATATTTCTTCAAACAAGTTTATCAAAAATTTTAAATCAAATTAGTGAAATGTTATAAAAAGTTTCTTGAAAAAGAAAATATTACTTTAACCAAGTGGTGGTAAAATGTGCACAAAATCAAACAAATATGCAATCAATCATGCAAATGCAACAATGAACTAACAAAGAAAATAAAACATTGGTGTTGAGAGGAAAATAACTAACCCACGGAAGTCGGTATCAACCTCCCCACACTTAAAGATTGCACCATTCTCAGTGCATGCTAAGATATGCAAGTGGACGGGTGGCTACAACTGATGCTCTTTCTTTAGTAAATTATGCAAATGGACTTGTCTGTTGCCCCATACAGAAGTTTCTCCCTTTTTCCTTCTTCGGTGGCCAGCCTGAAAGAAGAGAAAAAAGAAAAACAGGAACCCAAAAACGATGATAAAAAACAAATAAAATATGAGTGGGTAATGCCAAATAATAAGAGTCTCAATTACATGGTAGCTACAACATGCAAGTGAGAAAATAATAGAAGCACATGGCATACCAGTGGTGCAAAATTTTCAACAAAGGAGAGGAGTGTGAGTAATGAAAGACAATATAAACTCATGTCAATGCAAAAGGAATACAAGTATCATAAAAGATTAGCATTGACTGAAATAAAATCACCCAATCAGAACAGAACAAGTCATGAAGCACCAGATTAATGCGAGAAAAGATGTAACAGTTGAATAAGAAAATTTAACACCAATGGAAAAATAAAAACATGCACAAAATTAAAATGCAATGAAAAAAAGTATGCAAATAGATTAAGTAAAATAGAATGACAGAGAATAAGGATGAGAAATTAAAAAGATGAAGAAGAAGAAGAAGAAAGTAAGAAAGGAGGAAGAAATAAGGAGAAATGAGAGAAGAAAGAAGTAAGAATTTAGAAACGGGGCGCGACGCGTACGCGTGCATCACACGTATGCGTGAAAACTGAGTTGGCCGGTCGACGCGTAAGCGTCGCCCACACGTACGCGTGGGTGGTCTGAAAGCGAAATGACGTGTACGCGTGGGGACGCCTTCGCGTGGAATGATTTTTGTGCCTCTAGCACAGTACCAGCCCCAGACTAGCACAACTCTCTGTTTAACACGCTTTTACGCCGATTTTTCATGCCCACGCGTACGCGTCGTTGACGCTTACGCGTGGGTTGAACTTTTTGCAGGGGACGCGTACGCGTGGGTGACGCGCACGCGTGGAGGCTGATTTTGCAAGTGACGCGTACGCGTCAGGGATGCATACGCGTGGGCATCTTTGTGCATAAGGCACGCCTCCAGCCACGCTCCCGCTCAACTCTCTGTTCAATCCTTTTTCTCTTCGCACTCACATACGACGCATATGCGTCAGCGACGCTTGCGCGTCGAGTGCTCTCTCTTCTTCTTTTTTTATGTGGTATGCAGAATGCAAAATTCAGATGCTGATACAGACATTATGAATGAACACTAATAAAAATAAAATAAAATAAGACTAAGAATAAAAAGGAACGATTATACCATGGTGGGTTGTCTCCCACCTAGCACTTTTAGTTAAAGTCCTTAAGTTGGACATCCGGTGAGCTCTTTGTCATGGTGGCTTATGCTTGAACTCATCCAGGAATCCCCACCAGTGTTTGTGATTCCAGTAGCCTCCGGGATCCCACATTAGTTGCATAAAGCCTTCAAGCAAGTTAAAGCAAGTGACAAGGCTCCAAGAGTGTTTATTGCTAGAATGAATTCCGGGGTCCCAAACCCTGCTTTTGCACCCATCTTCTTGTTGATCATCTTTGTTCCAACCGGGTGGTAAGCAATCCGAATTCTCACAGAGGCATCCAAAAAACTTCCTAGACCATACAATTTAGTATTCTTCCAACCATGATAATTCAGCCATGAGCTTCCTACCACAATGAATCTAGGATTGTGTTGCCAACCACTAACCATCTCCCTCTTACTCTTATAGCCACAAAGAGCTCTAAGTTGCCCATCCATCTCAAGCAAAGCATATTCAAGTGGACTAATTAAGCTTAGAGATGAGAGATTTACCCACTTGAATGAAGGGATGGATGGTGATGGCTTTGGGGGAGAGGTCTCCAACAACCTTGGCAAGGTGATCTCCAGCTCCATTCCCTTGGGCTCTTCTTTGACAACTTCCACCTCTTTGCAAGCTTCTTCAATATCAACCTCTTCCTCTTGGTAGCTTTCTTCCAATTCGATCTCTTCTTCATTGTTCACCAAGGGCATGGGAGGTTGTGCTTCTTCTTCTTTAATCTCCATGTCAAGTCCAATGGGAGAGGATTCAAATGTAGATAAGAATTCATCAATGATTGAATCCATCTCTTGATCATCCCCTTCAAAGTCTTCAACCATGATATGCCTTGGAGGTTGTACACCTTCCTCAACATCAAATTCAAACTCCTTAGAAGGGGGTTCTATGACTGGGCTTTCCCATGGACGTTCCACATCTCCTAAGTCTTCAACCACTTCTTCCTCTTTAATGATTACGGCTTCCTCCAATTGTTCCAATACAAAGTCATGCTGCTCACTGTCCCCCGGAGTTTCTAGTGTCTCCTTTATGCTACGTTCTTCATTAGATTCTCCACATGAAGCCATAGGGGTTCCTTGAGTATCCGAACGTTGGGAAGCTAATTGATTTATCGCTTGTTCCAGTTGATGAAGGGTTACATGAAATTGATCTACTGTTTCCTTGAGGCGAGCCTATGATTCTTGGGTCAATGGATATGGACATGGTGCATATGGAAGTGGTGGTTCTTGGGGGTAATTGGATTGGAATTGGGGTGGATAAGGTTTAGGGTCATATGAAGGTGAATGGTTGTGGGTGGCTTGTGAGTATGGTGGTTCGAAGCTATGTTGAGGAGGTGGTTTATAGGCATATGATGGGGTTTGTTGGTAACTACAAGGGGGTCCACCATATCTGTCATCTTAGTATGCACCTCGGAATGGTTCTTGGCCATAGTAATTAGGTGGAGGTGGTTTGTCACGAGGGGGTCCACCATAACTATTGTCTGGGTATGCATCGTAGAATGATCGTTGTCCCTGGTACTTTGGAAAGTGTTGTTGCCGAAAGGGTTGATCAGATCCTCGTGACTCCTTCCATCTTTGATTGTTCCGACCTTGATGCCTAATTTCATTATAGTTTCTATTCCTTACAACAACATTGGAACCAAACTTGAAACCAGAGGGGTGAGAATTCATAGTAGCTAAAGAAAATAAAAATTAATAAAAATTAATGAAAAGAAACTCCTAAAACTAGAAACACTAACAAAGAAACGAAAAAGCAAATATTTACAATAACCAATAATAAGGCACACGTTTGTAATTCCCTGGCAACGACGCCATTTTGACGAGAGGACTTTTGCCGGTAAAGAATTTTTATTAGAATAATCACGTTGTAAGTATAGTTTCTAAACCAACAAAGAATCCTTTCGTACAAAAACTTTGGTTGTCACAAGTAACAAAACCCAATAAAATTTATAACCGAAGTACTTAAACCTCAGGTCGTCCCTCAAGAAATTGAAGGGAAGTGTGATTTATTATTGGTTATGGAAAAATGTATATTTTTTGGTTTTTGAAATAGAGAACAGGAAATTAAACTGGCAATAAAGTAAATTAATTATCATGAAAACCATTGCAAGGTATAAGAACTGGAAATCCCATCCTAGTTATCTTTATCAGGTGTGATGAGAATTTTTTATTGCTCCCACTTAGTTAACCCTTACTAAATAAAAGAAAGTCAAATGGACTAATCAATTTGATTCCTCAAGTCCTAGTCAACTCCTGTGGAAAGACTAGCTTTAGAGGGATCCAAATCAATCACCAAATTCCAATTTTCAATCAACAGCTGAGTTTGATAACTCAAGTGTCACCAATTACTCAACCAAAGCACAGGGGGAAAAATCTAAATTATTTATATCATAAATAGAAGAGAGCAACCATAAATCTGAAGTACCTCGAATTGTATTAAATAGAAAATCAAATTAAACATAGGAATCCATGAGCCAATTTGGGAACATAAGTAATTAACAAGTGAAAGCACTAGAATAAATAAAAGTAGAAGAGAAACTAAATTAAAAGAACATTGAACCTGGAATTGAGAAGAAACAATCCTAAAGCTAAGAGAAATCCTAAATCCTAAAACCTAAGAGAGAGGAGAGAGCCTCTCTCTCTAGAAAACTACATCTAAAACCTAAAATTATGAATTATGAAAGTTGTATCAATGAATGGATGGATTTCCCCACTTTATAGCCTCTAATATGTGTTTTCTAGGCCAAAATCTGGGTCAGAAACAGCCCAGAAATCGCCCCCAGCAATTTCTGATACGTCCAGCACGCGGCAAAGTCACGCGTACGCGTCGTCCATGCGTACGCCGCCTCTCCTGCTATCGTATCACTAGTCTGCCGCCGCCTCTCCTCCCGTCGTACCACTAGTCTGCCGCCGCCTCTCTTTCTCCTTCCACCCAAATCACTGCCGCCTCTCTTCTTTCTTTCCTTCCACCACCTTTCTTCCACCCAGACCACCGCCTCTCCTCCCTTTCTTCCACCCAAACCACCGCTACCACCCCATCCCTTCCTCCCTTTTCTCCTCTCTCACTTTTTTTGTCTCTTCTCCGCCATCACTTTTTGCAGTTGTTGCCTTTGCTTCACTTCTCGTCAACAATACAGATCTACGCACCGTTTTTTCGTCTGTCACCGTCTTTTCAGACCGTTCTTCCGCGCACTGTGTTTCTAGATCCCGTATTTTGTTATCATGTTCCAGATCCGTTCTTCCTTCTGGCACTATTTTTTTGTTTTTGTATAATTTAATTTTTTATTTGTTTAATTTTTGTTAAAATAATTTTGTATTAATTTTGTTAGATTGAATTTTTTTATTGATATTTGTTAGATTAAATTTGTTATTTGGTTTTAGATTGTTGTTAGTAGTTATTTTTTGTTGAGATGGTGGCTGAATGATGGTAGTTTGGTTGAGATAGAAGTTGTGTAATGGTGGTACTGATAACAGTTTGCAATAAGGGTAATATTAAAATTTAACATGATTGTGATTTGTGTCTTCTGTTTTGTATTTGTATATCAAACAAGTTTAAAAAATTTGTGTCTTGTGGTATCTATGTCTTCAGTGTCTATGTCTCTGTGTCTATATATTAAAGGATACACAAAATAAACGCAGCCTTATGTATAGGGACAAGGGCAAGTAATGCATTCTCTTAAGTAGAATTCACTTCATTTTACACTTTTTAACCCTCGTTTTTTTCGTTTCATACCTCGGGGTCTTGCAAAATTTGCAAGTAGTGAGATGTTCATCCTTATTGTGGTATAACGTACAACCGTTTGAGTAACAATCAATTTTCATCAATTTTAATCCTAGTTTAGAAGCTAACTTCTTCACAATAAATTTTAGGAATGCATCCGTTTTGAACACTAACTAGTGTATCCCACTAGTTTAAAGAGTTTTGGGTTTAGTTAGCCTTAGCTCCATGGAAGTCATTTATTTTTTTATTTTTTGTCAAATTTGATTCTTGTTTACTATTAAAAAAAATCAGACGATAAATTTTTTGCCAATTTAAATTCAGTTAGCGCCAACTTTACGGAATTTTTTCTGAAATATATTATAAAAAAATTATTTTCAAAAACACGTTATTTAAACTTTAATTTTTTAGATACATTTTTTTGTGTTTTAGGTCACGTTCGCCACACCCGGACGAACTTCACTGCGTATCTTCATAAATATTAGATTGTATGAGAAGAAAAGTTAGAAAAATAACAATTCAGAGCACATAGGAGTGAGTATACAAGAGTACACAAAAATAAGTCGTATTTTTTTTTTTGAAAAATAATAATTTTTTTTAATTTATAATAGAAAAAATCCTTGTTAAATATAGCTTATTACTTGGTACTTGTTTATTTCTGGAGATGATGATAATGGTTGTCATTGAAAAAAGCCATATTTATTGTTTATGTACTTTTATGTACTCTCATATACTTTTGTGTACTTTTATGTTCTCACGATTTTAGAAAGAATTTGGGTGAAGTGAATTCTATAAAATTATAGAAGTTGGCTGGGGTTGGACAAACTTATCCTAACTTTAGAAAAAAAATAGATGAAAATAGATTAAAATATCACAAATTCAAATTGTTCCGTGTATTGTCGACTTTTTAAAAAGGAATTTCGACAGTAAATTTGACCTGAGTGTCTTTGTAGTAGTGACAAACTAAAATTTTAAAATGCTTTAATTGTTTTTTTAGTTATATAAATCATGTAAGATAAATTTTTTTTATTAATAAATAATATATACTATTTCTAAACGTATTTTAAAAATATATACCAATAATAATGTTAGATACGTCAACACATAATAATACTTAAATGTGTCTAAATATTTTTAAAAAGGTATTTTTTATTTTGTATTAAAATATAATTTGACATACAAAATATACATGTCAGATGAGATAAATGTCAAAAGAATATCATGTTTAAAAAGTCTCCCATATATAAATACGACAGCTCAAATAAGTGTTAGTACTTTATTGTTTTTTTATTATATAAAACATTTTAGATAGTTAATAATAGATACATTTTAAACATATCAATTAAGAATAAGGTTGTAAACATTAACATGTAATTGTATTGGTGTGTCTCTAAACATGTTAGACAAGTATTTTTTTTTAATTAAGATATATTTAGAGTCACATGTTAAATGAGAATACTAGACAATTGTCATATTCAAGATGTATTTAACGTTTAAATACGACAATTCAATAGAATGTTTGTTTTTCATAAGTTACAAACAATGAATATTTACTATCTATATAAAGTATCCGCAGTGCTTAAAATGCAAGAAATTAATAAATATTTAAAATTTATTAGATAGATAGAAATTTTAATTGTTATCCGTTTATTTGTTAACTTATTTATATTTTTTTTCGAATAAAAATTAATATAAAAATATTTAAAATGTATTAAAAATATAAAAGCAACAAAACACATTATTTGTTTACTTTAAGTGGAAATTTCATATACAATATGCAAAAACTTATAATAAAACACAAATTTATATACCTATACCTATATATATATAGGAGCATGCATCAATCTTATTTATATGCATCATAACTATTCTCATTGATAAGTTTCGGATCCGTTACTATTAATTATTACAAAAAGATTTGGGACACAAAAAAATCAGTTTAAAACAAAAGCTATCTTATCTTATATTTTTTTAATTATTATTTTTTATATTTTATATTTTTTAATTATATCGAAATAATTGAATAATATTAAACAGAATAAGTGTGCAACTATAAATATTATATACATGAAATTATGAATATTAAATTAAATAAAATAATTTTAAATTATTATTTTCCTAGTATTATCATAATAGTAGTGTTATATATCTAGTAAATATTATTATTTTGAGCTAGTATTTGACCAATAATAATTTATATCTAAATCTATAAGAGTTTGCACACATAAAACAATTAATTTTCACATACAAGCCTTTTCACTATACAAGTCTTACAAGTCCTCAATATTCCTAATCCCTAAAATGCGCTTTTTATAGCATGTATGTTTTACGCGCCTCCTTAACATATTTTTCAATCAATCAACGCGTGAATATATAACTTTCTTTTTCGAAAGGATTTCGTTTCCTTTTTCGAATTTCTTCTGTGTTTTCTTGTCTTCTCTCTTCGATCTCTTTCGTGCGTTTTCTCTGTATTCTCCTTTACCGTTTACGTAAGTTTCTCTCTCTGTTCTCTTTCTTCGATTTTCTCATTTTTTATTGTTTCTAAAATCAAGCTCTGAAATCGTTTTGAAGATAATGGATGATTCAACTTCAGATTGTCAGCTGAACCAGAGCGAAGTGGATTTTGAATTTGAATCCAATGAAGTTCCTGAGGTGTGGTTTAATTCCAGTTAATAATTGAATCTGCATTTGAATAATCCAGTTAGTAGTTTATGATTGTGTAGCCGAATAATGCGTGGACTTTGCCTGTGAAATTTGTTGTTCATTGTTCCTTGTTTGAATTGAATCTAATGTACTAGTTCTGATGAATTTTTTGCATTTTATAACAGACGTTCTGGTGTAAATAAGGAATATTTGGGTGTATTTTAGGAAAGTTTGGGTGTAATTTACAGTTTATGACTTTTCATCTCACTGAGGGTGAATTGTCTTATTTTTTTAGTTGAATTATTTTAGTTTCTGTTTAATGATGATTTATGAATCTGATTTTTGTTATTTTTTATGATGGTTTTATAGTTCTATTTGCATTCTATAGTTTATGCTTATTTTAATATGGTGTATTTTGCAGCCCCTTTATGGTATTGATGAGCAGTTTGTTCTCCACATACAAGCGTTTTTTCTCATACAAGTCTTTACAAGTCTTCTCCTCCTTTTATTATTTTGAATCCAATCAAGTGGCTGAGGTGTGGTTCAATTCAGAAGAAAAAATGTAGTAACAGAGGAAATATTTTTCTGTACAAAAATACTATTTGTACACTAAAATCAGCCACCAATGTATTTGTGTATAAATATATGTGTGGTTTAATTTATTTTCAATGTATATTTGTATTCCAGTATGTATTTTGTATTGGTGGCTGAATTTGGTAGCTAGTTTTAGTGTACATGTAGCATAACTCATTTCTGTATTTACAGCAAATTTGGGTGTAAAACGAAGATATTTGGGTGTAATACGAAGATATTTGGGTGTATCTTAAGGAATTTTGGGTGTATTTTTATTCTGATAAGTTCTGCATAATTTAGAACTCTTTCTCTTCCTCCTCCTCATCTTCTGCTGCTTCCTTTTTTTTTTCATCATCATCACCATCTTCTTCTTTTTTTCTTATTCATCTTTTCTTTTTTATTTTACCTTCTCAAGTTTTTTCTTGTTTTACTCTCTTAACAAGAATAAAAAAAAAATCAAATAAAGAAGAAGAAGAAACACATAATGCTCCAAAATTACTTGAAAAAGGATGAACTTACATTCATTTAACTAAAAGAAAGAAAGAAATAAGGAAAAGAATAAGAAGAAAAAAAATGCAACATAGAGGAAACATTCTTCTATACAACAATGCTATTTGTACAATAAAATTAGCCACTAATGTATTTGTGTATAAATACATATGTGGTTTAACTTATTTTCAATGTATATTTGTATTTCAATATGTATTTTATACTGGTGGCTGACTTTGGTGGCTGATTTTAGTACATGTAGCATAACTTATTTCTATATTTGCAGTAAATTTGGGTGTAAAACGACGATATTTGGGTGTAACACAAAAATATTTGGGTGTATTCTAAGAAATTTTGGGTGTATTTTTATTCTAATAAGTTCTGCATAATTCAGAACTCTTCTTCTTCCTCCTCCTCATCTTCTGCTGGTTCTTTTTTTTTCCATTGTCATCACCATCTTCTTCTTCTTTTTCTTCTTCATCTTTTCCTTTTTGTTTTACCTTACTTCTCAAGTTTCTTTTTGTTTTACTCTCTTAACAAGAATAAAAACAAAAAAATTAAACAAAGAAGAAGAAGAAACACATAATGTTGCAAAATTACTTGAAAGAGGATAACTTACATTTATTTAACTAAAAAAAAGAAAGAAATAAGGAAAAGAAGAAGAAGAAAAAAATGCAGCTTTAGAGGAAACAATTTTCTATACAAAAATGCTATTTGTACACTAAAATCAGTCACTAAAATTATCCACCAATGTATTTGTGTATAAATACATGTGTGGTTTAATTTATTTTCAATGTATATTTGTATTCTAGTATGTATTTTATAATGGTAGCTGACTTTGGTGGTTGATTTTAGTATACACGTAGTATAACTCATTTCTGTATTTACAGCAAATTTGGGTGTAAAATGAAGATATTTAGGTGTATTGTTATTCTGATAAGTTCTGCATAATTCAGAACTCTTCCTCTTCTTCCTCCTCATCTTCTGTTATTTCTTCTTCTTCATCTTCTTATTTCATATTCTCATAATTCTTTTTGGGAGAAAAAATCAAACAAAGAAGAAAAAAATACATAATGTTGCAAAATCAAAAGAAGAAGGAGGAGAAACACAAAGAAGAAGGAGAAGAAAAAGGAAGAAGAGGAGGAGGAGGAGAAACGCGAAGAAGAAATGACAATTGTGGTTTTCATTGAGGAAGAAGAAGAAGAATCGTTCATAATGGTGAAGGAGTGCTTTGGAAACGTGATGCGCGTGTTAACACGCTTTTGTGGGTGAGCGTAGCTTCTGTTGGATTTGGCTCAACTTGTAAGACTTGTAAGATAAAAAGACTTGTATGTGTAGCATAACTGCACATAAAATACATAATTTGTATCTATATTTACTAAAATTTAAATGTATAAATTAACATAATTTGCACCAATATTTATTAAAGTTTGTACACATAAATCAAACAAATTTATTTATTGAAGATAATTTAATGTTTGTGCCGATTAATACTAGCCAAAATTATTAAAAATTGCTGGCCCAAAATTTTTCGTTATCCTAATTATTAAATAAAAGAACTTAACATCTTATTAACAAAGTTTAGTGGTTAATATCATAACATTGACTAACAATAATAATATTAATAATTGGAGCAAGAAAATGGAAATTACGACATTAACATGAAACATAATGAGAATACCAACATAATAATAAAGAAATCCACATAGGTAGATTCCAGTTTATTTCAAAATACGCCATTTTAATTATATATAAGTAGCAGAATAATGTTCAGCATTCCCTGCATCACCCTCCAATTCCAATTTTCAACTTTCAACCAACCCTGCAAAAGATGCAGCAACAACATAAGGGAGAAAACATTAAAATCCAAAAGTTAAAGAAGCATAGTCTAAGAATCTAAGTTGAAGATTGACTAAGAAAAAAAAAAGAAGTGATTTATAAAATATGAAAAGAACAAAATGGAGTTTTCATTCTTCCTTGTACATTGACTTCATATTCTCTATCATTAAATGGTATGAGATTAACTGGCACGAGCCTCACACCTATTTAATAATAATTAAAAATACAAAAAAAAAAAACAACTTTGCTTTGTGTATGAGAAAATATTAAATTAAAAAATATATTAAATATTTAATTTGTCTTCTAAAATTATTACAATTTACAAACATATTTCCTTTTAATATCTAAAATTTTAAATATAATAATTTAGTACATAGAGTTATATATATTTTGAAGATCGTTTACCAATGTTTCTCCCGCGACAAATAATGAAATAACATATGGACATGCCGAATTTTTTTTAAAAATATAAATTGTGTCAAAATTATCTATACCTTGTAAATAAAATATTTAAAATATTTATTAAAAAAAAACGATTAATAAGTGATATTTTCATTACTTGGAGCAGTCAGCATTGGGGGAAACAGTGATGGGAAGTGATACTCCACAGTTTCCAGGGAGAGCCTGAGCCAGTTGTGAATTAATGTTGAGACTCTTGGAAGTGGATTTGATGCAGTTGCATGCAGTTTTCTTATCAGCAGAGGTTGCTGCGGCAGCTGCAAGAGCTTTAACGCCAGAGCAACATGGTCCTGGTGGTTTACCACTTCCACTCACCAAGTAACTCACACAAGGCTTTAGGTTCTTAATCACATCACTGCATGATGAAATTGTAGCCTCAGAACTAGTTACTGAGGTCACTAAAATCATAAGAACACATGTAGCAGCAACTGATTTCATGCTTATTTAATTAATTGTTATATGTGGTGGTGGTGATGGTGGTTTCAATTTGCATTGGTTGTCCATGTTTAGACATTTTTATAGGATCAGAGGAAGCTAAAAACTACAAGTAAAAATAATTGTTAAAATAAAATTGTTAAATAGAGTACAAGAAAGATAAGTTTGATTTTAATTGTACAAGAAATTGTTAAAATTTCAAGATTAGGTGGAAGTAACGAAGAAGGGGTTATTCATTTTCAACAAGTAATATAAGTTGCACAAGATAATTGGTGCATATATAAATATTTTACGGTTTTCAAACCATATAGAAATTTGATCACTATGGACATTTAATTATGTGCTGGTTGGTAGTAAATCTTGTAAAAGTTGTTTCTCATTATTGCACACTTTGTTTGTAGCGGTGACAATGAACCATCCAAGAGCAGAGCAGAACCATGTGCAGGATTCACGGCCAGTAAACTAAAAAAAAAAAATAGTGAGAGTCTTAATTTATTTTCTATTTTTTTTTAAAATTTTGCGATTAAAAATTTTTTTGAACTTTTAATTATCTTTTCAATATTTTTAAAAAAATAACATTTAGGACAAATTGCACATTTAAATAAAGTAGAGACTAAAATTATTTAAATACAACATTTCTAAAATAGTTACAATAGTAGTTTATCAATAAACAACTTTCAGACGTAAACTGCAACAGATTGTAAGGATTTACGAAAATATTCAAATTTTATATTCAGATCTATATTCACCTCAATTCATAATTCTTATGTCACCAAAAAAAAAATAATTCTTCAACATGATGCCGTGACCACGAAACTAAGGTGAAGCAAGCTATTTAAAAAAAATTTACCTATTAAAAAAACACCCGTTGACCCATTGACCCATTGGACTTTTCTTAAATAGTCCAAACTATCATGTTGGAAGCCCATATATAATTCTACCTATGGGGACTTAAATGTGCGGGCCTTAATAAGCTAGGTCAGTCCATTTAATTATAAAATTCTAATTTTTTATGATTAAAAATTTATGATATAAAATTTAAAATAAATAAAATAATTTTAAAAAATTAACTGATATTTGTTGATAAAAGTTGATTCGTTAAGATTACTCTTTATTATATCACATATACACGACATATAGTACTCTTTAGTCTTTACAGATTGACAGCTCTAAAATAGAAATTAATTAGCCTCTATTGTGTGAACCAACTAAGGGGAAGTCATGGCATTCATGAATGGAATTTTCTGATAGATACACTCCTTTTTTAGATATGCTGCATCTATTAGTTCTCTTTTAATTTGAAATTAACACAAGAAATAGAATCGCAAGTTTCTAATGGACATATTTGCAGAAAATCAACCAAAAACTTTACTCTTCATAATGTACCATAACTGCTCCTAACATGATGCATATCATCCATGTACATAAACCAAGCAGACAAGACAAAATCACCAAATAGATTAATGAACCTGTTCCCTAACAAGATGAGAAAACTAATTTAAGTCTTTTAACATGTGGGATGGCATACATGTAATGTTTCTTCATTCTCTTAACCTGCATTCCAGCTAAAAGTTGGTGATGCATCTCACCATATACCTAAAAAGAGTGCACCACAATAAGAAATCAAAACGGAACTAACGAATTACAATCCTATATATCCATATTACATAATTAACAGAAACCAAATTAAATTTAGAGAGCATAAAGTCATAATCAGGAATGCAAGCTTAAAAAATTGTGTTCACAAAAGTTTAACTGAATCATAACATCTGCAATATACAGCAAAAACTATTCATGCATTCCTATGAATAGAAGATCAACTTAATACTTCTGGTGGATATGCATTTGTACTGAAATTATTCAAAGAAATCCACTAATGGTTACCGGTAAATGCAGTACGTCCAATTATTTTGAGTCCACACTACAACTTTTCTCTTAGGATCCTGAATCCCCAATAAATATTCATAGAATAGATGGAAGAGGAAGGCACCCACCCTTCACTTGCAACATTGACTGAATTGTTCACTGTCATTTAGTTAATCAAACAACAAACTTTATCTTCCTCTTGGATCCCGGCCCATCTGAGATGATTGAGACTCTGAAGAAAACCAGCTTCTTTCTCCATTCTGGTAAGGCAAATCAGACGTCCCAAAATCAGGTTGAGGGAAAGAACATGACAATGATTCATAATAACATTCTTCCTATATCAATAGTCTGCCATATCAAAGTACAATCAGTTAACTCAAATAAAGAATTTAAAATATGTTATATACAGCTATCAGCACAATGTCAAAGCCATCAATATTTTCAACCTCACTTTTTCATATATAAGGTTAAAAGCAGTGATGCATCATATTCATAAGTTGTTAGGATGAAAAAGATAGATCATATTTTGGCTCATTAGCTGGGGAAAAGCAAGCTATTTTATCACTGAAACAAGAAATAAAGCAAGAGAGGATGACAAATCTGTAGTTTTGCATATCCGTTCTCAGAATCACAAACAAATCAAATCTAATACATAGTGCGCCTGTGGCAAAATCTATGGCAAATAAACTTCAATTTTCTTTTCTTTCTTTAACCAAGATTCTCAAGGACAAATAAGAAACAATCAAAGCACTAAGCTCCAAATTAGTAAGAATGAGTATAAAATAGATTCAAATACAAATTAAAGAAGCAGTAGATATAACGAGTAATGACCAATAAAATGAAACCCTAACACAACATAAACTCAAAAGTAAGAATAAGGGTGTAAAACACTAACATGTGGGATAACTTCTATGGGTAGTTCATCTTCTACAACTAATACAACCTAAAGAACATTGCGCAACATCAAGTTAAGATCATTTCCAATAACCCTTTGATACTTGTTGACAATCTGCCCCAAGTCTACTTGTCAAATCATCAACTGTTTCATAGTCAAAAAATGATATATCCTACGATAAGGGTACTGCAAAATGAGTTAAACCATACATCAAGAAAACATAACCGAGGGCAACAAACTTATAGTGTTGTTCCGTTCGAGTCCAGCCGAGGTATGTGTTTCCCAACGAGGCTGCTTAGCTCTTGTTGGAGTTATACGTCGTCAGGGAGGCAGTCTCCAGGAATAACCTCGGTATGATGAAACACGGCGGCGGGAGCACCTGCAAAAAGCACTCCGACGCTCAAGTAAGTGTATGAATAATAAGAGATTAAAGTAATAAATTAGAGTGAGTTTTGTGACCTGTCCCTTAAGGGTTGCTTGGCTTGTGTTTTATAGATGAGTGGGGGGTAGTTCTCCCTTGCGTTTGTTCCGATATCTATGGCGAGTGCCGTTGTTAGTAACGGACTGAAGATGACGTTAGTCACGTGTGTAATTTGTGTTTGAGTTCCATTTTAGGTTTTGATATGAGTTCCGAAATATTTGGTTGGTGAGGATGAAAGGATAATTGGCGAGTTCTTAGGGGTACACGTCATATCTCCCAAGCTTGTTTGTCTCCATGTCTTGGGTGACAGGCAAGCTTTGATTGGCTGGGTTTTCTCTTTGGTTTTTTTTTTTTTGGGTTGGTTGTTTGGTTGTTGGGCCTGTTTTTGGTCTTGGGAGTCAAGGGAAGTCAAGGGAAGTCAAGGGTTTCTTGTCTTGTTTGGTGCGTCGTGGTTAATGCATCCCTTTGGTTTTTCGAGGCATTTAACGATTGTCACTCGGTTTACCCACTAAGTTAGTGGGCTTGGTAATATCATTTGGTTTTTGGTTTTGGAACTAATGCTTTATTGCCTCATCTTCTTTCGGTTTTAACTTCGACTATGACTTCTAGAGGTTAGTTCTTTCTCCCTCATTTATTGTTTTTGCTTCTGTAATGGCGAAAGAGAAAGAGAAAAAGATGGCTGTTGAGGAGAAGAAAGATAACCCATATCATTGGGTTCATGATGATGTGAAAACTCATTCTTCTTCGTATGTAGATTCTGCATCCATGCATGAACTAGAAGGTTTGAAAGTTGTGAGAGAGGGTTCTGGTGTGGGCATTCAATTGCTTCCCTGTTCGACTGATGATAGGGTTTTTGAAAGAAGGGGGGATTGGGAATATTTTTACATGTATACTCCCTGTTTCACGGAATTAGGTGTTAAGTTACCTTTCTCTGCTTTCGAGTGTGACTTGTTGACCCAACTAAACTGTGCGCCTTCTCAACTACACCCAAATTCTTGGGCCTTTCTTCGCGCTTTTCAGTGCTTAATGGAGTTCTTATCTTTTCCTTGTTCCCTTTCTTTATTCTTTTTGCTGTTTCAATCTAAAGGGGTTAGGAAAGGGTTGTGGGTATGTCTGAGTAGTTTTCCCGGCCGATCCCTCTTCTTGCTTTATAAATCTTCCTTTAAGAATTTTAAATCTTTGTTTGTTAAGGTCCGGTCATTGGAGACCGAGTATCCTTTTTATCTGGATGACGAGCTTATAGAAAGGTTTCCATTGTACTGGTGTTCGGAGCCATCACAAATTTTAGAGGCTACTGAGCGAAGTGAGGAGGAGGAGTGTTTGCTAGAGTTTTTGATAGAATATTTTGCTGATGGGGTGTGTTTATCAATTCCCGAACTCCTTCGTCTGCATGATGCGGGTGATAGTGATGGTTTGAAAGCTTACATAGGTAACGATGGTTGTTGTACTGTTGTTGTTTACTTATTACGTTTATTTTGACTGTTCTCATTTGTGCAGGTGGACGAGCTCCTCTTCTTGATCCCTCCCGATTTCAATCTTTTTTGAAGAAGAAAAAGGAAAAGGATGCTGAGGTTTCTGGGGTTCCAAGGATGGTGGTGGTGAGGCGGCTCAATCTACTGCTCAGCCCGTGTCATCACATAAGAGAAAAAGGGATGAAACGGATCAATCTCTGGAGGTTATTTCTGAATGTGATAAGGATATTGCGGGTGGTGCTAGGTCTGTATTTGATCGACAAAGGCGGCTTCATGGCTTCATACCTGGGACGAGTACTCATTCTCTGTGGAGTGACCAGTTCCCTATAGCCGAGCTTTTTGATAGGGTTTCTCAATACCCCGGCGATATGCTCATGACTTGCCGTATTGGAATGGAGGGCATGGGAAAGTTCATTCATGTTTGTTTTTGTCTTTATTTACTCGATTTCTTTTTTCCCTCTTTTTTTACCGCCTTTGTTCATGTGTTTATGTGTTGGCCATACTACTTAATTGATCGGAGCCGAGCAGCAGGCTAGTATGGGGAGAGTTGCCGAACTGGAAAAGTTGTTGAAGGATAAAGACACTATGATGGAGAAGGCTTTGAAGGAGAAAGACAAGGTGATTATGGACGTAACGGCAAAGTTGAAGTCGTCTGAGGACGAGGTTAATCGTCTTAGAGACTAGATCCGACTTTTGCAGTCTGACATTAAGGATAGTGACCTGGATAAAGGTCAGCTAACTTCCCGAGTTCACGAATTAGAGGAGTTGGGTGTGGAAATGTTTGCCTCAGGTTTTGACTGAGCCGTGAGCCAAGTCGCTATTTTAGTTCCTGATTTTGATTGTTCCCGACTGGATGTGACAAAAATAGTTGTTGATGGGAAGCTTGTTGTGGATGGAACGGTGGAGGATCATGATGAAAATGTCTCGCTCCCTTAGTTTGTTCTATTTGTGTAACTTTTGGTTTGTTTAATTTATGTAGTATGACTTTTGTTTGTTGTTTTGGATTTGAGATACGTTGTTTGTGCTGATCAAGGTTGGATCAGTTTGGCAGTTTGATATTTTGATAATACATATAATTGTGGCATCTTGGTTTTGATGTTTATTTATGTAAAAGTAGGATAAAGATAATAGGAAGTTAGAAATAGATAGGATAAAAGATCAGATTGCTTATTGATCGATCTTAACTTGATTTTTGATATTTTGGGCGTCCGGCCTCATTAAAACCCTCCTTACGTAAAACCCTGACTTGGGAAAAAACCTCTAAGGGAGAAAAAGAGTACCTTCATCCGCGTACTTTACAGTTCATGATCTGTACAATTTCAAAGAGTAGATATTCCAATTTCCTGAGACTGGATTGCCGTGTAGTGTTTAGAGTTGGTAAGCCCCCATTCCGAGCACTTTGGATACTCGGAATGGTCCATCCCAGTTTGCGGCGAGCTTTCCATGTGAAGGAGGCCATCTGGCTTCTTTTGTTCGTCTGAGGACTAAGTCACCCTCCTCGAATGTCCTCGGCACCACTCTCTTATTGTGTTTTCTTTCTACCAGTTGTTTCTGGGCTCTCTGTTTAATGGCGGCGATTTCCCTGTCCTCTTCTATCAGATCAAGCTCGGCATTTCTTGCGTTTATGTTATGTTGTTCATCGTATAGTTTGGTTCTTAATGTGGGAACTCCGACCTCTACAGTGATTAATGCTTCTGACCCATAGACTAGCTTGAAGGGTGTTTCGCCCGTGGTAGTTTGTATTGTGGTGTTGTAACTCCACAATACTTCTGGGATTAGCTCTACCCATTCTCCTTTTGCGTTATCGAGCTTTTTCTTTATTGCCTGCAGTATAACTCGGTTAGCAGCTTCGGCCTGCCCATTGGTTTGTGAGTGTTCGACCGAGCTAAAATGATGGTGTATATTAAAATTTTTTAGAAATGAGCCGAGCTTATTAAAATTCCGAATCGACATATGATGTTTTTCCAAATGAAAGATCGTACCTTTTCGGCCGTTATTCTTGCTAACGGCTGTGCTTCTATCCATTTGGAGAAGTAGTCTATGGATACTAAAAGAAATTTTACCTGGCCTGGTGCTATTGGAAATGGGCCGAGAATATCGAGACCCCATCTGTGGAAAGGCCAGCTTACCTTCATGCTGTGTAATACCTCGGCAGGCTTTGTAGAGATGGAGGCATGCTTCTGGCATTTGTCACATGTTTTGACCTTCGTTATGCAATCCCTTTTCATGGTCGGTGGTGCACGAATTGTAAATCACACTTTTCACAACTCATACCACTAACCAGCAAGTGCACTGGGTCGTCCAAGTAATACCTTACGTGAGTAAAGGTCGAATCCCACGGAGATTGTTGGTTTGAAGCAATCTATGGTTATCTTGCAATTCTTAGTCAGGATATAATATCAATAATAATTCTTAGTTTAAATTGTAACAAGTGAAAGGGCATAAAATAAATACTTGTTGTGCAATAATGGAGAATATGTTGGAGTTTTGGAGATGCTTTGTCTTCTGAATCTCTGCTTTCTCCCTGTCTTCTTCTTCACGCACGCAAGGTTCCTCCTATGGCAAGCTGTGTGCTGGTGGATCACCGTTGTCAATGGCTACCATCCGTCCTCTCAGTGAAAAAGGTCCAGGTGCGCTGTCACCGCACGGCTAATCATCTATCGGTTCTCGATTATGTCGGAATAGGATCCATTGATCCTTTTGCGTCTGTCACTACGCCCAACACTCGCGAGTTTGAAGCTCGTCACAGTCATTCAATCCCTGAATCCTAGTTGGAATACCACAGACAAGGTTTAGACTTTTCAGATTCTCAAGAATGCTGCCAATGGATTCTAGCTTATACCACGAAGATTCTGATTAAGGAATCTAAGAGATACTCATTCAATCGAAGGTAGAACGGAGGTGGTTGTCAGGCACGCGTTCATAGGTTGAGAATAGTGATGAGTGTCACGGATCATCACATCCATCATATTGAAGTCCGAATGAACATCTTAGATAGAAACAAGCGTGTTTGAAGAGAAAACAGAAATAATTGCATTCATTCATCGAGACACAGCAGAGCTCCTCACCCCAAACAATGGAGTTCAGAGACTCATGCCGTCAAAGAGTACAAAGTTCAGATCTAAAAATGTTATGAGGTACAAAATAAATCTCTAAAAGTTGTTTAAATACTAAACTAGTAACCTAGGTTTACAGAAAATGAATAAACTAAGATAGATGGTGCAGAAATCCACTTCTGGGGCCCACTTGGTGTGTGCTGGGACTGAGACTTAAGCTTTACACGTGCCTGGGCTGTTTCTGGAGTTAAATACCAGGTTGTAACCTGTTTTGGGCGTTCAACTCCAACTTGTAACCTGTTTCTGGCGTTTAACGCCAGACTGCAACATGGAACTGGTGTTGAACGCCAGTTTACGTCGTCTATCCTTGAGCAAAGTATGGACTATTATATATTGCTGGAAAGCCCTGGATGTCTACTTTCCAACGCAATTAAGAGTGCGCCAATTGGACTCCTGTAGCTCCAGAAAATCTATTCCGAGTGCAGGGAGGTCAGAATCCAACAGCATCAGCAGTCCTTTTTCAGCCTGAATCAGATTTTTGCTCAGCTCCCTCAATTTCAGCCAGAAATTACCTGAAATCATAGAAAAATACACAAACTCATAGTAAATTCCAAAAATGTGATTTTTATTTAAAAACTAATAAAAATATAATAAAAAGTGACTAAAACATATTAAAAACTACCTAAAACAATGCCAAAAAGCGTATAAATTATCCGCTCATCACAACACCAAACTTAAATTGTTGCTTGTCCCCAAGCAACTAAAAATAAAGTAGGATAAAAAGAAGAGAATATACAATGAATTCCAAAAACATCTATGAAGATCAGTCTTAATAAGATGAGCGGGGCTATTAGCTTTTTGCTTCTGAACAGTTTTGGCATCTCACTTTATCCTTTGAAGTTCAGAATGATTGGTATCTATAGGAACTCAGAATTCAGATAGTGTTATTGATTCTCCTAGTTCAGTATGTTGATTCTTGAACACAGCTACTTTATGAGTCTTGGCCGTGGCCCTAAGCACTCTGTTTTTCAGTATTACCACTAGATACATACATGCCACAGACACATAACTGGGTGAACCTTTTCAGATTGTGACTCAGCTTTGCTAAAGTCTCTAATTAGAGGTGTCCAGGGTTCTTAAGCACACTCTATTTTTTGCTTTGGACCTCGACTTTAACCGCTCAGTCTCAAGTTTTCACTTGACACCTTCACGCCACAAGCACATGGTTAGGGACAGCTTGGTTTAGCCGCTAAGACCAGGATTTTATTCCCTTAGGCCCTCCTATCCACTGATGCTCAAAGCCTTGGATCCTTTTTATTACCCTTGCCTTTTGGTTTTAAGGGCTATTGGCTTTTTGCTCTTGCCTTTTGGTTTAAAGAGCTTTTGGCTTTTTCTGCTTGCTTTTTCTTTTTCTTGCTCTCTTTTTTTTTCACATTTTTTTCTGTAAGCTTTGTTCTTCACTGCTTTTTCTTGCTTCAAGAATCATTTTTATGATTTTTCAGATTATCAAATAACATTTCTCCTTTGTCATCATTCTTTCAAGAGCCAACAATTTTAACATTCATAAACAACAAATTCAAAAGACATATGCACTGTTCAAGCATTCATTCAGAAAACAAAAAGTATTGCCACCACATCAAAATGATTAAACTATTTTAAAATTCGAAATTCATGTACTTCTTTTTCTTTTTCAGAAAACAATTTTCATTTAAGAAAGGTGATTGATTCATAGCACATTCATATCTTTAAGACATAGACACTTAGATACTAGTGATCATATAGTAAAGACACAAACATAATTAAACATGAAGCATAGTAAACGAAAAAGAGGAAAATAGGAACAAGGAGATTAATGAATGGGTCCACCTTAATGAAGGTGGCGTCTTCCTCTTCTTGAAGAACCAATGGTGCTCTTGAGCTCCTCTATGTCTCTTCCTTGCCTTTGTTGCTCTTTCCTCATAGCTCTTTGATCTGCAGTCAATTGCTCTACCACTGAATTATGGAAAAACAAAAGCAATGCTTTTACCACACTAAACTTAAAAGGTTTGCTCGTCCTCGAGCAAAAGAAGAAAGAAGTGGAGAAGATGGAGGAGATGGAAGTGTGTGAATGGGTGGGTTTGGGAGGGGAATGGTTTGAATTTGAATGGTGAGGTAGGTGGGGATCCTGTGGGGTCCACAGATCCAGTGAGGTCAAGAATTTAGCATCCCTGCTCCAATTAGGCGTACAAAATGCCCTTACTGTGCAATCCTGGCGTTTAACGCCAGACTGCTGCCTGTTTCTGGCGTTAAACGCCCAAATGTAGCCTATTTCTGGCGTTTAACGCCAGACTGATGCTTGTTTCTGGCGTTAAACGCCAGCTTGGTGCTTGTTTCTGGCGTTAAACGCCAGACAGATGCTTGTTTCTGGCGTTTAAACGCCAGAATGATCTTCCTCCAGGGTGTGCTATTTTTCATGCTGTTTTTCATTTTGTTTTTGATTTTCCATTTGTTGTTGTGACTTCACATGATCATCAACCTAAAGAAAACATAAAATAGCAATGGAAAATAAATAGATATAATTAAATAACATTGGGTTGCCTCCCAACAAGCGTTTTTTTAATGTCAATAGCTTGACAGTGAGCTCTCATGGAGCCTCACAGATAATCAGAGCAAGGTTGGGACCTCCTAACACCAAACTTAGAGTTTGAATGTGGGGGTTTAACACCAAACTTAGAGTTTGGTTGTGGCCTCCCAACACCAAACTTAGAGTTTGACTGTGGGGGCTTTGGTTGACTCTGCAGTGAGAGAAGCTTTTCATGCTTCCTCTCCAAGGTTACAGAAGGAGAACCTTGAGTCTTATAGTTTGCAATGTCTGCAAACCATGGAGCTTCCTGAATAGCAAACAATTGCTCATCCGGAAAGGTTTCAGAGATCTCAGTAGGAGGGAGGGATGCTCCTGCTACTGGTTCTATTCGGGACATGTGATCAGCTACTTGATTCTCTGTCCCTTTTCTGTCTCTTATTTCTATATCAAACTCTTGCAGAAGCAACACCCATCTTATGAGCCTGGGCTTTGAATCCTGCTTTGTGAGTAGATATTTAAGAGCAGCATGGTCAGTGTACACAATCACTTTTGATCCTACTAAGTAGGATCTAAACTTGTCAATGGCATAAACCACTGCAAGTAATTCTTTTTCTGTGGTTGTGTAATTTTTCTGGGCATCATTTAAAACACTGCTAGCATAATAAATGACATGCAGAAGCTTGTTATGCCTCTGTCCCAATACTGCACCAATGGTATGGTCACTGGCATCACACATTAGTTCAAATGGTAATGTCCAGTCTGGTGCAGAAATAACTGGTGCTGTAACCAGCTTAGCTTTCAGGGTCTCAAACGCATGCAGACACTTTGTGTCAAACACAAATGGCGTGTTAGCAGCTAGCAAATTGCTCAGAGGTTTTGCAATTTTTGAAAAATCCTTTATAAACCTCCTATAGAATCCTGCATGCCCCAGAAAGCTTCTGATTGCCTTAACATTGGCAGGTGGTGGTAATTTTTTAATTACTTCAACTTTAGCTTGATCCACCTCTATTCCCTTGTTTGAAATTTTATGCCCAAGGACAATCCCTTCAGTCACCATAAAGTGATATTTTTCCCAGTTTAAAACTAGGTTGGTCTCTTGGCATCTTTTTAGAACAAGTGCTAAATGGTTAAGGCAGGAGCTGAATGAGTCTCCAAATACTGAAAAGTCATCCATGAAGACTTCCAGAAACTTCTCTACCATATCAGAGAAGATAGAGAGCATGCACCTCTGAAAGGTTGCAGGTGCATTACACAGACCAAAAGGCATCCTTCTGTAGGCAAACACTCCAGAAGGACATGTGAATGATGTTTTCTCTTGGTCCTGAGGATCTACTGCAATTTGGTTGTAACCTGAATAGCCATCCAAAAAGCAGTAATATTCATGACCTGCTAGTCTCTCTAGTATCTGGTCTATGAATGGTAAAGAAAAATGATCCTTCCTGGTGGCTGTATTGAGCCTTCTGTAGTCAATACACATACGCCACCCTGTAACTGTTCTTGTAGGAACCAGTTTATTCTTTTCATTATGAACCACTGTCATTCTTCCCTTCTTAGGGACAACATGGACAGGGCTCACCCAGGGGCTATCAGAAATAGGATAGATAATCCCAGCCTCTAGTAACTTAGTGACCTCTTTCTGCACCACCTCCTTTATGGCAGGATTTAGCCGCCTCTGTCGTTGAACCACTGGCTTAGCATCATCCTCCAATAGGATCTTGTGCATGCATCTGGCTGGGCTAATGCCCTTAAGATCACTTATGGACCACCCAAGAGCTGTCTTGTGTGTCCTTAGCACCTGAATTAGTGCTTTCTCTTCCTGTGGCCCTAAAGCAGAGCTTATGATTACAGAAAAAGTGTCACCTTCTCCTAGAAATGTATATTTCAGGGATGGTGGTAGTGGTTTGAGCTCGGGTTTAGGAGGTTTCTCCTCTTCCTGAGGAGTTTTCAGAGGTTCTTTTATTTCCTCTGGTTCCTCCAGATCAGGCTGAACATCTTTAAAAATGTCCTCTAGCTCTGATTCGAGACTCTCAGTCATATGAACCTCTTCCACCAGGGAGTCAATAATATCAACGCCTAGGCAGTCGTCTAATGTGTCTGGATGTTGCATAGCTTTGACAACATTCAACTTAAACTCATCCTCATTGACTCTCAGGGTTATCTCCCCTTTTTGGACGTCAATGAGGGTTCGTCCAGTTGCTAGGAATGGTCTTCCTAGAATGAGAGTTGCACTCTTGTGCTCCTCCATTTCCAGCACTAGAAAGTCAGTAGGGAAGGCAAATGGCCCAACCTTGACAATCATGTCCTCAATTATGTCTGATGGGTATTTAATGGAGCCATCAGCAAGTTGAAGACAGATCCGGGTTGGTTTGACCTCTTCAGTCAAGCCAAGCTTTCTGATAGTGGATGCAGGGATTAGGTTGATGCTTGCCCCAAGATCACATAGAGCTGTCTTGGTGCAGTTACCCTCTAATATGCATGGTATCATAAAGCTCCTGGGATCTTTAAGCTTTTCTGGGAAGCTTTTCAGAATGACTGCACTGCGTTCTTCAGTGAGGAGAACTCTTTCAGTTTCTCTCCAATCCTTCTTATGACTCAAGATATCTTTCATGAACTTGGCATAAGAGGGTATTTGCTCAAGTGCCTCTGCAAACGGAATCTTTATTTCAAGAGTCCTGAGATAGTCTGCAAAGCGGGCAAATTGCTTATCCTGCTCCTCTTTGCGGAGTTTTTGAGGATAAGGCATCTTGGCTTTGTATTCCTCAACCTTAGTTGCTACAGGTATATTTCCTACAGAGGTAGGTTGCGAAGCCTTCTTGAGGGATTTATTATCAGCACTTGCAGGTGTCTGATCCCTCACTGGCATTTGAAAGCCAGGGTTAGAAGCTGGAGTGGCGTTGGACGCCAACTCCTTACTTGTTCCTGGCATTTGAACGCCAGAACTGAGCTTCCATTGGGCGTTTGACGCCAACTCCTTGCCTGTTTCTGGAATTTGAACGCCAGAGTTATTCTTCTCTGGGCTCTTACTGTCCTCAGAGGGATTTTGGATAGCCGGTTGTTCATTTCTTGGCTTCTTGCTGCCTTGAAGTGAGGTATTTAATGTTTTCCCACTTCTTAATTGAACTGCTTGGCACTCTTCTGTTATTTGTTTTGATAACTGCTGTTCTGTTTGCTTCAACTGTACTTCTATATTCAGATTAGCCATTCTTGTGTCTTGTAGTATCTCCTTGAATTCGGCCAGCTGTTTTGTTAGAAAGTCTAATTGCTGATTGAATTCTGTAATGTGTTCTGCAGGACTGAGTTCAGCAGTTACTGTTTTAGCCTCTTCTTTCATGGAAGATTCACTGCTTAGGTACAGATGCTGATTTCTAGCAACTATATCAATGAGCTCTTGAGCTTCTTCAATTGTTTTTCTCATATGTATAGATCCACCAGCTGAGTGGTCTAGAGAAATCTGAGCTTTCTCTATAAGCCCATAATAGAAGATGTCTAACTGCACCCATTCTGAAAATATTTCAGAGGGGCATTTTCTTAGCATCTCTCTGTATCTCTCCCAGGCATCATAAAGAGATTCATTATCTCCTTGTTTAAAGCCTTGGATGTCCAGCCTTAGCTGTGTCATCCGTTTTGGAGGGAAGTATTGATTCAGGAATTTTTCTGTCAACTATTTCCATGTCCTTATGCTAGCTTTAGGTTGGTTATTTAACCACCACTTAGCTTGATCTTTTACAGCAAATGGAAACAGTAATAATCTGTAGACATCCTGATCTACTTCCTTATCATATACTGTGTCAGCAATTTGTAAAAACTGTGCCAGAAACTCTGTAGGTTTTTCCTGTGGAAGACCGGAATACTGGCAACTTTGCTGCACCATGATAATGAGCTGAGGATTCAACTCAAAGCTACTGACTCCGATGGAGGGTATACAGATACTACTCCCATATGAAGCAGTAGTGGGGTTAGCATATGACCCCAGAGTCCTTCTGGACTGTTCATTTCCACTTATGTTCATGATGGAAAAAGGGAGATGATGCGGATTGCAAATTAATTTTTTTTTTGAAAATCGAAATTAAAATAAAATAAAATAAAATAAATGAAAAATTGAGTATAATTTCAAAAATTAGAAGAAAAAGAAATAAAAGAAAATTGAAAACTAAATTAATTAATTAAAAAGATGTGGGTGCGGATTTTCGAAAAATGAAGAGAGAGAAAGTAGTTAGGAAGTTTTGAAATTTAAATTTTAAATTTGAAAATTAAATTTTGAATTTTAAATTTTTGAATTTTGAAATTTGAAAATTTGAATTTTGAATTTTGAAAAAGTCAACAATATAAGATAAGGATTTGAAAAAGATATGATTTTTGAAATTTTAAAACTAAGATAAGATGAAACAAAAAGTTTTAAAATAAAAATCTGAATTTTTAAGGGAAAATTTCGAAAATTAATTAAAATAAAGAGAAAAGATATTTTTGAATTTAATGATGAAAGAGAAAAACACACAAAAGACACAAGACTTAAAATTTTTAGATCTAATGCTCCTTGTTTTCGAAAATTTTGGAGGAAAAACACCAAGGAACACCAAACTTAAAAATTTTAAGATCTAAACACAAAGAAGGCTCAAGAACACTTTGAAGATTCATAAGAACAACAAGAACAACAGAAAGAACACCAAACTTAAAATTTTTAGAAAACTTCAATAAAATTTTCGAAAATTATAAAAAGATTAACAAGAAAACACTAAACTTAAAGTTTGGCACAAGATTCAATCAAAGAAAAATTATTTTTGAAAAAGATTTTAAAAAGAAGATACCCAATCACCAAGAACATAAATGGTGCACGAAATTGTGATGTCCAGGCTCAAACTATTCCTGGCACGTGAGCAACTTGGTACGTGTAATCGTGATTACACATTCATAATTTGTCACAACTTCGATACAACTAACCAGCAAGTGCACTGGGTCGTCCAAGTAATACCTTACGTGAGTAAGGGTCGAATCCCACAGAGATTGTTGGTATGAAGCAAGCTATGGTCACCTTGTAAATCTCAGTCAGGCAGATATAAAGTGATGAAGATGTTTTCGAATATTATATAATAAAATAGGGATAGAGATACTTATGTAATTCATTGGTAGGAATTTCAGATAAGCGAATGGAGATGCTTTTCGTTCCTCTGAACCTCTGCTTTCCTGCTATCTTCATCCAATCAGTCTTACTCCTTTCCATGGCTGGCTTTATGTGATACATCACCACTGTCAATGGCTACTTTCGGTCATCTCACGGGAAAATGATCCAATGCCCTGTCACGGCACGGCTAATCGTCTGGAGGCATCACCCTTGTCAATGGCTTCATCTTATCCTCTCAGTGAATAATATGCTCACGCACCCTGTCACGGCACGGCTATTCATCTGTCGGTTCTCGATCATGCTGGAATAGGATTTACTATCCTTTTGCGTCTGTCACTAACGCCCTGCAATCGCGAGTTCGGAGCTCGTCACAGTCATTCAATCATTGAATCCTACTCGAAATACCACAGACAAGGTTTAGACCTTCCGGATTCTCTTGAATGCCGCCATCATTCTAGCTTACGCCACGAAGATTCTGGTTAGGAGATCTAAGAGATACTCATTCTAGCTTAATTCATGTAGAACAGAAGTGTTTGTCAGGCACGCGTTCATGAGGGAGAAGGATGATGAGCGTCACACATAATCATCACCTTCATCACGTTCTTGGGTGCGAATGGATATCTTAGAAGAGAAATAAGAAGAATTGAATAGAAAACAGTAGTACTTTGCATTAATCTTTGAGGAACAGCAGAGCTCCACACCTTAATCTATGGAGTGTAGAAACTCTACCGTATGAAAATACATAAGTGAAGGTCCAGGCATGGCCGAGATGGCCAGCCCCCTGTGATCTAAGAACCAGGTGTCCAAAGATGCCTAATACAATAGTAAGAGGTCCTATTTATAATAAACTAGCTACTAGGGTTTACATGAGTAAGTATTTGGTGTATAAATCCACTTTCGGGGCCCACTTGGTGTGTGTTTGGGCTGAGCTTAAGTGTTGCACGTGCAGAGGCCATTTGTGGAGTTGAACGCCAGTTTTTGTGCCAGTTTGGGCGTTCAACTCTGGTTTTGGATCCTTTTCTGGCGCTGGACGCCAGATTTGGGTAGAAAGCTGGCGTTGAACGCCAGTTTACGTCGTCTATTCTTGGCCAAAGTATGAACTATTATATATTGCTGGAAAGCCCTGGATGTCTACTTTCCAACGCAATTGGAAGCGCGCCATTTCAAGTTCTGTAGCTCCAGAAAATCCACTTTGAGTGCAGGGAGGTCAGAATCCAACAGCATCAGCAGTCCTTTTTCAACCTCTGAATCTGATTTCTGCTCAAGTCCCTCAATTTCAGCCAGAAAATACCTGAAATCACAGAAAAACACACAAACTCATAGTAAAGTCCAGAAATATGAATTTAACACAAAATCTATTAAAAACATCCCTAAAAGTAACTAGATCCTACTAAAAACATACTAAAAACAATGTCAAAAAGCGTATAAATTATCCGCTCATCACAACACCAAACTTAAATTGTTGCTTGTCCCCAAGCAACTGAAAATCAAAATAGGATAAAAAGAATAGAATATACTATAAATTCCAAACTATCAATGAAACAGAGCTTCAATCATATGAGCGGGACTCATAGCTTTTTGTCTCTTGAATAGTTTTGGCATCTCACTTTATCCATTGAGGTTCAGAATGATTGGCATCTATAGGAACTCAGAGTTCAGATAGTGTTATTGATTCTCCTAGTTCAGTATGATGATTCTTGAACACAGCTATTTTATGAGTCTTGGCCGTGGCCCTAAGCACTTTGTTTTCCAGTATTACCACCGGATACATAAATGCCACAGACACATAATTGGGTGAACCTTTTCAGATTGTGACTCAGCTTTGCTAAAGTCCCCAATTAGAGGTGTCCAGGGTTCTTAAGCACACTCTTTTTTTTTTTTTTTTGCTTTGGACCTTGACTTTAACCGCTCAGTCTCAAGTTTTCACTTGACACCTACACGCCACAAGCACATAGTTAGGGACAGCTTGGTTTAGCCGCTTAGACCAGGATTTTATTCCTTTAGGCCCTCCTATCCACTGATGCTCAAAGCCTTGGGGTCCTTTTTAATTGCCCTTGCCTTTTGGTTTTAAGGGTTATTGGCTTTTTGCTCTTGCCTCTTGGTTTTAAGAGCTTTGGCTTTTTCTGCTTGCTTTTTCTTTTTCTTTCTATTTTTTTTTCGCCTAATTTTTTTTTTCTGCAAGCTTTGTTCTTTGCTGCTTTTTCTTGCTTCAAGAATCATTTTTATGATTTTTCAGATTATCAAATAACATGTCTCCTAGTCATCATTCTTTCAAGAGCCAACATATTTAACATTCTTAAACAACAACTTCAAAAGACATATGCACTGTTCACGCATACATTCAGAAAACAAGAAGCATTGTCACCACATTAATATAATTAAACTAAGTTCAAGGATAAATTCGAAACTCATGTACTTCTTGTTCTTTTGAATTAAAACATTTTTCATTTAAGAGAGGTGATGGATTCATAGGACATTCATATCTTTAAGACAAAGTTACTAACTACTAATGATCATGTAATAAAGACACAAACATATATAAGCACATAACATATAAAAACAAAAAACAGAAGAAATAAGAGCAAGGAATGAATCTACCTTAGTGATGATGGTGTTTCAATGATGTTCTTGAGCTCTTCTATGTCTTTTCCTTGCCTTTTGTTGCTCCTCCTTCATTGCTTTTAGATCTTCTCTGATTTCATGAAGGATGATGGAGTGCTTTTGATGTTCCACCCTTAGTTGCTTCCAATAATTATGTGGAAGAAAATGTATCCCCTGAGGTATCTCAGGGATCTCTTGATTTGTAGTCAAATGTTCTACCACTGAGCTATAGACCCTTGATGGAAGCTTTTGTATTCCCTTTCCTCTTTCTAGAGGTTTCTCTGGCCTTAGGTGCCATCAATGGTTATGGAAAAAAAAAACAAAAAAAGCTATGCTTTTACCACACCAAACTTAGAATGTTGCTCGCCCTCGAGCAAAAGAAGAAAGAATAGAAGAATAAGAAGAAGATATGGAGGAGATGGAGGGAGATGTGTATTCGGCCATATGGGTGGGATTGGGTGGGGAAGAGATGTTGAATTTTGAAGGAAAGTGGGTGTTTGGATGTGAGTGGTAAAGGGTTAATAGGGAAGAGTGTTTATTGGGAATAGAGGATGATTGAGAAGAGAGAAGAGAGTGAGTGGAGGTAGGTGGGGATCCTGTGGGGTCCACAGATCCTGAGGTGATCCTGTGAGGTCCACAGATCTTGAGGTGTCAAGGCATTTACATCCCTGCACCAATTTAGGCATGCAAAATGCCCTTGCACACAACTCTGGGCGTTCAGCGCCAGGTTGGTGCCCATTTTGGGCGTTTAACGCCCCTTTGCTGCCATTTCTGGCGTTGAACGCCAGAACCATGCTTGTTCTGGGCGTTCAGCGCCAGGATGCTCCCATTCTGGGCGTTCAGCGCCAGAACTATGCTCTGTTCTGGCGTTTGAACGCCAGACATATGCTCCTCCAGGGTGTGATTTTTCTTCTGCTGTTTTTGATTCCGTTTTTGATTTTTTTGTTTATTTTGTGACTCCACATGATCATGAACCTAAGAAAACATGAAAAACAATAAAAATAAGAATTAGATAAACATTGGGTTGCCTCCCAACAAGCACTTCTTTAATGTCAATAGCTTGACAGTGAGCTCTCATGGAGCCTCACAGATGTGCAGAGCTTTGTTGAGACTCTCCAACACCAAACTTAGAGTTTGGATATGGGAGTTTAACACCAAACTTAGAGTTTGGTTGTGGCCTCCCAACACCAAACTTAGAGTTTGACTGTGGGGGCTCTGGTTGACTCTGCTTTGAGAGAAGCTTTTTCTGCTTCCTCTCCATGGTTGCAGAGGGAGATCCTTGAGTTTTAAACACAAGGGAGTCCTCATTCCATTGAAGGACTATTTCACCTCTGTCAACATCAATCACAGCTCTTGCTGTGGCCAGGAAAGGTCTTCCTAGGATGATGGATTCATCATCTTCCTTTCCAGTATCCAGGACTATGAAATCAGCAGGTATGTAAAGGCCCTCAACCTTTACTAATACATCTTCTACTTGTCCATAAGCCTGTTTTCTTGAGCTGTCTGCCATCTCTAGTGAGATTTTAGCAGCTTGCACCCCATAGATTCCCAGTTTCTCTATTACAGAGAGGGGCATGAGGTTTATTCCTGAACCAAGGTCACACAGAGCCTTAAAGATCATGGTGCCTATGGTACAGGGTATTATGAACTTTCCAGGATCCTGTCTCTTCTGAGGCAATGTCAGTTGATCCAGATTACTTAGTTCATTGATGAACAAGGGAGGTTCAACTTCCCAAGTATCAATGCCAAATAATTTGGCATTCAGCTTCATGATTGCACCAAGAAACTTGGCAGTTTTCTCTTCAGTAACATCCTCGTTCTCTTCAGAAGAGGAATATTCATCAGAGTTCATGAAGGGCATAAGGAGGTTCAATGGAATCTCTATGGTCTCTAGATGAGCCTCAGAGTCCTTTGGTTCCTCAGAGGGAAGCTCTTTATTGATCACTGGACGTCCCAGGAGGTCTTCCTCCTTGGGATTCGCGTCCTCTCCTCTCCTCACAGGTTCGGCCATGGCGCTTATGTCAATGGCCTTGCACTCTCCTTTTGGGTTCTCTTCTGTATTGCTTGGGAGAATACTAGGAGGGATTTCAGTGATCCTTTTACTCAGCTGGCCCACTTGTGCTTCCAGATTTCTAATGGAAGACCTTGTTTCATTCATGAAACATACAGTGGCCTTAGATAGATCAGAGACTAGATTTGCTAAATTAGAAGCATTTTGTTCAGAGTTCTCTGTCTGTTGCTGAGTTGATGATGGAAAAGGCTTGCTATTGCTAAATGATGTGCATAAACTTGATATGCTACGATTTAGGAAATTGCACGATCGGCAAAATTCCTTCCGGCAAGTGCACCGGTTATCGTCAAGTAAAAACTCACAATAGAGTGAGGTCGAATCCCACAAGGATTGGTTGAGTGAGCAATTCGGATTAGAAGTATGTTCTAGTTGAGCGGAATCAAGATTTAGATGAGAATTGCGGAATGTAAAATTGCATGAATTAAAGAGCGAGAAGCTAAATTGCTGAAATTAAAAGGGATGGGGGTGATTGCATGAATTTAATTGCAGAATGTAAAGAGAAAGTGGTAAGTCAGAAATGGGGAGTTCATTGGGTGTTAGGAGATATTGAGATCTCCGAATCAAAACAACTTTTATCCCTTCCTCAACCAATGCATTCATTGAATTTTGCTTGGCAATCTTATATGATTGGATCCCAATCCCTTGGCTCACCAATTCTCTCTAAAAACAAACAAATTCCCAATCCCTTGGTTTAAATGTTCATAAGAAGAGATGATGCTCGATCACTGATTATACCACACAGTTTCATGAACCACAATTTGGTAGGATTACATGTCACAATATCCATCCAAACCCCAATCCAATTCACTGTGAGAAAGCTTCTCTAGCATGAATCCTCCATTCCTTTCCCAAGGTTCCGAAGGATTCCAATTATGGGTAGTTTCTTTCCCAAGACAACTACCCAATGGAATTAGATCGAGAAGCTTTCTAACAAAATTCAAGAGAAAAGATTGAAGAAGAAGATAAAACTATTATTGATTCATTGAATTACAATAGAGCTCCCTAACCCAATGAAAGGGGTTTAGTGAGTCATAGCTCTGAATTCAATTACAAAAGAAAATGATCCAAAGTTCTCCGTGTGTAAAATCCTCTTTCGAGTGCCAGTGTCAACCAACTTAAATTCTATCCTATTTATACACTTTCTAAATTGAGCTTCTGTTGTGTTTCTTGGGCTTTGAGGCTTTTCCCTGATTTCCTTTTGCTTTGGGTTTATGATCCATAATCCTGATGAGGCTACTGATCCAATTCTGTAACATTCATTGAACCAACTTAGTGATAATCAAGTAATGACACAAGACTCAACAAATTGAAGCTCCAGACTCATCAATCCTTCAGGCCCAATCCCATAAACCATGATATTCAATTGGGTTTCATACCATAATACGTTTAAGTTAATGTTTGTGCTCAAATGCTAACTTAAACTTCAATATATTTGGCCCAGAAACCCCTTTCAAAAAAATGGCGTTTAAGTTGAAGTTTAAGTTTCAGTTTAAGGTTAAACTGAAACTTAAACGTGGAAATGGAAGAAAGCAACCCAGGAGTGTGAAATGTCGAACACGTTTAAGCTTCAGTTTAAGGTTAAACTGAAGCTTAAACGTGGAAATGAAGAAAACAACCCTGGAGGAGCAATTGGGTCGACCACGTTTAAGCTTCAGTTTAAGGTTAAACTGAAGCTTAAACGTGGAAATGAGAAAGCAACCCTGGAGGAGAGAAATAGTCGCACACGTTTAAGCTTCAGTTTAAGGTTAAACTGAAGCTTAAACGTGGAAATGAGAAAGCAACCCTGGAGGAGAGAAATAGTCGAACACGTTTAAGCTCCAGTTTAAGGTTAAACTGGAGCTTAAACGTGGAATGCTCCTGGTGCCTTTCTTACTTCTGGCGTTTAACCTCCAGTTTAAGGTTAAACTGGAGGTTAAACGTGGAAATGCTTCCTGGTGAGAATTGTGTCGAACACGTTTAAGCTCCAGTTTAAGGTTAAACTGGAGCTTAAACGTGGAAATGCTCCCTTGGTGAAATTCTCATTCTGGCGTTTAACTTCCAGTTTAAGGTTAAACTGGAGGTTAAACGCCAGTTCCAGCATTTCTTAGCCTTCATGATTCTGGCGTTTAAGCTCCAGTTTAGGCTTAAACTGGAACTTAAACTCCACATGTGATATTCAAGCTTCCTTTATTGATTTTGTTGCTTCCTTGCCTAGCCTCTTCTTCCCTGAAATCATCCAAACAATTGCATCAAAGTCTTGCAAAATTTCATGAGAAATCTTCCATTCATAGCATTCAAGTAATATAACTAAAAACTCATGGAATTTGCATCAAAATCATACTGTTTGGATGGTTCATTGCTTTGTTATTCATTTAACCATTCTTGGTTACTTTAAGCTCAAGAAAATGCATAAAACAACTAAAACTAACAAAAAAAATGCTAGTGAAACTAGCCTAAGATGCCTTGGCATCACTAAACCTATTTCTTCCACCATTATTAAAGCCTTGTTGGGGCTTTTGATCCTTCCATGAGAAATTTGGATGATTTCTCCATGTTGAGTTATAGGTGTTTCCATAAGGTTCACCTAAGTAATTTACCTCTGCTATTGCAGGATTCTCAGGATCATAGGCTTCTTCTTCAGAAGATGCCTCTTGAGTACTGTTGGATGCAGCTTGCATTCCATGCAGACTCTGAGAAATCATATTGACTTGCTGAGTCAATATTTTGTTCTGAGCCAATATGGCATTCAGAGTATCAACTTCAAGAACTCCCTTCTTCATAGGCGTCCCATTACTCACAGGATTCCTTTCAGAAGTGTACATGAACTGGTTATTAGCAACCATGTCAATGAGTTCTTGAGCTTCTGCAGGCGTTTTCTTTAGGTGAATGGATCCACCTGCAGAGGAATCCAATGACATCTTAGATAACTCAGACAGACCATCATAGAATATATCCAGGATGGTCCATTCTGAAAGCATGTCAGAAGGACACTTTTTGGTCAACTGTTTGTATCTTTCCCAAGCTTCATAGAGGGATTCACCTTCTTTCTGCCTGAAGGTTTGAACATCAGCTCTAAGCTTGCTCAGCTTTTGAGGAGGAAAGTACTTGGCTAAGAAAGCCGTGACCAGCTTATCCCAAGAGTTCAGGCTGTCTTTAGGTTGAGAATCCAACCATAATCTAGCTCTGTCTCTTACAGCAAAAGGGAAAAGCATGAGCCTGTAGACTTCAGGATCTACTCCATTAGTCTTAACAGTATCACATATCTGCAAGAATTCAGTTAAGAACTGAAAGGGATCTTCAGATGGAAGTCCATGAAACTTGCAGTTCTGCTGCATCAGAGAAACTAATTGAGGTTTCAGCTCAAAGTTGTTTGCTCCAATGGCAGGAATGGAGATGCTTCTTCCATGTAAATTGGAATTAGGTGCAGTAAAGTCACCAAGCATCTTCCTTACATTATTATTATTTTCGGCTGCCATCTCCTTTTCCTGTTCGAAAATTTCTGAAAGGTTATTTCTGGATTGTTGTAATTTAGCTTCTCTTAATTTTTTCTTCAGAGTCCTTTCAGGTTCCGGATCTGCTTCAACAAGAATATTCTTGTCCTTGCTCCTGCTCATATGACAAAGAAGAGGGCACAGAAAAAATAGTAATAATAATATGGATCCTTTATACCACAGTATAGGGATCCTTGTGTTAGTAGAAGAAAAGAAGGGAAGAAAATCTGAACTCAGAGAGAAGGGGTTCGGATTTTTGGAGAGTTGAAGGAAAGATGTTAGTATATCAATAAACAAATAGAAGAAGATGAGAGGGGGAAGTGAATTTTCGAAAACAATTTTTGAAAAAGAGTTAGTGATTTTCGAAAATAGTTTTTGAAAAAAATGTTAGTATTTTTCGAAAATTTTTGAAATAAAAAATAAAAAATAAAAATAATTAGTTAATTAAAAAGAAATTTTTGAAAAAGAGGGAAGATATTTTCGAAAATTAGAGAGAGAGAGTTAGTTAGGTAGTTTTGAAAAAGTTAAGAAACAAACAAAAAGTTAGTTAGTTAGTTGAAACAAATTTTTAAAAGATAAGAGGTTAGGAAGTTAGAAAAGATATTTTGAAAAGATATTTTTGAAAAAGATAAGATAAGAAGATATTTTTGAAAAGATATGATGGAAATTAGTTTTGAAAAAGATTTGATTTTTAAAATCACAATTAATGACTTGATTCATAAGAAATCACAAGATATGATTCTAGAACTTAAAGTTTGAATCTTTCTTAACAAGCAAGTAACAAACTTCAAATTTTTGAATCAAAACATTAATTGATTATGTTATTTTCGAAAATTATGATATAAAATAAGAAAAAGGTTTTTGAAAATTATTTTTTTGGAATTTTCGAAAATAACCATGAATTTTGAAAAAGATTTTGAATTTTGAAAAAGATTTTGAAAAAGATAAGATTTTCAAATTGAAAATTTGATTTGACTCATTAGAAACAACTTGATTTTAAAAATTTTTGAAAAAGTCAATCCAAATTTTCGAATTTGATGAGAGAAAAAAAAGAAAGATATTTTTTTATTTTTGAAATTTTTATGAAAAATATGAAAATTATGCAATGCATGAAATTTTTAGATCAAAACATGTGATGCATGCAAGAATGCTATGAATGTCAAGATGAACACTAAGAACACTATGAATGTCAAGATGAACATCAAGAACATAATTTTGAAAAATTTTAATGCAAAGAAAACATGCAAGACACCAAACTTAGAATTCTTTAATGCTTAGACACTAAGAATTCAAGAATGCATATGAAAAACAATAAAAGACACAAAACAAAAAATCATCAAGATCAAACAAGAAGACTTACCAAGAACAACTTGAAGATCATGAAGAACACTATTAATGCATGATATTTTCGAAAAAATGCAAGATGCATATGCAATTGACACCAAACTTATAACATGACTCAAGACTCAAACAAGAAACACAAAAAATATTTTTTATTTTTATGATTTTCTAATTTTTTTGTATTTTCTTTTAATTTTTTTTTCGAAAATTATTGTGAAAAAATAAAAATAAGGATTCCAAAATTTTTAATATGAATTCCAGGAATCTTGCCATGTTAGTCTTAAAGCTCCAATCAAAGGGTCAGGCATGGCTTAATAGCCAGCCAAGCTTTAATCAAAATATGAGTGTAATTCAGACATGACAAGCCTAACATGCCCTATCCAAAAGAATTGGACATGACTCCACTGAGGTAATTAGTTGAAAGCCAATCCCAAAGCAGTTTGGGTATGGCTTTACAGCCAGATAGGCTTCAACATGCTTCATGAGACACTAGAATTCATTCTTAAAAATTTTGAAGCCATAGAATAATTTATTTTTGAAAACAAATATATTTTTTTTTCGAAAATAGATGAGGAAATTTTTGAAAGATTTTTGAAAAGTTTTTGAAAATAAAAGGAAAAGTACCTAATCTGAGCAACAAGATGAACCGTCAGTTGTCCAAACACGAACAATCCCCGGCAACGGCGCCAAAAACTTGGCGTTGTTGCCGGATCAGACTTGGCACTGATGTTACCGGACCAAAAGCTTGCCGAAAACTCAAACAATCCCCGGCAACGGCGCCAAAAACTTGGTGCACGAAATTGTGATGTCCAGGCTCAAACTATTCCTGGCACGTGAGCAACTTGGTACGCGTAATCGTGATTACACATTCATAATTTGTCACAACTTCGATACAACTAACCAGCAAGTGCACTGGGTCGTCCAAGTAATACCTTACGTGAGTAAGGGTCGAATCCCACGGAGATTGTTGGTATGAAGCAAGCTATGGTCACCTTGTAAATCTCAGTCAGGCAGATATAAAGTGATGAAGATGTTTTCGAATATTATATAATAAAATAGGGATAGAGATACTTATGTAATTCATTGGTAGAAATTTCAGATAAGCGAATGGAGATGCTTTTCGTTCCTCTGAACCTCTGCTTTCCTGCTATCTTCATCCAATCAGTCTTACTCCTTTTCATGGCTGGCTTTATGTGATACATCACCACTGTCAATGGCTACTTTCGGTCATCTCACGGGAAAATGATCCAATGCCCTGTCACGGCACGGCTAATCGTCTGGAGGCATCACCCTTGTCAATGGCTTCATCTTATCCTCTCAGTGAATAATATGCTCACGCACCCTGTCACGGCACGGCTATTCATCTGTCGGTTCTCGATCATGCTGGAATAGGATTTACTATCCTTTTGCGTCTGTCACTAACGCCCTGCAATCGCGAGTTCGGAGCTCGTCACAGTCATTCAATCATTGAATCCTACTCGAAATACCACAGACAAGGTTTAGACCTTCCGGATTCTCTTGAATGCCGCCATCATTCTAGCTTACGCCACGAAGATTCTGGTTAGGAGATCTAAGAGATACTCATTCTAGCTTAATTCATGTAGAACAGAAGTGTTTGTCAGGCACGCGTTCATGAGGGAGAAGGATGATGAGCGTCACACATAATCATCACCTTCATCACGTTCTTGGGTGCGAATGGATATCTTAGAAGAGAAATAAGAAGAATTGAATAGAAAACAGTAGTACTTTGCATTAATCTTTGAGGAACAGCAGAGCTCCACACCTTAATCTATGGAGTGTAGAAACTCTACCGTATGAAAATACATAAGTGAAGGTCCAGGCATGGCCGAGATGGCCAGCCCCCTATGATCTAAGAACCAGGCGTCCAAAGATGCCTAATACAATAGTAAGAGGTCCTATTTATAATAAACTAGCTACTAGGGTTTACATGAGTAAGTATTTGGTGTATAAATCCACTTCCGGGGCCCACTTGGTGTGTGTTTGGGCTGAGCTTAAGTGTTGCACGTGCAGAGGCCATTTGTGGAGTTGAACGCCAGTTTTTGTGCCAGTTTGGGCGTTCAACTCTGGCTTTGGATCCTTTTCTGGCGCTGGACGCCAGATTTGGGTAGAAAGCTGGCGTTGAACGCCAGTTTACGTTATCTATTCTTGGCCAAAGTATGGACTATTATATATTGCTGGAAAGCCCTAGATGTCTACTTTCCAACACAATTGGAAGCGCGCCATTTCGAGTTCTGTAGCTCCAGAAAATCCACTTTGATTGCAGGGAGGTCAGAATCCAACAGCATCAGCAGTCCTTTTTCAACCTCTGAATCTGATTTCTGCTCAAGTCCCTCAATTTCAGCCAGAAAATACCTGAAATCACAGAAAAACACACAAACTCATAGTAAAGTCCAGAAATATGAATTTAACACAAAATCTATTAAAAACATCCCTAAAAGTAACTAGATCCTACTAAAAACATACTAAAAACAATGTCAAAAAGCGTATAAATTATCCGCTCATCAATAAACCAACGCTCTAGCCAATTGAGCAGTAAATGTAACACTTGTTTTAAAGAGGTATTTTTAATAACTAAAAATAAATTTTTTTGAAAACTAATGTTTTGAGAAAGCACAAGTAAAACAAGAAAAGACACAGAACAAGAAAAACCAAAGATCAAACAAGAAAAATAAACAAAAACAACTTGAAGATCAAGGAAGAATGAAGAACACAAATTCGAAAATTTAGGAGAAAAAGATAAGAATGCAGTTGACACCAAACTTTAAAACATGACACTAAACTCACAAAAAAAAATTAAAAATTAATAAAGAAAAATAATATTTTTGAAGAATTTTTTTTTTGAAAATAAATTAAAGGACTCAGATTTGATGACTCTATAGCAACAAAATAAATTATTCCTAATCTAAGCAACAAAATAAACCTTTAGTTGTTCAAACTCGAACAATCCCCGGCAACGGCGCCAAAAACTTGGTGCACGAATTGTAAATCACACTTTTCACAACTCGTACCACTAACCAGCAAGTGCACTGGGTCGTCCAAGTAATACCTTACGTGAGTAAGGGTCGAATCCCACGGAGATTGTTGGTTTGAAGCAATCTATGGTTATCTTGCAATTCTTAGTCAGGATATAATATCAATAATAATTCTTAGTTTAAATTGTAACAAGTGAAAGAGCATAAAATAAATACTTATTGTGCAATAATGGAGAATATGTTGGAGTTTTGGAGATGCTTTGTCTTCTGAATCTCTGCTTTCTCCCTGTCTTCTTCTTCACGCACGCAAGGTTCCTCCTATGGCAAGCTGTGTGTTGGTTGATCACCGTTGTCAATGGCTACCATCCGTCCTCTCAGTGAAAAAGGTCCAGGTGCGCTGTCACCGCACGGCTAATCATCTGTCGGTTCTCGATTATGTCGGAATAGGATCCATTGATCCTTTTGCGTCTATCACTACGCCCAACACTCGCGAGTTTGAAGCTCGTCATAGTCATTCAATCCCTGAATCCTAGTTGGAATACCACAGACAAGGTTTAGACTTTCCGGATTCTCAAGAATGCTGCCAATGGATTCTAGCTTATACCACGAAGATTCTGATTAAGGAATCTAAGAGATACCCATTCAATCGAAGGTAGAACGGAGGTGGTTGTCAGGCACGTGTTCATAGGTTGAGAATAGTGATGAGTGTCACGGATCATCACATCCATCATATTGAAGTGCGAATGAACATCTTAGATAGAAACAAGGGTGTTTGAATAGAAAACAGAAATAATTACATTAATTCATCGAGACACAGCAGAGCTCCTCACCCCAAACAATGGAGTTCAGAGACTCATGCCGTCAAAGAGTACAAAGTTCAGATCTAAAAATGTTATGAGGTACAAAATAAATCTCTAAAAGTTGTTTAAATACTAAACTAGTAACCTAGGTTTATAGAAAATGAATAAACTAAGATAGATGGTGCAGAAATCCACTTCTGGGGCCCACTTGGTGTGTGATGGGGCTGAGACTTAAGCTTTACACGTGCCTGGGCTGTTTCTGGAGTTAAACACCAGGTTGTAACCTGTTTTGGGCGTTCAACTCCAACTTGTAACCTGTTTCTGGCATTTAACGCTAGACTGCAACATAGAACTGGCGTTGAACGCCAGTTTACGTCGTCTATCCTGAGCAAAGTATGAACTATTATATATTGCTGGAAAGCCCTGGATGTCTACTTTCCAACGCAATTGAAAGCGCGCCAATTGGACTCCTGTAGCTCCAAAAAATCTATTCTGAGTGCAGGAAGGTTAGAATCCAACAGCATCAGCAGTCCTTTTTCAGCCTGAATCAGATTTTTGCTCAGCTCCCTCAATTTCAGCCAGAAATTACCTGAAATCACAGAAAAACACAAAAACTCATAGTAAAGTCCAGAAATGTGATTTTTATTTAAAAACTAATAAAAATATAATAAAAAGTGACTAAAACATATTAAAAACTACCTAAAAACAATGCCAAAAAGCGTATAAATTATCCGCTCATCAGTCGGCCAATAATATCCTGTTTGTATGATCTTTGTGGCGAGTGCTCGTCCTCCGATGTGGTTCCCACATACGCCCTCATGAACCTCGTCCATCACCTCTTTTGCCTCATCTTTATTTAGGCATTTTAGTAATAGTTATGAGAAACCGCGCCTGTACAGTTCTCCTGCTATATTTGTGTAGAGACTTGCTTTTCGTTTGAAGTGTTGCGGGTTGAGCTCGTCTCTGGGTATGATACCTGCATTGATGTACTCAAGAAGAGGTGTTCTCTAGTTGCGGAGGTGGTTAATGCTTGTTATAGATAATAGTTCAATGCTGGGATTTTTAAGTGTGAGTTGTGATAATGCCGATGTTTGTGTGTCCACCCTGGTGGCGGCAAGCTTGGATAATATGTCTGCTCTAACATTCTTTTCTCTATGCACATGTAGAATGATGAATGAACTGAACTTTGAAATGAGATCCTTTGCTATGAGCCAATATCGCTCTAGCAAGGGATCTTTTACCTGAAATTCTCCTCGGATTTGTTGAACCACCAAGAGAGAATCACAATGTGCTGTCAGGCTTTGTACTTGGAGGTTCAGGGCGAGCTTGAGTCCTGCTATGAGGGCCTCATATTTGGCCTGATTGTTGCTTTCCGGGAAGTGGAACTGGAGGGATTGCTCGGCCACCATTTTGTCCCCTTCTTTCAGGATTATCCCAGCTCCGCTTCCTCCTCGGCTGGACGCCCCATCCACGTGTAATTCCCAGAATTTGTTGTGTTCGTCCGGGGTTAGTTCTGAGATGAAGTCTGCGAGGATCTGTGCTTTTAATGCCAACCTTGGTTGAAATTGGATATCGAATTCTGAGAGCTCGATAGACCATTTGGTCAGACGTTCGGCCAGTTCTGGTTTTGTCAGTATTTATCTTAATGGTTGGTTTGTCCTCATTATTATTGTGTGGCGTTGGAAGTAGTGCCTGAGTCTTCTTGCTGTTATTACAAGTGCTAAAGCTAGCTGTTCTATCATCGGATACCTTTGTTCCATTGATTGCATGGCTCTACTGATGAAGTATACTGGTTGTTGTATTTTTCCTGTCTTAATGACTAGAGCCGAGCTTATAGAATAATTAGAAACAGATAAATATAAGTATAAAGGTTTATCGACTTCTGGTCTTTGCAGCACGGGTGGTGATGATAGAATGGTTTTGAGCTCGGCAAACGCCTTCTCGCACTCTTCTGTCCATTAAAACTTCTTATTCTTTGATATTGTTTGGAAGAAATGTTATGATCGGCTTGACGCTACTGGTAAGAACCGAAATAGTGCCGCTACCTTTCCTGCCAATTGTTGTACTTCTTTTATTGTTTTAGGGCTCGCCATGTTAAGTATTGCCTCACATTTTTCAGGGTTTGCTTCAATTCCTCGTGAGGTCAGCATGAATCCAAGGAATTTGCCTCCTTGTACCCCAAAGGTACATTTCTCTGGGTTGAGTCTCATATTGTATGCTCGGATCTGTTCAAATATCTCCCTGAGGTTGTCGCAGTGTGACTTTTCCTGTGTGGTCTTGGCAACCATATCGTCCACATAGATTTCCATGTTCCGACCTATTTGATGACGGAACACTTTGTCCATCAGTCGTTAGTAGGTTGCACCAACGTTCTCTAGACCAAATGGCATTACTCTATAACAAAAATTTTCATGCTCAGTTATAAATGCTGTCTTGCTTTGGTCTTCTGGATGCATGAGGATCTGGTTGTAGCCAGAGTATTCATCCACGAAGCTCAAACTTTTGAAACCTGATGCACTGTTTACGAGTTTATCAATGCAGGGTAAAGGATAAGCATCTTTAGGGCATGCCTTATTTAAATCTGTAAAGTCGACGCACATGCGCCATTTACCTGAATTTTTCCTTACCATTACCACGTTTGAGAGCCATGTGGTGAATCTGATTTCTTTGATGAAGTTAGCTTTAAAAAACTTTGCGGTTTCTTTTAGGGCTGCCTTTGATTTTTCAGCCCCGAGATTCCTCTTCTTTTGGGCTATAGGTCAGGTTGTTCTGCCGGTGGCGAGCTTATGGCAGATAGTGTTTGGGTCTATAGCTGGCATGTCTGCTGGGGTCCAGGCAAATAGGTCGGCGTTGTCTTATAGTACTTTTATGAGCTTCGATCTTTCTTTTCCTTGTAGTGCTTTTCCGATGTATGTGACTTGTTCTGGTTTTGACGTCAGTGGGACTTCCTGGAGCTCGTCTGCTGGTTGAGGTCTTTCTTGGGTGTCCCCTCGAGGGTCAAGCTCTGCTAGGGACAGTACCTCATTTGTGTTGTGAATTGCTTTGACCTCTTGTTGGAATTCTTTTCCTAGAGCCGACTTCTTTAGGCTTGCATTGTAGCATTGCCGTGCTCGTTGGCGATCTGAATGGAGTGTCGCTATCTTTCCATCCTGTGCCTGGAATTTGACACATAGATGAAAAGTTGAAACTACTGCCCTAAACATGTTCAGGGCAGGTCTTCCGAGGATGATATTATAAGGACTAGGGCAATCAACTATAAGATATTGTATGTCAATGATCTGTGACAATGGGGGGTTTTCCATCGTTGTTTTTAACCATATGTAACCCTTAATTGGTACTCTTTCTCCAGAGAATCTGACTAATTCTCTGGATGAGGATTGTATGAGTCTTTCAGATATTTTCATTTTTAGAAAAGTAGTATAAAAAAGAACATCGGCACTACTACTGGGTCCAGAAGGACTTTTCTTACCAATAGCTCGCCTGTTTGGATGGAAATTACCACTAGGTCGTCTGAGTGTGGTGCGGCCGAGCATATGTCCTCCTGGTTGAACGTGATTTCTAGGTTGGGTACATTTTTGTTGTTATGTGGTGTTGTTCCTTCAATTGCCAGCATTGCGCGGTAGCTACGTTTCCTCGCCGAAGTTGTTTCGCCTCCCCCGGCAAATCCTTCGGATATGCAGTTTATAACCCCTTTATGTGGGGTGTTGTTTGACCATTTATTGGCTTCCTTGTTTCCTGAGGTTTGTTGGTGCTCTTCTTTGTCCCTATCGCCCTCTTTATGTTTCCTTCCTTCGATGTACTTATCTAGGAGGCCTTGCCGAGCTAGTCTTTCCAATAGATCTTTGGCTATCACGCACTCATCGGTTGTGTGTCCATACTTCTGGTGGATGGCACTGTGCTTGCTTTTGTCAACAAATCTTTGGTCTTGATAGCTCCCAGCTCTTGCTGATGGTTTTATAATTTTAGCGTTGAGTATTTCTTTGATTATCTTTTCCCTCCTTGTGTTGAATCTGGTGTAGTTGTCGAATTTTGGGGTGAGCTTGAATGGTTTGCCGAGCTCTTTGTTGTTCGTCGACCTTGGCATTCTGTCTTCCTCCCTTCTAGGTTTTCTTTCTGTTCTGTTGGCCTCACGGAGTTCTTCAATCTCCATTTGTCCAGCTGCTCTTTCTCGGAACTCCTCTAATGTCTTCAGCTTGGTGACTGCGATCGTCTCTCTGAACTTTCCTGGTCGGAGGCCGGCCTTGAGGGCATGTAAGTGGACAGCGGGGTCTAGATCGGGTATTTCTATTATTGCTTCTGCAAATCTGGTCAGATAGTCTTTCAGGCTTTCTTGGGGACCTTGGCAGATGGTGCCGAGATAATCTGATCTGTGTACATATATCCGTGCTGCAGTGAAGTAGTCTATGAAGGACTTTGCCAGTTCTTCAAAGGAAGAGATCGAACCTGCAGGTAATTTTGAAAATCAAAGAAACGTAGCGCCGTCGAGGTAGGTAGGGAAAGCTCTACAAAGAACAGGTTCATTGTTAGGGCCATTGAAAAATATCATAAATTGAAATTTCTTAATATGAGCCTGGGGGTCACCAATCCCCTTATATGGCTCAAGTGAAGAAGGTAGTGTAAAATTCTTTTTCATCTGGTAGTTGGTGATTTCCTCCGAGAAAGGGTTGTCCAAGGTAAGCTTCTCTTTTGGTGGGTTGACACTTAGTAGGTCTGTACTGCCTTTGGTTGGGCCCTTTTCATCATGCTTACTGGCGCTGTTCTGGGTGGACAACTCAGCAAGCCGTTTGACTTTTGCTTATAGTTCGACCATCTGGGCCAAAAGTTCGGCCTGAGTGAGCTGGTGAACTCTATTGTCGGCCATGTTAAGAGGTTGGAGAAACCTGTGTAAAAGAGAAGAAATAAAGTGCAATATATAAGGAATAGTGGGGTTAGATTAACTGCTTCGGCCCACGGTGGGCGCCAAATATTCCGTTCGAGTCCAGCCGAGGTATGTGTCTCCCAACGAGGCTGCTTAGCTCTTGATGGAGTTATACGTCGTCCGGGAGGCAGTCTCCAGGAATAACCTCGGTATGATGAAACACGGCGGCGGGAGCACCTGCAAAAAGTACTCCGACGCTCAAGTAAGTGTATGAATAATAAGAGATTAAAGTAATAAATTAGAGTGAGCTTTGTGACCTGTCCCTTAAGGGTTGCTTGGCTTGTGTTTTATAGATGAGTGGGGGGGTAGTTCTCCCTTGCGTTTGTTCCGATATCTATGGTGAGTGCCGTTGTTAGTAACGGACTGAAGATGATGTTAGTCACGTGTGTAATTTTTGTTTGAGTTCCATTTTAGGTTTTAATATGAGTTCCGAAATATTTGGTCGGTGAGGATGAAAGGATAATTGGCGAGTTCTTAGGGGTACACGTCAAGTGTTATTAAGTGCTGCAGCAGAACCTGAAGAAGAATGAAAGAGTATATTGTTCCTCTCATCCTCTCATTCTCATCATTTCATATTAGAATTCTCTCTCTAATTCTAAATTTTCCTTCTCTTGTCTCTATAGCTATGCAATTTGCTGTTGTTTAACACTAATAAAATGAGTTTCTGACGACAAAATGTACAAAATCTTCACATACAAAGTTAAAGTTCATATGTATATCTAAATATTAATTTTAGGAATCCATAGGGCTAAGCAAGAAGCAATGATAAAACCCCATAAGGTACACTGCATCTCATTCTAGCAACATATTCAAACAACATAGTATAGTTCTAAACAAGAACAAGCAAAATTCCACCACAATACAAATATCGAGCCCAATAGTTGAGCAATCTTATCTCTGTAACATAGAGGAAAACCAGCCCTTCTTCTTAGCATCAGGCTTGCTGTTCTTCCCAATATCATCATCATCCTCCTCCTCTTCAGCCTCACTATCACTGTTAACAACTTCATCCTTATCCATAGCTCCTTAGCCAGAAAATCAACGTTCTTATTCCCGCCATCATCAAACCCATGATCTGTAAAATCCAGTTTGTTCTTGGAACGAATCATATCAAATCCTATTTTTCTTCACTACCTTCTTTTACTAGTTCACATGCTTAAGTGTTTGATTCACAATAATTTATCTCTTTCCAATTGAAATTAGTGGCACTCAATTTGACAAGTGATGTATACGTATCTTTAATAGTTTTTAGTTGTCATTTCTTTAAATAGTGATAGTGATTTATTGTTTTTATTAGAAATTTCATACTTTTAATCTATGTTCTTAGTATTTTCTTCCTTAAATTCAAGATAGAGATTTTTCTTTACTTTAATTGAGATTTTTAGTGCTTTGATCAATGGTCTTTGGAGTTGTTTTGTGCTTTTATAAGTGTAGGAAATGAAACAAGAATCAAAAGAACAAAGGAAGAAGCCAAGGACACGCTTTGAAAATTAAGGACATACTTTTTCCAAAGACCAAAATCAATACATTTGGGCTTGGAAGCTTTGCCGTCCAATGTGGAGGTACTGGCGTCCAATGGCATTCGGGCATGCGTACGCACAATTGGTAAAATAAGCGAAATCTTGCGTACGCATGCCCCATGCATACGCACAAGTGGTGACTTCAGCAAGGTCATGCGTACGCATAACCCATGCATATGCATGACCTCCGTTTCACGTCCAACGCCAGTTTTCTGACATTTCACGCTGAAGCAAAATAAAGCATAAATTTGGGCCATGAATTGGAGCAATGTTGTAGGCGTTCCACGCCCCTCACTTGGCGTGCCACGGCAAAGTGAATAGATGTCAAATTGGGCTTTTTTTTAGAAGCAAAGTGTACATTTAACCTGTTTTGCATGCTACCTAATAGCTCATCCTTAATCCAACCTTCCAGGATTCATTTTTCTCATTCATTCCTCAATCCTCCAAGTTTTCAAATGGAAGCCCAAGAATTCAATTTCAATTTAATCTTGAATTTAATGTAATTTGAATTTCATTTAAATTTATAATTTAGATAGGTTATAAATAGAGGATCAATCTAAGATCAGGGGAACTTCTTTTCCTCCACTCTTCTTCCCTCTATTCTTTTACATTTCGTAAGTCATGAGTGGCTAATTCCTTTTTCATTGGAAAATGAGCTCTATTGAATTTAATGGATCAATTGTGATTTATTCTTCATCTTCAATTCATCTTTCATTTGCTTCTTTAGAAAGAATCTTCGTTCTTCAATCCAAGAATTCAAATCTATTGAAAGATAGTTTGAATCTCACTTGAATTCTATGAGAACTTAAAAGAGGGATCATAGAATTGAGCTAGAAGTTCTTTCTCCCAATTTGATTATTATGGATTTTGGGATTGATATGTCACATATAATCAATCCATAACTTGATTCATAAAATTGTGTGACTCTAAATGAGAGATTAATCTTCATCTCTTTTCATGAGCAATTAGATCAAAGAATTGGTAATTGATCAAGTTAAGAGAGATTGAATTACCAAGAAATTGGAATTTAATCACTGATAATTTGCCAAGAGATCAATGATTGCATGATTGAAGTTGAGATGAAAAATTATTTGATCTAGAAAATTGAATATCTATGCACCCCAATGATTTTTCCTTATTCTCTTATTTCCTTTCTTGATTAATTAATTTTTTTAATTAATGCTCATTTACATTGCTTCCTTTACATTCTTGTAATTTACTATCCTTGCAATTCACTTTCTAAGTATTTATATTCTAGAAATTTAAATTCTCAGTAGTTTACATTTATGTTCTTTATTTTCAAGTCATTTATTGCTTCTATTTATTTATTGCTTAAGTCATTTTAATTTCATGCTTATTATATCAATTGTTCATCATCAAATTGTAAATTGCCTGACTAGAATACCCAATCAATCATTGCTTGCTTAATTTCTTAATCTTTGTGGGATCGACACTCAATCACTGTGATTTTATTACTTGGTACGATCTGGTGCACTTACCAATAGTTATAAAAGATTGCAAAAAAATCCCGTATCAAATTTTTGGCGCTGTTGTCGGAGATTGACAAACTACTAGTTGATTGATTATCTAGATTAGGCACCTTTTCTTTTCTTGTTTTAGCCCTTTACTTACTTTTAATTTTTCTTTTCTTTTGTTCTTTAAATGTTTGTGTTATTTCTTAACTTGGAATTTCTTTCATTTTGACGGAAAAAATTTCAAACTCTCTTTTTGTTTGTTGTTTTTCTTGTGTACATGTGAGAAAATCAAGCAGAGGAACATATCCTTTTTTATTCGGAAATAGAAAGAACTCTCTAGAGAATAAGAAAGGAGGCAAGAAACAAAAGAGTGCTAAAAGAATGTGAGGGAGCCTCAGACATAATTATGGCAGAACCTCACAACAACAATGAACCAAATGGTGCTCCATATGCTAGGAGGACATTAGGATCATATACTACTCCTGATCTTGAAAATTGTAGGAGTAGTATTTTGACTCTACATGTCAATGCAAACAATTTTGAACTCAATCCTCAATTGATCACTCTTGTTCAATAAAATTGTCAATTTGGAGAAATTTTCAGGAGGACCCAAATCAACATATTTCAAGCTTCATCCGAATTTGTGATATGGTGAAAACAAATGGAGTGACAACTGAAGTATATAAACTTCTCTTGTTTCCATTCTCTCTTAGAGATAGAGTAGCACAATGGTTGGAGCCACACCCTAAAGAAAACATTGCCACAAGGGAAGACTTAGTTAGCAAGTTTTTAATCAAGTTCTTTCCTCCTTAAAGATTGATATAGTTAAGGACGAAGGTGCAAATCTCTAGGCAACTTGAAAGAGAATCCTTATATGAGGCTTGGAAAAGATACAAAGGGATGTTGACGAGATGTCCACCAAATATGTTTGCGATTGGGTCCAACTCCAAATTTTCTATGATGGAATCACTCAAACCTCAAGAAATTCATTGAATAATTCATCCAGGGGATCATTACACATGAAGAATCCTAGTAAAGCTAAGAAACTCATTGACATTGTTGCAGATAATCAATACCTCTACTCTTTAGAGAGGAATATGAACACAAAAAGATGAGTGATGGAACTAGAAACTCTTGATGCTCTTGTGGCTAAAAATAAAATCATATCTCAACAACTCTCCACACTCACTAAGAAAATGGGAGAAAAACAAGTCTCTACCATCAACACACAAAGCTCATTGTATAACATGAATGGAGGGAATCAATTTGGTGAAAATTTTGATTCATTCAACACTAATCAATCACAAGTGGAGCAAGTCAATTTTATGGGGAACTTCTCCAAGACACAATAAAATGATCCAAACTCCAAAACATATAATCTTGGATGGAGGAACCATCCAAATTTTGGAGGAAAAAACCAACAAAACTAAGACCAAAGAAGCCACAATTCCAACTATGTAAACACTTCAACTCCCAACCAAATATTCAAAACCATTTCCAAAACCCACAAAACATCCCTTTTAATTCTTCAAACAATTCTCACCAACCACAGCCACAATCTACACAACGTTCTCAAGATTCTCAAAGACACTCTAATCTTAAACTTGTCCTAGAAAAATTCATGGAGGAAACAAGATCTAATTTCCAAAATTAAGGTACTTCAATCGAGAAATTGGAAATACAAATTGGCCAAATTGCTCAACAATTAGCAAAATCTACTAAAACTTTTCCAAGTGACACTGAGGTCAATCCAAGGAAGGAATGCAAGGTAATCATGTTGGAAAGTAGGAGGGTTATGGAGAAAGAAGCCACCAATCATGAAGTGCACAATGAAGAAGCTTCAAAGGAGGAATTGGAGGAGCAAAATTCCTTTTCTTTTTCTCTTCTTCTTTTTTTTCTATTTTTTTCAAAAGGTATATACACCAAAATTTCTCTTTTCTTTTATCACCAAAAATAAATCCATATGTTTTAAGTAATGAATGCATGAGTGTTTACCCATTTTTCTAAATTTTTTCAATGAACACCCAAAGTAAACTAACTACCAATGTGTCCCACAAATGCCCCCCCACACTTGATTAACACACACTCTTCAAACCCAAGCTAATCAAAGATACAATTCATGGACATTACTGGTTTTTCACTTAGGACAAATGATGTGCTTAAAATTAGAACAAAGGGGAATTAAAGGCTCAAAAGTGGTTTACAAAGGTAGATATAAGTGATAAACCCCAAATTTGTGGTTTATCTTGTGCTTATTTAAGGGGATTTGATCACCTTTTCCCACATTTATTCAATGAAATAGCATGGTTTTGTAATTCTCCCTTAAATTATGCTTAAATGTGAAAACATGCTTTTTAGGCCCTTAAATTGGTGATTTTAGTTCACTTTAATTCCATTCGATGCCTTGATGTGTTTGTTGAGTGATTTCAGGTTCATAAGGCAAGTATTGGATGGAAGAAATGAGGAGAAAAGCATACAAAGTGGAGAATGCATGAGGAGACAAGGATTGGGAATGCATCAATGGGCGTGCAAGCGTACAAGGCGCGCGCGCGCAGAAGTAAAATTGCATGGCGACGCGTACGCGTACAAAGCGCGTACGCGCGGGCGAGAAAATAGCCAATCGACGCGCACGCGTACATGGCGCGTATGCGCCGATACTCACATGTGACCCACTTAAAGGTAAAACGCTGGGGGCGATTTCTGAGCTACCCAGGCCCAAATCCAGCTTCTTCTGAGTGTATTTCATGCAGAATTGAAGCCCAAGCAAGGGAGAGCAATTGTTTGTAACTTAGCATCATGTAGGCTAGTTTCTAGAGAGAGAAGCTCCCTCTTCTCTCTAGAATTAGGTTAGGTTAGGTTAATCTCTCCTAGATCTAGGTTCAATCTCATCTTTTCATCTTGTTTCCTTTATGATTTCTTGCTTCTACACTTTCATTCTCTTAATTTGTGATGTTAATTTTACTTTTATGCTTCTTTTATGTTCATGGACTCATGTTGGATTTGGATCTCTTTAATGCAATTTAATGTTTGATGTTCTTTTAATTATTGATTTGAGTTGTGATTTACTTCCCTTGCAATTGATAGTTGTTAGATTTTACTATTTCTTGCACATTTACCTGCTTTCCTTGTATGCCTTCCAATTGTTTGATAAAATGCTTGGAAGGATGTTAGAGTAGATTTTGAGCATTCTTGGCTTGGAAGGAGTAATTAGGTGATGTTGAGTCATGAATACCCAACTAATGTTGGTGATCTAGAGTTGTTAGTTAATATGATTTCCATTGACTCTAATCTCTTGTTAATTCTATTAGTGAGTTGATTAGGACATTTGGATTGAGGTTAACTAGTCTTGTTTGAATTTCTCTAATGGAAGATAACTTACACCTTCTTCCAACATTGGGGATGACGAAATAAGATAAATTCTTGTTAATTATTGTTATTAGTGACTAGGATAGAAAGCCTATGATCTCAATCCTTGCCATGAATGTCTCTCTCTTTATTACTTGCTTTCTCTTATTTACTTGTCTTTTTTAAATACTTGCTTGATTTACTTTTCTTGTCATTTAATTTCTTGCCCCTCTTATAAATCAAAACCCCTTGTTCCTCATAGCCAATAACTGACCACTTCATTACAATTCTTTATGAGACGACCTGGAGTTTAAATACTTCGGTTAATTCTTATTGGGGTTTGTACTTGTGACAAAACCAAATTTAATTTGATTTGAGGATTGACTATTGGTTTGGACTATACTAACAACGGAATTATTTTGTGAAATTCCGAACCGGTATAAATCCTTCGCATCAGTAAGGGTTAGCCATATGGTTTAGTGAGTTGAATTTCAAAAATGGCATCAATCATAATAAATACATTCAAAACATCAAATATAGGACATAAAGATTTAAGCAAGTCTAAGATCACAATCATAAAAGAGTATAACACACAAGAACAAAATTTGTGGTTGAAAATGTGTAACCACACAATTAAAACTCAAATCTCACTAGGTGTTTTGTTCAAGCTCTTTTCTATGTTCCATAAAAATACTTCAAGCAAGTTCAGAAACAAATTTTCAAATCTAATCAATGGAATGCCCTAAAAGAGATTTCTTGAAATTTCCTTGTTGTTTTCACCAACTTATTTCCTATACTAGGAAACATAAAAATATAACTATAAGTAAACTAAGATATATATAAACAAACTAAGCAAAATGCAATGTCATGCAATACTAACAAATATTCACAAAAACATAACTACTAAAAACTAGAACATAGTGCAAAGTGTTAGAAAGAGAAATCTACGTCCCGAAAATTACGGATCTTCCCCCACACTTAAACGTTGCACGGTCCTCCGTGCATGCACATAATCTGGAGGTGAAGAGATGTGAAACTCCACCTTCAGCTGGTGGGCACCGGGGCTCGGGTTGCTGTAGAAACCAAATAAACAAGAATTGAGGAAGAGTTCATATGAGTGTGGTATGATAGAAGACAATGTGCGTATTCTAAGTGTGCATTGTTTAGAACACACACATTGGCCGAGTAAAAACGGTAATCACACAATCAAAAGAAATAGCATGTGTTCCTTAATCAAGTAGCCTAGGTCGCAAGTAAAGATAAGCAAGAGTGAAGGCACAAACAAACCTAGGTAACCACAACTAAAGTGAATTGAATATATGAGATATTGGATATTGAAATTGTGCAAGCGGAAGCGCGAAATTGATATAGAAGCACAATAAACAATAACCAATCCAATAATGAAAAGAAAATTCCTTGTTCATCATGAAACATAATGAGATAGTCACATGGTAAAGGTACTTGTTGCAAAAAGTGATAAGCTTGATAAGAATCAAGTTAAGTCACTCAAACAAATGCAAAGCATTAACAAGAAACAAGTACCAGACATGTGATGAATTTGATATGAAAATTATGATGAACAAGTAATTTTAACTCAATTCACTTAATTTAATATGCACTCATAAAAATTTCACCTAATATGCAACAAAATATAAATGTGCAAATCCAATTAACTGCTAGTAATTTAAGGCCAAGTATAAGTGCATTGATGAAATTCAATCAAGAAGCAACCCAATTAACATCAAGCAAACACTTGCAACATATTTAATTAATAAACAACTAAACCAAATCTAATATAATTACTAAAATAAAAATGAGATGCAATTAAAACTAACTAGAATAAGTATAAAAGAGGGCAAAAGTAAGAAAAGAGAGGGATTGACGGGGGTGGAAGTGCGTTAGGGCTTAATTCAAAGTGCAATCAAAATTTTTGTCCAAAACAACACTTTTGCGTACGTACGTACATGTGTGCGTACGCACACTGGGTGAAAAATGGAAAGTGAGCAGACACACAAGGGTGTGAGTACGCACAGAAGACTTTTTTTTTTCAGAAGGTATCATGTGTGCGCGCGCACACAGGTCCGTGCACACGCACAAGAACAAAAATTAACAAGGGTTCATACACACGAGACGTGCGAGCGCTCCCAGCAGAAGGGGTGCAAGCTGGTGTGCGGGCGCACAAAGCTGTGCGCTCGCACAGAGTGCGCGAAAAGAGGTTCGTGGGCGTACGCACATAGGGGTGCGCACGCATAGAGCGCAAGATACAGGGGAGTGCCCACGCACAAGGCATGCGAGCGCTCTGAACAGAGGATGCGCAGACTAGTGTGCGTACACACCGGTGGGTGTGCGTGCACAGAGCGTGAAATATAGACATTGTGTGCGTACGCACAAGGGTGTGCACACGCACAGTGCCCTGTTTTTTCCAAAATTTTTCTTCAAATTCTAAGGCACTAAGCCTTAGTTCAACAAAAGTTCAACCCCAAACATCTAGAAATCCATTAATGCATGATCCATACAAAGATTAACCTATGTATCCTCAAAATTAAACTAATCCTAAGCTAGCTAAAAGAAGCAAACATGCAATGAACCAAGATTATAAGGAAGGAAAAGGGTTGGAACAATGTTACCATGGTGGGATGTTTTCTACCTAGCACTTTGGTTTATAGTCCTTAAGTTGGACTTGTTGAGGAGATTCTTGTTAGGGTGGCTTGTATTTCTACTCCTACTTGAATCTCCATCCAAGCTTGGTCTTTAAAGCTCCTTCGGGATCCCATGTTCTAGTTTCTCGTTCTCCTTGTTGATCTGTATTCTTCAAGCCGGATGGACAAACTCTCAATTTACCCTTGAAGTACTCCAACACTCTCCGGAAACCACTCAATCGTGCTTCATACCATTCTTGAATCCCTAAGCTTGAATTGGCTTTCTTGAAGAACTTTGGATTCACTTGGCAACCAACACTCCTTTCTCCACCATGTACCAACCCAAGAAAGATTTTGAGTTTGTAATCCGTCTCCAAGATGACATATTGATGGGGGCCAATGAAGTTCATAGGTGAAATTGCCACCCACTCAATATGTTCTAGGAAAAGAATTGCTTCCTCACCAACTTCCTCTTCCCCATCACTTAAGTCGTACTTTGGAGGTTGTGTGAAGTCCACATCAACCCCTCCTTCAAATCCAAAGGAGAAGGTTTATCAAGATCATTGAAGGGATTGACTAATGCGGACAAAAAATCATCTATGATAGAATTCGCATCTTGATCAATCTCCCTCAATTCTCCCTTTACCTCTTCTGATTCACATACTCCACTTTCTCCCTCTTGTTTCAATTCATGCTCTAACTCTTCCTCTTTCCCTTGTGGCTCCATGCTCTCCTCTTCACTACAATCTTTAGTTGATCCTTCACATTTTTCAAGAGGAGTGCCTTGATCGGATGAGCTTAGTAGAACTAAGCGGTTTACCGTTTCGGCTATGGTAGCCATGAATTTTCCTTGAGTATTTCGGAATCCTTCTTGCTCTTGGAGAAAGAATTGAAAATCTTGATGGTCTTGGGCCAAGGGTGGAAAAGTTTCACATTAGGGTGAAAATGAGGTTCATAGTTTAGGAGAAAAATTGTATATGTGGGAGGTGACTCATGTTGGTAAGTGTTTTGAAGTGGTATGTAGGAAGGTGGATGGTGGTATTAGTGTGGTGTTTGAAAATGTGGTGATTGAGGATTATGTTGGGAGTATGGGTTATAGGCATATGGTGGTGAAGGTGCATAATCAAGGTGAAATCCACCATATCCTTGGTTTGGGTATGCATATTGGGGAGGGTTTTGCTCATTGTAGTATAGAGAAGGTTGCTCCTCCCAAAATTGATGTTCCGATCCCATGATGCAATCCAAAATTGAAGTTATCAAACCCTACAAAATGATCACAACCATACTCCAAACCAAGAGGGTGATAACTCATAGAGAAAAATAGAAAATAAAAACAAAAGACATCAAGTAACAAAAGAAACAAAATCCTGATTAATAGCAAAACAATCAAACAACCCAAAAAGTATCTATTCACACTATTCACATATTCACAACAACCAAAACTATAGCACTCATTGCACTAGTTCTCCGGCAACGGTGCCAAAAACTTGATGTGTTAGGTTTTACGACGGTTCAAAAATTTAGCAAAACAAGAATGACTTCGTTAGTAGCATAGTCCAAACCGACAAATAATCCTCTCAATCAAAATTTAAAATTTCTAATTCAAATTAACCGAGAGTAATCAAACCTCGGGTCGTTCTTCCCTAGGAACTAATGCCTAAGAGCGCACAATTTTGATTGTGATAAGCAAAGGGGTGTTTTCAATAAAGAAGCAAACAATAAAGAGATAAAAGAACGATCAAAATTGTAATTAATAAACTAATAAAAGAATAAAAGAACTATGTATGTAATATGAACAAGTAAAGCTCAAAATTGATGGAAAAGTAGTTCAAAACATAAATAGAACCTTGACTTGCGATGAGTTATGGAATTCCTTCCTTGGCATAACCACAACTATGATAATTATGGTGGATTAATCTCACTTAGTCTACCCTTAACATCGAAGAGTAAGTCAAGTGAGCATAATTGTTATTAATCTACAAATCCTAGCTAACTTACTAATTACCTTAGTAAGTTACTAGCGTTAGTGGAAACAATAACAACTAACAACCCAAGAATTATCACTAAATGTCGGACATTATGACTCTAGCATTCCATAATTTCATTTCCCCAAGTCAAGGGGTGGAAATCTACCCCATAATCAAAATTAACATTTCATCAAATACATAGTGGGCATAATCATAAAACATGGCAAAATTAGAAAAATAATAAAAACTATGAACCACAAATGATCAAAATCAACAAAAGGTAATCCAATAAACATATAAAAATTATCAAACTTCAAATTCATTAACCAAAACTCAAAATTGCAACACTATATATATATAGCAAAAGAAATTGAAATATATGAATGTGTAGAACAAGTAATGTAATAAAAGAGAAAATTAAAGAATACTTACAGTGAAATAGCAAAATCTAAGACCAAAATTGAACTATAAAATGCTACATTAAAAACTTAATTAAAACCCTAAGAGAGAATTTTGTATAATACACTAATCCTACTCCTACTATATGTTTTTCCTAATCTAAAGTGAGCTCTCCCATTGATATGTGAATGATGCCCCTTAATATAGCACTCCAATTATGGCTTCAGCACTTCCAAAATTGGCCCAAAGAACCACAAATTCGCGAGCCACGTACTTCATTAATGAAGTCACGCGCTGGGACCTGTGCGTACGCACACATGGCTGTGTGCTCCTCCTTGGATTTCTTCATGTTCTCTCTCGAATCCATGCTTCTCTTCCACTCTTATCAAACCATTCCAACCTATTGCACTTGAAATCACTCATCAAAACCATCAAGGCATCGAATGGAATGAAAGTGGGATAAAATTGATCAAATTAAGCACAAAATAGCTTGTTTTCACAATTAGGCACAATTTAGAGAGAAAACATAAAAGTATGCTATTTTAGTGATTAAGTGTGAGTTTATGTGATGAAATCCACTCAAATCAAACCAAAATTTATCATCAAATATGGATTCATCCATTACCTATATGGTTATTGCATCGTACTTGATTTAGAGTGACTAGAATAGTATGTCATGTATTTAATGTGTTCAATAATTGTTGTATTTAGTATAATACATAGCTACATGCTTGTATGTTCTATCATCTATAACGTTGTTAGTGTAGGACATGTCGCAAAATCTTTATTAAAGTTATTTGTAGCAGTGGAAAATATATTGACTGATAGAGCAGATAAAATTAGGGCTCTAAAACAAGAGGAGGGAAAAGTTTACTTAATTAATATATGCTACTTTGAGACAGAGGGACTTTTTTGTCCATTTTCTAAAACTGGCCTTCCACTAATGTGCCACGTGGGCAGCCGTAATGTCAGGTAAGCAGAATGGGAGCCACGTTAGATTTTTCTGTTGGATTTGACGGAAGCATTTGCACGGAAGGACTAATCCGTCTAACTTTTAAGGAGGTGAGGGACTTAAAAGTATTTTCTAATGATCAGGGACGAAAATGTCTGCGGGACAAAAGGTCAGAGACCTATTTGTCATTTTCTCTTAATTTTAAAAGAAAAAGACAAATCGATACCTGATTTTTTTTATCTGTGGACATTTAAGTTTTTGAGGATTTAAAAATACATTTAAGTTTCTGACATCTTCAAACTCTAGACACATCGATCCTTGTGTCTAATTTATTCTATTTTAAAAACTCTTTCATGTGTGCATCCGTATCAATCATGTCAGTACAACGGAAGTTACGTTTGATTTTTCTATTGGGTCTGACAGATCCAAATGAACATAAGAGATCGATATGTCTAGGTTTTGAAAAGGTCGAAAACTTAAATGTATTTTTAAATTCTTAAAGACTTAAATGTCTGTGGATCAAAAAGTCAAAGACCTACCTGTTCTTTTCTATAATTTTAATTATTTTTACCAATGTAAGAAAAGGATAAAATAGAAAAGAAAAAAAGAAAAGAAAAAGGAACGATAGGTTCCTAAATATTTATTTAAATCTCACTAGGATATTCATTTGAACTCCAGGAATCAACAAAGCACTAGACGATTCCATTAGATTTTTTTTTATACTTTATTAGATTATATACTTCTATGTCTATTGATAAATATTCGTAAACAGTATTATTTTCTCTTCATTCTTGCTGCATCGAAGAACGAAATTTGGCTCTGACTCATCCAATCCTGTCGCAAGAAAGCACAAAAAGTAAAGAATGTCACTGATAATTTGATTAATTATTACTGCTCTCAATTATTATTGCTCCAATGGAAGCTAAGGTATGCGTTTGGGCATGAACGCGAGTGAAATATTTATTGCATCATGCACGAGTAGAGCGAAAGAACACCAATTTAATTAATGCCATGAAATAAACATTAATAATACTAAAAAAATAATAAAAAATCAATTTAAATAACTCAAATTTATTTTATTTAATATTTTTTAATTATTTATTTATTAATTCTATTAATAATTAATAAATATTAAATAAAATAAATTTTAGTTATTTAAACTAATTTTTTTTGTCTCCTAAATATTATGAAAACAATTGGCAAATATTTTCTTTCCTGAGGTTCGAGTATCTTAATTAAGATATAGTTTATGAATAGAGAAGTAGAATATTCTTATTGAGATGGTAATAGATTTGATTTCTATTAAAGATTTAAGATTTTTTTTTAATTTCTATATTTCTAAAGAATGTACTTCACACCATTTTTTTAGAGAAAAAAAATCTAGAAAGATTGTTTATTGTTTATAGTTTGCATAGTAATATAAGTTAAACCGCTTATTTATGCTTTAATTTCCTGTAACTTATTCATATGATTAAAAAAGTAAGTCATATAAATTTTAATTATCATAATCAATAAGATATTCGAGTTTAATTTTAGGGCAATGTTTGTGTAGAAAATTTATTCAAATATGTAATCATATTTTTTATATTAAGAAAAAGATATTATTGAATTAATCATCCATATAGTGAAAAAAAATTCCTATTTGATATTTATATAATAAAAAAAATACATATGTACTTGGTTTTTCTTCAGTCACTTGATCATGCATGCTTTAAAGCCATTAAAAATGATTAAGAAAACAAATAAATTAAAAAATCTTCCACATCCAACAGTAGAATATGTATAATGAGCGAGTTGAAAATGAATTTGAATTCTTACATCATCAACATAATTCTTAATTTTGAGACTGTCTCTAGAAGTTACCTAGTCTTTTAATAAGTATGGGGTGCCTAAGGATTCCAATCTCCTTTTCTAAATTAGATAATCTTTTTTATTTTTATTGCCTTTGATAAAAAAAAAAGGTTAAACAATAAAAGCGTGAACGATATTTATACATGTTGATTTGTATATTTTTTTGATAAACTAATTAATTATTAAAATAATTAAATTTATCATGATTAAATAATCAAATTTATCATAATTATTAATCAAATATTTTTTAGTAATGTAATAAAAGATATTTATGAATATCAAATATATATTTTTCTAATCATACTAAACTCTAAATTTTAAATTTTAAACTATGTTAATTATACATTAAAAATTAGTTATTAAATTAATTATTTATATACAAATATATGTTATAACATAAAATATATATTAAAAATAAATTAATCAGCCATAATTAATTTAGTGATTGATAGTTAGTATTAAAGTAGTATTTTTATAAAACATTTGTACATGGAATGAACTAATTTATGATATACATACCTGGAGCAGTCAAAGGCAGTGGAAAAGGGGAAGGGAAGTTGGACCCCACATCGAATTGGGAGTTCCCTAGCGTTGGTTGGAAATGGGGCTATGATCATTGATACGGCCCTAACGCAGTTACAAGCATCTCTTCTATCCTGCACGTTATGTAAACCGCTTGCAAGATTTCTAAGTCCGTCGCAACATTGTGTTGACGGAAATGTTATATAAGGGATGCTCCTCAAGTACCACAGGCACTGCCCTATGTCCCCTACTACTCTTGGGCACTCCATCCTTCTCACACAACATTGTGATGACGGTGGAAACATTATCAGAGGGAGAAGAACAATCATCAGGGATATTGCTTTCATGGTTAGTTCCTCAGAAAATAGATGGATTCTGTAGCTTTCTTACTTTATGGACGTAGTGTTACTTTCATTTTAGTTCTCTGTTTTAATTATATATATAGATTAAAAACGAAAAATATTAGAAATTAATACTTTTTATTAATATTAGTTAATATTTTTTAGGTTAATACCTTATTTTTATATTATTAACATTTAAGATTTAGAATTTAATACATAATATTTAAAACGATTTTGTTAGGTAGACAATGACTTTTGTAAACAATGAATTCTAAAATTGATTCAATAAAATAAAAATATATATACTCCACTCTTAAATTAGCTGTTAAACCTTAATATTAAAATAAACGTATGTACACTTAGTAAATTGAACATCCATAACCGTCTATGAATAAACCGAATTAAAAGGAATAATCACCATCCAACTAAGAATCAACATAATTATCTGTATACCTATTAAATTGAATATTTAATATATTTATTATTCATATTATTTAATATTCTCATTGTATTTCTATATTTTTTTATTTAAAATAATAATAAAGTATTAGTAAAAAATAATAAATTTTATTGAGTAATATAATCTCAATCAACACAATTTCTACTACGCCATGCATGCATTGTTTGTAGTGATCATATACATAGATCTCTCACCATTAATCCCATTTTACAAAGTTAATGATGAAAGATGCATTGTTCATATATTCTTAACCCATTTGTAGTGAATTATAATTTTTATATTACAAATGTCAAGTGCAAAGGGAAGCTGAGATCATAAGATTGATACGTGGAGATGCGACACATTCAGAGTGTTGAAGTTGCAAACCGCAATTAAATAATTAAACAATTTGAACTTGTTAGGCGCCGCGTGTTTTGTATTCTTACACCAGATGCACAGTATTGACTATTGATGATGCGTAAAGTTGCACCCTTCTTTTTTTTTTTTTTTTTTTTTTGAATAAACAAGCTCAACACAACAAGGTGGAGCGACAACAGGTCAAGTAAGAAAACTCTAAGAGCAACACGTCTAAGAACAACTCAAAGTAAAAGAACCTCTAGTCATATTTGGCATTACCATCAATAATCAAAAGGTTCGCCACCACTCCACTCGTCAGATAGCATAAAGGACCTGTTGATAATTTCCACCACACCTGAGCCTTGATTATTGAAAACTCTGTTATTCCTTTCTAGCCAAATTATCCATATCATAGCAAAGAACCCAATCCACCACTGCTTCCTCTCATTCTTACTTAGTGCAGCCTTCGTCCAACTCTCCAAATGTTGCTGTAGGTTACCTGGCAGAGTCTATATCCTTCCAAGAGCGAATAGCCAAGCACACCACACCTGCCAAGTGAGCTCACAACGAAGAAATAGATGACAAGCAGACTCAATAGACTTACAACATAAGACACATATATTATCTTGTACATCAATAACACCTAGTCTGCAAAGTCTTTCCTTAATATTCACCCTCTCAACCAAGACAAACCAGCCAAATAATTCGACCCTTGGTGGGACGTAACCCCTCCAAATAGCACTAGTGAAGCTATAGTTGGTTACTTTCTCCGGGAGAACTGCTTCCTGCATCACCTGCACAAAGGAGTTAGTTGAAAAAATACCAGTTTTATCATAATTCCACACCACCCTGTCCTCTCTCTCATTTGTGAGCCTTACTTACTGTAATACAGCATGGAGCTAGTTCAGAAGCTCCAGCTCCTATTGAAATAGCTCTCTCCTCCACTGGAAGCTCCATACCCACTCTAACCCATCCCAAAACCCGTAGTCCCCTATAACAGATCCTTGTAGGTTTGAAACCGAGAAAAGTCTTAGGAAAATCTCTTTTAAGACACCACTAGGTAGCCATACATCTTTCCAGAACCGGATCAACCTACCATTCCCTACCTCCATAGCCAATCCTCTGATCATCTTCTGTCTTATTTGTGGTTCCCTTATTTGAAGCTGACAAATATCCTTCCAAGGGCCCCTCTGGCAGGAGTAGGCTGCCCATACAGCATCTCAGAAGGGTTCATGCTATGACAAGAGCACACAATTTTCTTCCATAATGGACATTCCTCTTTCGAAAACCTCCACCACCACTTAAACAGAAAGGCTATATTCCTAACCACTGCATCTCCCACTCCCAACCCACCCATCTTTTTAGGGGCCATCACCATCTCCCATCTCACTAGTGGCATTCCAGCCCTCCCATCTTCTTTACTCCACAAGAACTGCCTTTGTAATGATATCAATTTCTCCGCTACTGCCTTCGGCATCTTATACAAGCTGGGATAGTATATATGCAGGCTATTGAGAACAGATTTTATAAGAACTAGCTTACTGGTGCACGAAATTGTGATCCCCGGCAACGGCGCCAAAAACTTGGTGCTCGGAACGTAATTCACACACTTTGTCACAACTCCGCACAACTAACCAGCAAGTGCACCGGGTCGTCCAAGTAATAAACCTTACGTGAGTAAGGGTCGATCCCACGGAGATTGTCGGCTTGAAGCAAGCTATGGTCACCTTGTAAATCTCAGTCAGGCGGATTCAATTGATTATGGAGATTTAATAATTAAAAGATAAATAAAACATAAAATAAAGATAGAGATACTTATGTAATTCATTGGTGAGAATTTCAGATAAGCGCATGGAGATGCTTAATTCCTTCTGAATCTCTGCTTTCTTACTGCTTTCATTCAATCCTTCATACTCCTTTCCATGGCAAGCTGTATGTTGGGCATCACCGTTGTCAATGGCTACATCCCGTCTTCTCTGTGAAAATGGTCCAATGCGCTGTCACTGCATGGCTAATCATCTGTCGGTTCTCGATCATACTGGAATAGGATTTACTATCATTTTGCGTCTGTCACTACGCCCAGCACTTGCGAGTTTGAAGCTCGTCACAGCCATCCCTTCCCAGATCCTATTTGGAATACCACAGACAAGGTTTAGACTTTCCGAATCTCAGGAATGGCCATACATGGGTTCTAACTTATACCACGAAGATTCTAATATCTCGGACTCGGTCCCCTGTATTAGATATCTAAGAGATACTCATTCTGTCTCGTCTTCATGTAGAACGAAAGTGGTTATCAGGCACGCGTTCATAGGTGAGAATGGTGATGAGCGTCACATAATCATCACATTCATCATGTTCTTGGGTGCGAATGAATATCTTAGAATAAGAATAAGTTTGAATTGAATAGAAAAATAATAGTACTTTGCATTAATACTCAAGGAACAGCAGAGCTCCACACCTTAATCTATGGTGTGTAGAAACTCTACCGTTGAAAATACATAAGTAAAAATAGGGTAGACATGGCCAAATGGCCAGCCTCCCATGGAGGTCTAGAGATCTAAAAATGATCAAAAGATAAAAATACAATAGTAAAAAGTCCTATTTATAATAATCTAGTCACTAGGGTTACAGAAATAAGTAAATGATGCAGAAATCCACTTCCGGGGCCTACTTGGTGTGTGCTTGGGCTGAGCATTGAAGTTTCACGTGTAGAGACTCTTTTTGGAGTTAAATGCCAGTTTGTAACATGTTTCTGGCGTTTAACTCTGCTTTGCAACCTGTTTCTGGCGTTTGACTCCAGAATAGGGCAAAGAGCTGGCGTTGAACGCCAGTTTGCATCATCTAAACTCGAGAAAAGTATGGACTATTATATATTGCTGGAAAGCCCTGGATGTCTACTTTCCAACGCAATTAAGAGCGCGCCATTTGGAGTTCTGTAGCTCCAGAAAATCTATTTCGAGTGCAGGGATGTCAGAATCCAACAGCATCTGCAGTCCTTCTTCAGCCTCTGAATTTGATTTTTGCTCAAGTCCCTCAATTTCAGCCAGAAATTACCTGAAATCACAGAAAAATACACAAACTCATAGTAAAGTCCAGAAATGTGATTTTTATTTAAAAACTAATAAAAATATACTAAAAACTAATCAAATTATACTAAAAACTATGTAAAAACAATGCCAAAAAGCGTATAAATTATCCGCTCATCACAACACCAAACTTAAATTGTTGCTTGTCCCCAAGCAACTGAAAATCAAATAGGATAAAAAGAAAAGAATATACTATAAATTCCAAAATATCAATGAAACTTAGCTCCAACTAGATGAGCGGAACTAGTAGCTTTTTGCCTCTTGAATAGTTTTGGCATCTCACTTTATCCATTGAAGTTCAGAATGATTGGCATCTATAGGAACTCAGAATTCAGATAGTGTTATTGATTCTCCTAGTTCAGTATGTTGATTCTTGAACACAGCTACTTTATGAGTCTTGGCCGCGGCCCTAAGCACTTTGTTTTCCAGTATTACCACCGGATACATAAATGCCACAGACACATAATTGGGTGAACCTTTTTAGATTGTGACTCACCTTTGCTAAAGTCCCCAATTAGAGGTGTCCATGGTTCTTAAGCACACTCTTCTTTTTGCTTTGGACCTCGACTTTAACCGCTCAGTCTCAAGTTTTCACTTAACACCTTCACGCCACAAGCACATGGTTAGGGACTGCTTGGTTTAGCCGCTTAGGCCAGGATGTTATTCCTTTAGGCCCTCCTATCCACTGATGCTCAAAGCCTTTGATCATTTTTATTACCCTTGCCTTTTGGTTTTAAGGGCTATTGGCTTTTTGCTCTTGCCTTTTGGTTTAAAGAGCTTTTGGCTTTTTCTACTTGCTTTTTCATTGTTCTTTCTTTTTTTCGCCATTTTTCTCTTTTTTTTTCCGCAAGCTTTTGTATTCACTGCTTTTTCTTACTTCAAGAATCATTTTTATGATTTTTCAGATCATCAAATAACATTTCTCCTTTTCCTCATTCTTTCAAGAGCCAACATATTTAACATTCATAAACAACAATATCAAAAGACATATGCACTGTTCAAGCATTCATTCAGAAAACAAAAAGTATTGTCGCCACATCAAAATAATTAAACTAATTTCAAGGATGAATTCAAAATTCATGTACTTCTTGTTCTTTTGTAATTAAAGCATTTTTCATTTAAGAGAGGTGATGGATTCATAGGACATTCATAGCTTTAAGACATAGACACTTAAATACTAATGATCATATAGTAAAGACACAAACATAAATAAAACATAAAGCTCAAAAATCAAAAAATAGTAAAATAGATAGACAAGGAGATTAAGGAATGAGTCCACCTTAGTGAGGGTGGCGTTTTCCTCTTATTGAAGAACCAATGGTGCTTTTGAGCTCCTCTATGTCTCTTTCTTGCCTTTGTTGCTCCTCCCTTATAGCTCTTTGATCTTCTCTAATCTCATGGAGAATGATGGAGTGCTCTTGGTGTTCCACCCTTAGTTGTCCCATGTTGGAACTTAATTCTCCTAGAGAGGTGTTGATTTGCTCCCAATAGTTTTGTGGAGGGAAGTGCATCCCTTCCTCACATATGTCTATGAGGACTTGGTCTAACCTTTGATCAAAGTTGACCCTTCTTGTGTAAGGGCGTACATTTTTTTCCATCATTGGCAAGTTGAACGCCAGCCTTATATTTTCCGGACTGAAATCTAAGTATTTCCCCCGAACCATGATAAGCCAATGCTTTGGATTCGGGTTCATACTTTGATCATGGTTCCTAGTGATCCATGAGTTTGCATAGAACTCTTGAACCATTAAGATTCTGACTTGTTGAATGGGATTGGTGAGAACTTCCCAACCTCTTCTTCGGATCTCATGTAGGATCTCCGGATACTCATTCTTTTTGAGCTTGAAAGGAACCTCAAGGATCACTTTCTTCTTGGCCACAACTTCATAGAAGTGGTCTTGATGGACCTTTGAGATGAATCTCTCCATCTCCCATGACTCAAAGGTGGAAGCAATTGCCTTCTCTTTCCTCTTTCTTGAGGTTTCTCTGGCCTTAGGTGTCATTAATGGTTATGGAAAAACAAAAAGCTATGCTTTTACCACACCAAACTTAAAATGTTTGCTCGTCCCCGAGCAAAAAAAGAGAGAAAGTAGTAGAGGAAGAAGAAAATAGAGGAGATAGAGGGAGAATGTGTATTCGGCCAAGGGGAAGAAGAGAGGGGTGTGTTGTGTGAAAATGGAGAAGGAATGAGGGGTTTATATAGGAATGAGGGGAAGTTTAGGGTTCGGCCATTAGGGTTGGGTTTGGGAGGGAAAAGAATTTGAATTTTAGAGGTAGGTGGGGTTTATGGGGAAGAGAAGATGGATGTGAGTGGTGAGGGGGTATTTGGGGAAGAGGGTTATGAAAAGGTGTGAAGAGGAGAGAAGAAAAGGTAGGGATCCTGTGGGGTCCACAGATCCTGAGGGGATCCTGTGGGGTCCACAGATCAAGTGGGGTCAAGGACTTACCATCCCTGCTCCAATTAGGCGTGTAAAACGCCCTTAGCATGCATGTCTGGCGTTAAACGCCAGCTTGCTGCTTGGTGTTGGCGTTAGACGCCCAAATGTAGCCTGTTTCTGGCGTTTAATGCCAGGTTGATGCTTGTTTCTGGCGTTAAACGCCAGCTTGGTGCTTGTTTCTAGCGTTTAACGTCAGACTGCTCTTCCTCCAGGGTGTGCTGTTTTTCATTCTGTTTTTGATTTTTTAGTAGTTTTTGTGACTTCACATGATCATCAACCTAAAGAAAACATAAAATAACAATAGGAAATAAATAGATATAATTAAATAACATTGGGTTGCCTCCCAACAAGCGCTTCTTTAATGTCAATAGCTTGACAGTGAGCTCTCATGGAGCCTCACAGATGTTCAGAGCATTGTTGGAACCTCCCAACACCAAACTTAGAGTTTGAATGTGGGGGTTCAACACCAAACTTAGAGTTTGGTTGTGGCCTCCTAACACTAAACTTAGAGTTTGACTGTGGGGGCTTTGGTTGACTCTGCAGTGAGAGAAGCTTTTCATGCTTCCTCTTCATGGTTACAGAAGGAGATCCTTGAGTTTTAAACACAAGGTTGTCCTCATTCAGTTGAAGGACTAACTCTCCTCTGTCCACATCAATCACAGCTTTTGCTGTGGCTAGGAAGGGTCTTCCAAGGTTGATGGATTCATCCTCATCCTTTCCAGTGTCTAGGATTATGAAATCAGCAGGGATGTAAAGGCCTTCAACCTTTACCAACACGTCCTCTACTTTTCCATAAGCCTGTTTTCTTGAGTTGTCTGCCATCTCTAATGAGATTTTGGCAGCTTGCACCTCAAAGATCCCAAGTTTCTCCATTACAGAGAGTGGCATTAAGTTTATTCCTAATCCCAGGTCACACAGAGCCTTCTCAAAGGTCATGGTGCCTATGGTGCAGGGTATTAAGAATTTACCAGGATCCTGTTTCTTTTGAGGTAATTTCTGCCTATCCAACGCATTCAGTTCATTGGTGAGCAAGGGAGGTTCATCTTCCCAAGTCTCATTACCAAATAATTTGGCATTCAGCTTCATGATTGCACCAAGGTACTTAGCAACTTGCTCTTCAATAATTTCTTCATCCTCTTCAGAGGAAGAATACTCATCAGAGCTCATGAAGGGTAGAAGGAGGTTCAATGGAATCTCTATGGTCTCTAGATGAGCCTCAGATTCCTTTGGTTCCTCAAAGGGGAACTCCTTATTGGTCACTGAACGTCCCAGGAGGTCTTCCTCACTAGGATTCACGTCCTCCTCCTCCTCTTTGGGTTCGGCCAAACCAAGTAAGGTAATGGCCTTGCACTCTCTTTTTGGATTCTCTTCTGTATTGCTTGGGAGAGTACTAGGAGGAGTTTCAGTGACTCTTTTACTCAGCTGGCCCACTTGTGCCTCCAAATTTCTAATGGAGGACCTTGTTTCATTCATGAAACTTACAGTGGCCTTAGATAGATCAGAGACTATATTTGCTAAGCTAGATGGATTCTGCTCAGAATTCTCTGTCTGTTTCTTCCGACATTATTAAAGCCTTGTTGAGGCTTTTGTTGATCCTTCCATGAGAAATTTGGATGATTTCTCCATGAGGGATTATAGGTGTTTCCATAGGGTTCACCCATGTAATTCACCTCTGCTATTACAGGGTTCTCAGGATCATAAGCTTCTTCTTCAGAAGAGGCCTCTTTAATACTGTTGGATGCAGCTTGCAATCCATTCAGACTCTGAGAAATCATATTGACTTGCTGAGTTAATATTTTATTCTGAGCCAATATGGCATTCAGAGTATGAATTTCAAGAACTCCCTTCCTCTGAGGCGTCCTATTACTCACAGGATTTCTTTCAGAAGTGTACATGAACTGGATATTTGCAACCATGTCAATGAGTTCCTGAGCTTCTGCAGGCATTTCTTTAGGTGAATGGAGACACCTGCAGAATGGTCCAATGACATTTTAGATAATTCAGACAGACCATCATAGAATATATCCAAGATGGTCCATTCTGAAAGCATGTCAGAAGGACACTTTTTGGTCAGTTCCTTGTATCTCTCCCAAGCTTCATAGAGGGATTCACCTTCCTTCTGTTTGAAGGTCTGAACATCCACTCTAAGCTTGCTAAGCTTTTGAAGAGGAAAGAACTTGGCTAAGAAAGCCGTGACCAGCTTATCCCAAGAGTTCAAGCTATCTTTAGGTTGAGAGTCTAACCATATTCTAGCTCTGTCTCTTACAGCAAACGAGAAAAGCATAAGCCTGTAGACCTCAGGATCAACCCCATTGATCTTAACAGTATCACAGATCTGTAAGAATTCAGTTAAGAACTGAAAAGGATCTTCTGATGGAAGTCCATGAAACTTGCAATTCTGTTGCATCAGAGAAACTAATTGAGGCTTTAGCTCAAAATTGTTTGCTCCAATGGCAGGGATTGAGATGCTTCTTCCATGTAAGTTGGAATTTGGTGCAGTAAAGTCACCAAGCATCTTCTTTGCATCTCCACCATTATTATTATTTTCGGCCATCTCTACTTCTTTTTCGAAAATTTCACTAAAGTCCTCTTCAGAGTGTTGTGTTTTAGCTTCCCTTAGCTTCCTCTTCAGAGTCCTTTCAGGTTCCGGATCAGCTTCAACAAGAATATTCTTGTCCTTGCTCCTGCTCATATGAAAAAGAAGGGAACAGAAAATAATAGGGATCCTCTTTGCCGTAGTAGAGAGGTTCCTTTATGTGAGTAGAAGAGAAGAAAAAGAATTCGAACATAGAAAGAGGGAGAGGGTTCAGATTTTTAAGAAGAAGAGAAGTGTTAGTAGATAGATAAAATAATTAGAAAGAGATGAGGGGGAGAGAATTTCAAAAATTAGAAGAAGAAAAAAAAGAAAAATATTTTTGTTTTTATTTTATTCATTAATTAGTATTCGAAAAAGTTAGAAGAAACAATTAATTAATTAAAAAGATTTTTGAAAAAGACGGAGGTGATTTTCAAAAATTAGGAGAGAGAAAAGTAGTTAGGTGGTTTTAAAAAAGATATGATTTAAATTTAATTTGAAAAAGATTTAAAAAGGAAATTAAAAAGATTTGATTTTTGAAAATTAAAGTTGATTACTTGACTAACAAGAAACTAAAGATAGGATTTTAAAATTTAAAGAATGAACCTTTCTTAATAGGTAAGTAACAACTTGAGATTTTTGAATCAAAATATTAAAAGTTAGTATTAATTTCGAAAATATGAGATAAAAATAAGAAAAAGATTTTTGAAAATCATTTTGAAATTTTCGAAAATCATAAAAGAAAAATGAAAAAGATTTGATTTTTGAAAAAGTTTTGAAAAAGATATAATTTTTAAAATAAAAATTTGATTTGACTCATAAAAAATAATTAAATTTAAAATTTTTTTGACTAAATCAAACCAAATTTTCGAAAATTTATGAGAGAATAAGGGAAAGATATTTTTTTTTTTATTTTTGAATTTTTTAATGAAGAAAGAGAAAAACAATAAAAAGACTCAAAACATGAAAATTATGAATCAAAACACATGATGCATGCAAGAACACTTATGAATGTCAAGATGAACACCAAGAACACTTTGAATGTCAAGATGAACACCAAGAACTTATTTTTGAAAATTTTTAAGAAAAGAAAAACATGCAAGACACCAAACTTAAAAATTTTTAATGTTTAGATACTAACAAATTGAAAATGCATATGAAAAACAAGAAAAGACACAAAACAAGAAAATATGAAGATCAAACAAGAAGACTTGTCAAGAACAACTTGAAGATCATGAAGAACACATGCATAAGTTTTCAAAAAATGCACAAATTTTAAAAAACATGCAATTGACACCAAACTTAAAATTTGACACAAGACTCAAGCGAGAAACATCAAATTTTTGGTTTTTATGATTTTATTAAATTTTTTTGGTTTTTTCGAAAATTATTTTGGGAAAAACGAAATTGAAAAAATAAACTTTTTTTTGTATTATTTTCAAAAATAAGAAATAAAAAGCTTAAAAATAAAATAAAATTACCTAATCTGAGCAACAAGATGAACCGTCAGTTGTCCAAACTCGAACAATCCTCGACAATGGCGCCAAAAACTTAGTGCACGAAATTGTGATCCCCGGCAACGGCGCCAAAAACTTGGTGCTCGGAACGTAATTCACACACTTTGTCACAACTCCGCACAACTAACCAGTAAGTGCACTGGGTCGTCCAAGTAATAAACCTTACGTGAGTAAGGGTCGATCCCACGAAGATTGTCGGCTTGAAGCAAGCTATGGTCACCTTGTAAATCTCAGTCAGGCGGATTCAATTGATTATGGAGATTTAATAATTAAAAGATAAATAAAACGTAAAATAAAGATAGAGATACTTATGTAATTCATTGGTGAGAATTTCAGATAAGCGCATGGAGATGCTTAATTCCTTCTGAATCTTTGCTTTCTTACTGCTTTCATTCAATCCTTCATACTCCTTTCCATGGCAAGCTGTATGTTGGGCATCACCGTTGTCAATGGTTACATCCCGTCCTCTCTGTGAAAATGGTCCAATGCGCTGTGATGAGCGGATATTTTATACGCTTTTTGGGGTTAATTTCATATAGTTTTTAGTATGTTTTAGTTAGTTTTTAGTTTATTTTCATTAGTTTCTAGGCAAAATTCATATTTCTAGACTTTACTATGAGTTTTTGTATTTTTCTGTAATTTCAGGTATTTTCTGGCTGAAATTGAGGGAGCTGAGCAAAAATCTGATTCAGGCTGAAAAAGGACTGCTGATGCTGTTGAATCTTGACCTCTCTGCACTCGGAATGGAATTTCTGGAGTTACAGGAGTCCAATTGACGCGCTTCCAATTGTGTTGGAAAGTAGACATCCAGGGCTTTCCATCAATATATAATAGTCCATACTTTGCTCAAGGATAGATGATGTAAACTGGTATTCAACGCCAGTTCTATGTTGCTGTCTGGCGTCCAGCGCCAGAAACACGTTACAAGTTGGAGTTCAACGCCAGAATTACGTTACAGCCTGGCGTTGAACGCCCAAAACAGCCCAGGCACGTGAGAAGCTTTAGTCTCAGCCCCAGCACACACCAAGTGGGCCCCAGAAGTGGATTTCTGCACTATCTATCATAGTTTACTCATTTTCTGTAAACCTAGGTTACTAGTTTAGCATTTAAACAACTTTTAGAGATTTATTTTGTATCTCATGACATTTTTAGATCTGAACTTTATAATCTCTGACGGCATGAGTCTCTAAACTCCATTGTTAGGGGTGAGGAGCTCTGCTGTGTCCTGATGAATTAATGCAATTATTTCTGTTTTCTATTCAAACATGTGTGTTCCTATCTAAGATATCCATTCGCACTTCAACATGAATGTGATGAACGTGACAATCATTATCATTCCCCCACGAACGCGTGCCTGACAACCACTTCCGTTCACCGTAGAATGAATGAATATCTCTTGGATCTCTTAATTAGAATCTTCGTGGTATAAGCTAGATTGATGGCAGCATTCATGAGAATCCGGAAAGTCTAAACCTTGTCTGTGGTATTCCGAGTAGGATTCAGGGATTGAATGACTGTGACAAGCTTCAAACTCACGAGTGCTGGGCGTAGTGACAGACGCAAAAGGATAGTAAATTCTATTCCGGTACGATCGAGAACCTGCAGATGATTAGCCGTGCGGTGACAGTTCACCTGGACCCTTTTCACTGGAAGGATGGATGGTAGCCATTGACAACGGTGATCCACCAACACACAGCTTGCCATAGGAGGACGTGCATGCGTGAATCAGAAACAGAGGAAAGCAGAATTTTAGAAGACAAAGCATCTCCAAAACTCCAACATATTCTCCACCATTGCATACAAGTATAATTTGTGTTATGCCCTTTTATTCCTTGCAATCAAATTTGATAAGTGAATTATTTTATTGTTTTCCTGACTAAGAGTTACAAGATAACCATAGATTGCTTCAAGCCAACAATCTCCGTGGGATCGACCCTTACTCACGTAAGGTATTACTTGGACGATCCAGTGCACTTGCTGGTTAGTTGTGCGAATTTGTGAAGAATTGTGATTTCCAATTTCGTACACCAAGTTTTTGGTGCCGTTGCCGGGGATTGTTTGAGTTTGAACAACTGACGGTGAATCCTGTTGCTTAGATTAGGAAAATTTTGTCTTTTGGGTCAGAGTCTTTTATATTCTTTTCAAAAAAAATAATATTCTTTCTTAGTTATTAAAAATATTTTTCAAAACAAGTGTTATATTTACTGCCCATTTGGCTAGAGCGTAGGTCTGTGTTCTTGGTAAATTGGGTACCTTTTTTTTTTTTAATTCTTTTTCAAAAATAATTTTTACATTAAATCTTGTGCCAACTTTAAGTTTGGTGTTTTCTTGTTGACTTTTCTTTGTTTTTCGAAAATTTTATTTTGGTTTTCTAAAAATTTTAAGTTTGGTGTTCTTTCTTCATGTTCTTGTGTTCTTGTGAGTCTTCAAAGTGTTCTTGAGTTTTCCTTGTGTCTTGATCTTAAAATTTTTAAGTTTGGTGTTTCTTGGTGTTTTTCCTCCAAAATTTTCGAAAACAAGGAGCATTAGATCAAAAAATTAAAATTCTTATGCTATCTTATTTTTTTCTCTCTCCTCTTTAAAATCAAAAATATCTTTTCTCTCTATTTTAAAGCAAATTTTCGAAATTTACTTTTAAAATTCAGATTTTTATTTCAAAATTTAAAACCTTTTTTCAAAAATCACCATATCCTTTTCAAAACTTCCTAACCACTTTCTCTCTCCTTATTTTTTTTTGAAAATCTTCACCCATTCTTATTTATTTTATTTTCGAAATAAATAAATAAATAAATAAAAATAAAATTTTTTTTATCATCTCCCTTTCTCCATCATGGATCTAAGTGGAAGTGAACAGTCCAGAAGGACTCTGGGGTCATATGCTAACCCTTCTACTGCTTCATATGGGAGTAGTATCTGCATACCCTCCATTGGAGTCAGTAGCTTTGAGTTGAATCCTCAGCTCATTATCATGGTGCAGCAAAGCTGCCAGTATTCCGGTCTTCCACAGGAAGAACCTACAGAGTTTCTGGCACAGTTTTTACAAATTGCTGACACAATACATGATAAGGAAGTAGATCAGGATATCTACAGATTATTACTGTTTCCATTTGCTGTAAAAGACCAAGCCAAGAGGTGGTTAAATAACCAACTTAAGGCTAGCATAAGGACATGGAAACAGCTGACAGAAAAATTCCTGAATCAATACTTTCCTCCAAAATGGATGACACAGCTAAGGCTGGACATCCAAGGCTTTAAACAAGGAGATAATGAATCTCTTTATGATGCCTGGGAGAGATACAGAGAGATGCTACGAAAATACCCCTCTGAAATGTTTTTAGAGTGGGTTCAGTTAGACATCTTCTATTATGGGCTTACAGAAAGAGCTCAGATCTCTCTAGATTACTCAGCTGGTGGATCTATCCACATGAGAAAGACAATTGAAGAAGCTCAAGAGCTCATTGATACAGTTGCCAGAAATCAGCATCTGTACCTCAGCAGTGACCCTTCCATGAAAGAAGAGGTTAAAACAGTAACTGCTGAACTCAGTCTTGTAGAACAAGCTGCTGAATTCAATCAGCAATTGGACTTTCTAACAAAGCAGTTAGCCGAATTCAAGGATAGACTACAAGAGACAAGGATGGCTAATATAAATATGGAAGTACAATTAAAGCAAACAAAGCAGCAGCTGTCAAAACAAATAACAGAAGAATGCCAAGCAGTTCAATTAAGAAGTGGGAAAATATTAAATACCCCACCTCAAGGCAGCAGGAAGCCAAGAAATGAGCAAACCACCCAAAATCCATCTGAGGACAGTAAGAGCCCAGAAAAAAATAATTCTGGCGTTAAAACGCCAGAAATTGGGTGGAAGGCTGGCGCTGAACGCCCAGACCATGCTCAGGACTGGCGTTCAACGCCAGAAACAAGCAAGAAACTGGCGTTGAACGCCCAAAAGAAGCACAGTTCTGGCGTTCAGACGCCAGGAACAGATGAGGAGTTAGCGTCTAACGTCACTCCAGCTTCTAACTCTGGCACTCAAATGCCAGTGAGGGATCAGACACACACAAGTGCTGATAACAACCCCTCTAAAAAGGCTTCTTCAACCATTTCTGTAGGTAATAAACACGCAGCAACCAAGGTTGAGGAATATAAAGCCAAGATACCTTATCCTCAAAAACTCCGCCAAGAGGAGTATGATAAGAAATTTGCTCGCTTTGCAGATTATCTCAGGACTCTTGAAATTAAGATTCCGTTTGCAGAGGCACTTGAGCAAATACCTTCTTATGCCAAGTTCATGAAAGAGATTTTGAGTCATAAGAAGGATTGGAGAGAAACTGAAAGAGTTTTTCTCACTGAAGAATGCAGTGCAGTCATTCTGAAAAGCTTTCCTGAAAAGCTTAAAGATCCCAGAAGCTTTCTAATACCATGCACATTAGAGGCAAATTGCACTAGGACAGCTTTATGCGATCTTGGGGCAAGCATCAATCTAATACCTGCATCCACTATCAGAAAGCTTGGCTTAACTGAAGAAGTTAAACCAACCCGGATATGTCTCCAACTTGCTGATGGCTCCATTAAATACCCATCAGGCGTGATTGAGGACATGATTGTCAGGGTTGGGCCATTCGCCTTTCCCACTGACTTCGTAGTGCTGGAGATGGAGGAGCACAAGAGTGCTACTCTCATTCTAGGAAGACCTTTCCTGACAACTGGACGAACTCTCATTGATGTCCAAAAGGGGGAAGTCACCCTGAGAGTCAATGAAGATGAGTTTAAGTTGAATGCTGTCAAAGCCATGCAGCATCCAGACACACCAAAAGACTGCATGAAAGTTGATCTTATTGACTCTTTGGTAGAAGAGATCAACATGGCTGAGAGTCTCGAATCAGAGCTGGAAAACATCTTTAAAGATGTTCCACCTGATCTAGAGGATTCAGAGGAATTGAAAGAGTCTCTAAAAATTCCTCAGGAAGAGGAAAAACCTCCTAAACCCGAGCTCAAACCATTACCACCATCTCTGAAATATGCATTTCTGGGAGAAGGTGATACTTTTCCAGTGATCATAAGCTCTGCTTTAAATCCATAGGAAGAGGAAGCACTAATTCAAGTGCTAAGGACACACAAGACAGCTCTTGGGTGGTCCATAAGTGACCTTAAGGGCATAAGCCCAGCTAGATTCATGCACAAGATCTTATTGGAGGACAATGCTAAGCCAGTGGTTCAACCACAGAGGTGGCTAAATCCAACCATGAAGGAAGTGGTGCAGAAAGAGGTCACTAAATTACTGGAGGCTGGGATTATTTATCCTATTTCAGATAGCCCCTGGGTGAGTCCTGTTCAAGTTGTCCCTAGAAAGGGAGGCATGACAGTGGTTCATAATGAAAAAAATGAACTGGTTCCTACCAAAACAGTTACAGGGTGGCGCATGTGTATTGATTACAGAAGGCTCAATACAGCCACCAGAAAGGATCATTTTCCTTTACCATTCATAGACCAGATGCTAGAAAGACTAGCAGGTCATAATTATTACTGCTTTTTGAATGGCTATTCAGGCTACAACCAAATTGCAGTAGATCCCCAGGATCAAGAGAAAACAGCATTCACATGTCCATCTGGAGTATTTGCTTACAGAAGGATGCCTTTTGGGCTGTGTAATGCGCCTGCAACCTTTCAGAGATGCATGCTCTCTATTTTCTCTGATATGGTGGAAAAATTTCTAGAAGTCTTCATGGATGAATTCTCAGTATATGGAGACTCATTCAGCTCCTGTCTTGATCACCTGACACTGGTTTTGAAAAGATGCCAAGAGATCAACCTGGTTTTAAACTGGGAAAAATGTCACTTTATGGTGACTGAAGGGATTGTCCTTGGGCATAAAATTTCAAACAAGGGAATAGAGGTGGATCAAGCTAAAATAGAGTTAATTGAAAAATTACCACCACCTGCCAATGTTAAGGCAATCAGAAGCTTTCTGGGGCATGCAGGATTCTATAGGAGGTTCATAAAGGATTTTTCAAAAATTGCAAAACCTCTAAGCAACCTGCTAGCTGCTGACACACCATTCGTGTTTGACACAGAGTGTCTGCAGGCATTTGAAACTCTGAAAGCTAAGATGGTCACAACACCAGTTATCTCTGCACCAGACTGGACATTACCGTTCGAATTGATGTGTGATGCCAGTGATCACGCCATTGGTGCAGTACTGGGGCAGAGGCATGACAAGCTTCTACATGTCATTTATTATGCTAGCCGTGTCTTGAATGATGCCCAGAAAAATTACACAACCACAGAAAAAGAATTGCTTGCAGTGGTTTATGCTATTGACAAGTTTAGATCATACCTAGTAGGATCAAAAGTGATTGTGTACACAGATCATGCTGCTCTTAAATATCTACTCACAAAGCAGGATTCAAAACCCAGACTCATAAGATGGGTGTTGCTTCTGCAAGAGTTTGATATAGAAATAAGAGACAGAAAAGGGACAGAGAACCAAGTGGCTGACCATCTGTCCCGGATAGAACCAGTGGAAGGGGCGTCCTCCCCCTCTATTGAGATCTCTGAAACCTTTCCGGATGAGCATTTGTTCGCCATCCAGGAATTACCATGGTTTGCAGACATTGTAAACTACAAAGCTACAAGGTTCATTCCCAAGGAGTACAGCAGGCAACAAAAGAAAAAATTAATTATTGATGCAAAGTACTACTTGTGGGATGAACCCTATCTCTTTAAGAGATGTGCAGACGGAATAATCTGTAGGTGTGTGCCTAGAGAAGAAGCACAGAGGATCCTATGGCATTGCCATGGATCACAATATGGAGGCCATTTCGGAGGTGAGCGAACAGCCACCAAGGTCCTCCAATGTGGTTTCTACTGGCCTACACTCTATAGAGATTCTAGAGAGTTTGTACGTAACTGTGACAGTTGCCAGAAAGCTGGTAATTTGCCTCACATTTATGCCATGCCTCAACAAGGAATCTTGGAGATTGAGTTATTTGACGTATGGGGTATTGATTTCATGGGGCCTTTCCCACCATCATACTCAAACACTTATATTCTGGTGGCAGTTGACTATGTACCAAAATGGGTTGAGGCCATTGCCACACCCACCAATGATACTAAAACAGTACTAAAGTTCCTCCAGAAACATATATTCAGCAGGTTTGGTGTCCCTAGGGTACTAATCAGTGATGGGGACACTCACTTCTGCAACAAACAGCTTTACTCTGCCATGGTCCGGTATGGGATTCGCCATAAGGTGGCAACTCCATATCATCCGCAGACAAATGGACAAGCTGAAGTCTCTAACAGAGAACTAAAAAGAATCCTGGAACGGACTGTGAATACCCGTAGAAAGGATTGGGCACGAAGCTTGGATGATGCTCTGTGGGCTTACAGAACAGCATTCAAGACTCCTATAGGGACCTCTCCATACCAACTTGTGTATGGTAAGGCTTGTCACCTGCCCGTGAAACTGGAACATAAGGCCTACTGGGCAACCAGATTCCTTAACTTTGATGCCAAATTAGCTGGAAAGAAAAGATTGCTCCAGCTGAATGAGCTAGAGGAATTCAGATTCACTGCTTTCGAAAATGCCAAGCTTTACAAAGAGAAATCCAAAAGGTGGCATGACAGAAAGCTGTCATCTAGAATCTTTGAACCAGGACAAAAGGTTCTGTTGTTTAACTCTAGGCTCAGGCTATTTCTCGGGAAACTGAAGTCCCGGTGGAGAGGACCATATGTGATTACAAGTGTATCACCATATGGTTATGTGGAGCTTCAAGATATTGATTCTGATAAGAAGTTCATTGTTAATGGACAGAGAATCAAGCACTATCTTGAAGGCAATGTTGAGCAAGAGTGCTCAAGGCTGAGGCTAGATTAAGAACTCAGCAAGGTCCAGCTAAAGACAATAAAGAAGCGCTTGCTGGGAGGCAACCCAGCCTTGGGGCATCACTTTCTCTAAGCATTTTGCCCTATTCTTGATTTTATTTGTTTATATAAAGTTCATTGATACTAAGGTAAAGAGTCAATTGTATAAGTTTACAGGGTTACAGAAGGATTCTGCACACAAAACAGAGAAAAAGAGCTCACTGGCAAGAAAATGCCAGTAAAAGTCTGTTTTGGGCGTTCAACGCCCAAAAGAAGCATCCACTGGGCGTTGAACGCCAGTAAGGATAGCCATCTGGGTGTTAAACGCCAGATTTACAGCGTCCTGGGCGTTCAGAAAAACGCCCAGTGACAAAGGAGTTCCTGGCGTTCAACGCCAGAAAGAAGCAACAGCTGGGCGTTGAACGCCCAGGAGAAGCAGCAGTTGGGCGTTGAACGCCCAAAACATGCAGCGTTTGGGCGTTCAAATGCCAGGATGGTGGGGAGGAGGTAAATTCATTTTCTCTTCATATTTTTCATTTTAATCTTAATTTTCATGTTTCAATTCATGATTTCTTGCATAAACATGTTACAAACCCTGATTTCTAAAATCCCTAATTTCTAAAAACCCTTCTTTAAAAATATTAAATGTATCTTAATCCATAAGCACAAATCCTTTTTTTTTCAATCCAATTCAACTCTTTTTCAAAAATTTTCAAAACAAATCTATCTCTTTTCATTCAAAAATCTTTTCAACTAATCAATATCTTTTTCAAATCTCCATATTATCTTTTTCAAAAATCCAATTTTATCTTTTTTAAATATCTTTCATATCTTTTCAATTTTAAATCATATCTCTTCTTATCATACTTATCTTTTTTTTAAATCATATCTTCTATCTTATCTTTCTCCTTATTTTCGAAAACCCCCCCTCCCTTTTAAAACCCCATTCGGCCTCCTTCCTCTCATCCACCATTCTACACTAGCTCTCCTTCTATCCCTCTCCTTTCTTTTCTTTTGCTTGAGGACAAGCAAACCTCTAAGTTTGGTGTGTTTATCCGTGATCACTAAACCATACCCACTAAGATCACGGCTCCTAAAGAAAAACAACCCACTCCAAGAGGCAAGAAAGAGAGTATTCCAAAACCACTTTGGAATTAAGGGAGGTTCTTAACCAAAGAACATTCAGACCATTACTACAAAATAATGGGTCTAAGATCTGTGATCCCGGAAGTCAAGTTCGATCTGAAAGAAGATGAATATCCGGAGATCCAAGAGCAGATTCGAAACAGGAACTGGGATGTCCTAGCTAATCTTGAAACAAAAGTGGGAAAGAATATGGTTCAAGAATTCTACGCTAATCTGTGGCAAACAGACAGGCAGAGAATATCTGGAGTTGCCCTCTATGACTACAAGACTGTGGTCAGAGGAAAGATTGTTCACATCAACCCTGACAAAATCAGGGAGATCTTTAAGCTACCTCAGCTGAAAGATAACCCAGACTCCTTCAATAGGAGAATGATGAGAACAAACAAGGGCCTGGATAAGATTCTAGAGGATATATGCATCCCTGGAGCCAGGTGGACCACCAGCACGAAGGGTGCCCCAAGTCAACTCAAGAGAGAAGATCTCAAACCAGTCGCCAGAGGATGGCTGGACTTCATTGGGCGTTCTATATTGCCCACCAGCAACCGTTCTGAAGTCAATATTAGAAGAGCAGTGATGATCCATTGCATTATGTTGGGAAAAGAAGTAGAAGTTCATCAACTGATCCCATCTGAATTCTACATACTTGCCAACAAGAACTCCAAGGATGCCAGGTTGGCTTATCCAAGCCTAATCTCTATGCTCTGCAAAGATGCTGGAATAAAGATGGGAATAACAGAGTATATCTCAGTGGAGCAACCAATCACAAAAATCACAATGGAAAAACAATAAATGCAGGATGACCCCATCAAGAGGAGGGCGCAAGAATTCCTACCAGAACTCCCTCAATTTGAATACTGGGAGCATCTTGAGGCATCTGTCACTAAGTTGCAAGAAACCATGGACCAATTGAAGGAAGAACAGCAAAATCAAAATAGCATACTTTGCAAACTGCTCAGAGAACAAGAGGTGCAAGGGCGTGAATTAAGAGAACTAAAGCGTCAGAAACTATCTCTTGAAGGGCCAAGCACCCCACAGACTAAAGAGGCATCCGCTTCCCAAAGTCAAGGTTGTTGAGTTCTGATCTTAACCTTAACCCTGTGATAACTTTCTTTTCTATTATTTGAGTTTCACCTTAGGAGTCATATAATGGCAATTAGTATTTATATTTTGATTTTAACCCCAATTAAGCTATAATTTATTTTTCTCATCATCATTAAACATGAATAAAATAGAAGATTTTCTTTAGAACAAGGAGGCAATAATTTTCGAGTTTTAAATAAAACAAATTCTAATTGTTTACATGTGGTGGCAATGCTTTCTGCCTTCTGAATGAATGCTTGAACAGTGCATATGTCTTTGGAATTTGATGTTCTTGAATGTTAAATATGTTGGCTCTTGAAAGAATAATAAACATGAGACATGTTATTGGCAATCTGAAAAATCATAAAAATGATTCTTGAAGCAAGAAAAAGCAGTGAATGCAAAGCTTGCAAAAAAAAAAGAAAAAAAAAAGCAAGCAGAAAAAGCCAATAACCCTTAAAACCAAAAGGCAAGGGTAATAAAAAGGATCCAAGGCTTTGAGCATCAGTGGATAGGAGGGCCTAAGGAAATCAAATCCTGGTCTAAGCGGCTAAACCAAGCTGTCCCTAACCATGTGCTTGTGGCGTGAAGGTGTCAAGTGAAAACTTGAGACTGAGCGGTTAAAGTCAAGGTCTGAAGCAAAGAGAAGAGTGTGCTTAAGAACCCTGGATACCTCTAATTGGGGGCTTTAGCAAAGCTGAGTCACAATCTGAAAAGGTTCACCCAATTATGTGTCTGTGGCATTTATGTATCCGGTGGTAATACTGGAAAACAAAGTGCTTAGGGCCACGGCCAAGACTCATAAAAGTAGCTGTGTTCAAGAATCAGCATACTGAACTAGGAGAATCAATAACACTATCTGAATTTTGAGTTCCTATAGATGCCAATCATTCTGAGCTTCAATGGATAAAGTGAGATGCCAAAACTGTTCGGAGGCAAAAAGCTACTAGCCCCGCTCATTTAATTAGAATCTGAGCTTCACTCAAAAACTCTGAGATATTATTGTTTCTTGACTCATTTGTATTCTAATTTATTTATCTAGTTGCTTGAGGACAAGCAACAGTTTAAGTTTGGTGTTGTGATGAGCAGATATTTTATACGCTTTTTGGGGTTAATTTCATATAGTTTTTAGTATGTTTTAGTTAGTTTTTAGTTTATTTTTATTAGTTTCTAGGCAAAATTCATATTTCTAGACTTTACTATGAGTTTTTGTGTTTTTCTGTAATTTCAGGTATTTTCTGGCTGAAATTGAGGGAGCTGAGCAAAAATCTGATTCAGGCTGAAAAAGGACTGCTGATGCTGTTGGATCCTAACCTCTCTGCACTCGGAATGGAATTTCTGGAGTTACAGGAGTCTAATTGATGCGCTTCCAATTGCGTTGGAAAGTAGACATCCAGGGCTTTCCAGCAATATATAATAGTCCATACTTTGCTCAAGGATAGACGACGTAAACTGGCATTCAACGCCAGTTCTATGTTGCTGTCTGGCGTCCAGCGCCAGAAACACGTTACAAGTTGGAGTTCAACGCCAGAATTACGTTACAGCCTGGCGTTGAACGCCCAAAACAGCCCAGGCACGTGAGAAGCTTTAGTCTCAGCCCCAGCACACACCAAGTGGGCTCCAGAAGTGGATTTCTGCACTATCTATCATAGTTTACTCATTTTCTGTAAACCTAGGTTACTAGTTTAGTATTTAAACAACTTTTAGAGATTTATTTTGTATCTCATGATATTTTTAGATCTGAACTTTGTAATCTCTGACGGCATGAGTCTCTAAACTCCATTGTTGGGGGTGAGGAGCTCTGCTGTGTCCTGATGAAATAATACAAGTATTTCTGTTTTCTATTCAAACATGTGTGTTCCTATCTAAGATATCCATTCGCACTTCAACATGAATGTGATGAACGTGACAATCATCATCATTCCCCCACGAACGCGTACCTGAAAACCACTTCTGTTCACCGTAGAATGAATGAATATCTCTTGGATCTCTTAATCAGAATCTTTGTGGTATAAGCTAGATTGATGGCAGCATTCAAGAGAATCCGGAAAGTCTAAACCTTGTCTGTGGTATTCCGAGTAGGATTCAGGGATTGAATGACTGTGACAAGCTTCAAACTCGCGAGTGCTGGGCGTAGTGACAGATGCAAAAGGATAGTAAATCCTATTCCGGTACGATCGAGAACCTGCAGATGATTAGCCGTGCGGTGACAGCGCACCTGGACCCTTTTCACTGGAAGGATGGATGGTAGCCATTGACAATGGTGATCCACCAACACACAGCTTGCCATAGGAGGACGTGCGTGCGTGAATCAGAAACAGAAGAAAGCAGAATTTCAGAAGACAAAGCATCTCCAAAACTCCAACATATTCTCCACCATTGCATACAAGTATAATTTGTGTTCTGCCCTTTTATTCCTTGCAATCAAATTTGATAGGTGGATTATTTTATTGTTTTCCTGACTAAGAGTTACAAGATAACCATAGATTGCTTCAAGCCAACAATCTCCGTGGGATCGACCCTTACTCACGTAAGGTATTACTTGGACGACCCAGTGTACTTGCTGGTTAGTTGTGCGAATTTGTGAAGAATTGTGATTTCCAATTTCGTGCACCACGCTGTCACTGCATGGCTAATCATCTGTCAGTTATCGATCATACTGGAATAGGATTTACTATCATTTTGCGTCTGTCACTACGCCCAGCACTCGCGAGTTTGAAACTCGTCACAACCATCCCCTCCCAGATCCAACTCGGAATACCACAGACAAGGTTTAGACTTTTCGAATCTCAGGAATGGCCATACATGGGTTCTAACTTATACCACGAAGACTCTAATATCTCGGACTCGGTCCCCTGTATTAGATATCTAAGAGATACTCATTCTGTCTCGTCTTCATATATAACGGAAGTGGTTGTCAGGCACGCGTTCATAGGTGAGAATGGTGATGAGCGTCACATAATCATCACATTCATCATGTTCTTGGGTGCGAATGAATATCTTAGAATAGGAATAAGCTTGAATTGGATAGAAAAACAATAGTACTTTGCATTAATACTCGAGGAATAGCAGAGCTCCACACCTTAATCTATGGTGTGTAGAAACTCTACCGTTGAAAATACATAAGTGAAAATAGGGTAGACATGGCCAAATGGCCAGCCTCCCATGGAGGTCTAGAGATCTAAAAATGATCAAAAGATAAAAATACAATAGTAAAAAGTCATATTTATAATAATCTAGGCACTAGGGTTACAGAAATAAGTAAATGATGCAGAAATCCACTTCTGGGGCCCACTTGGTGTGTGCTTGGGCTGAGCATTGAAGCTTCACGTGTAGAGACTCTTTTTGGAGTTAAACGCCAGTTTGTAACGTGTTTCTGGCGTTTAACTCTGCTTTGCAACCTGTTTCTGGCGTTTGACTCCAGAATAGGGCAAAAAGCTGGCGTTGAACGCCAATTTGCGTCATCTAAACTCAGACAAAGTATGGACTATTATATATTGCTGGAAAGCCCTGGATGTCTAATTTCGAACGCAAATGAGAGCGCAACATTTTGAGTTCTGTAGCTCCACAAAATCCATTTCGAGTGCAAGGAGGTCAGAATCCAACAGCATCTGCAGTCCTTCTTCAGCCTCTGAATCTGATTTTTGCTCAAGTCCCTCAATTTCAGCCAAAAATTACCTGAAATCACAGAAAAACACACAAACTCATAGTAAAGTCTAGAAATATAATTTTTATTTAAAAACTAATAAAAATATACTAAAAACTAATCAAATTATACTAAAAACTATGTAAAAATAATGCCAAAAAGCGTATAAATTATCCGCTCATCACTTAACCGCTTTGTTGAGGGTCTTTGCCTTCCACAGACTCAGCTTCCCTTCCACCTTATCAATCACTGGCTTCCAACTCTTACCTAACTTCAGACTGGTAAAGAGGCTTCCTGGCACCCCAGCAAATGACACATCTGACGCGTCCAGTACTGATCACAATTAACCGGAATGAAACTGGACTTCTCAAAATTAATACCCAACCCAGACATCATCTCGAAGCACTGCAGTAGACACTTGTAGTTCCTGATAGTCTCATCCTCTGACGGAACGAAAAGTACAGTATCGTCCGCAAACTGCAAGTGTGATAGCTCAATGTGATCTCACCCAACCAGAAGCGGAGAGATACGCCCATTCCTCACCGCCTCCTGTATCATTCTATGAAGCACATCAACCACTAACACAAACAAAAAGGGGGATGGAGGATCTCCTTGTCGAAGCCCCCTTTCTATTTGGAAGGGCTTAGAGGGGGATCCATTTATTATTATCGACATAGACACCGAGCAAACACACTCCTTAATCCACCCCCGCCACCTCTGGCCAAACCCCATCTTCTGCAAAACGATATCCACAAAGCTCCATTTGACCATATCATAAGCTTTCTGAAAGCCCAGTTCAATGATCGCTACGCTTCTTCTCCTTGACTTTAGCCACTGCATAGTTTCACAGGCTATCAAAGCCCCATCATGGATTTTCCTGCCTTGCACAAAAGCACTCTGAGTCTCCCCTACCAATCCTGGCATCACATTTCGCATCCTCCGGACCATCACCTTAGAAATGACCTTATACACACAACCCACCATACTAATTGGTCTCAAATCTTTTATCTCTGTAGCTCCAACAAACTTTGGCGCCAGAGCCACCTAAGTAACATTCGAATCCCTAAGGAGCGTAGCTGACTGGAAGAACCCAAGAACGGCTGCAGTGAATTCTTTCCCCACTTCTTCCCAGCACTTCTTAATAAAATTCATGTTATACCCATCACCTCCAGTCCTGTTGCCTCCTTTTCAGTTATCTTCCTTACCAGCCCATCCCGAAACCCTATATTGGGCGAGGCCTCCTGATGATACAAGCCCTTATAGAAGTCTCTGATAGCACTCTTAATGCGAAAATGATTCATCACTAGTCTTCCTTGAACCCGCAAGGCATCAATTCGATTGTTCCTCATCCGGGCCGAGGCTATATTGTGAAAGTATCTAGTGTTTTTGTCCATTTTCTTAGCATGCCTGGAACGGGACATTTGCTTCGAATGAATCTCCTTCCTGATATACCATTTCTTACAAGCACTCACTAGCGCCTTCCTCATTGCTTCTGCTGCTCCATCATATACTCCGTCGCTCACCAAATCATCTACTTTCCTAATCTCCTCTTCAAACTTATCAATCCGCTTGTCTATATCTCCAAAATTCTCCCTGTGCCATCGGCTCAGTGGACCTGTCAAAGCCTTTAAGTTATCCATGAAAGGAGCCTCCCCTAGGCTCCTCCATTCATCCTTCACCTTCCCCAAAAACCCCGCATGAGTAAACCATGAATCCAGGCTCCAAAAAGGTCTTGGTCCCCCTCCTCTCCTTGTTACCTCCATTATTATTGGGCAGTGGTCTAACAAACCCCGTGGCCCTCCGTGTAGTCTAGTCTCAGAAAACTCCTCTAGCCACTCCAAGCTCACCAACGCTCTATCGATGCGACTACAAGACTGGCCTCTGAACCATGTAAACCTTCGATCGGATAAGACTAGATCCACTAGCTCCATATCTTCAATCCACAATTTAAACTCTACTGCAGCCACTGACAAGGAAGTAGTCCCTTTCCTCTCCTATTCATGAACAATCTCGTTGAAGTCCCCCATAAAGGAAAAAAGGTACTTGACATAAGCCGGATAGGAAACTCAATTCCTTCCACACCACAAGTTTCTCCTCCTGCACATGCTCGCCATACACTAAACAGAAAGCACACCTAAAATTGTTTTTCAATAGCACTCCCTCTACACATAACCACTTACCTCCTTTATGACAGTTACTCATTTTAAACATGGTTACATCCCACATCAACAGCAACCCACCAGACGCACCTTCCGCTCCCACAAACTCCCAACCCACGCCATCAGTTCCCCGCAGTTGCACGATATCAAATTTAGTCAAATTTTCTTTTTTTGTCTCTATCAATCCTAACATATGCACATTAAATTTCCTTCTAAAAACCTTCACCATACTCTTTTTCCCCACTCCTCCCAACCCCCTAACATTCCAAGATGAAAAAATCATTTAAAAACATTTATTCACACCTTTTTTTGATTTTTTGGACGACTTCTTCTAGCTTTCTCTTTCTGTTTAGCCTGCATTTTCTTCCGTGCTAAAGCCTCATTCTGTTCCTGGAGTATCTTCATTATATCATCTTCCTCATCATATAGCACAGCTTCTGATTCCACAGCTAGGTCCCAAGCTTTCCGGTTTTCATCCATTTCCTCAGCCCGGTTGATATCGGAAGTAGCGGACTCATCCCCACTCTCAGCATTAACTCGGTCATCCCCCAACTCGCCCATCTCACCCCCAGCCCCTGCATTTTCCAATCCCACCACTGGCCTCAGTCCGTGTATCGTGCCCGCATCTGGGTCCCAACTACTCTATCCGTCATCAAGTACAGAGGATCCCCACCACAACCAGTGCATCTTGCTTCTACAACCCCAACTGTGTCGCCAGCATTGCAGCTTACTCCTACATCAAGCCCAGTCCGCTGAGCCGTCCTAGCACGGTCCCCTACCCGTATGCCATCCCTTCCAGAAAAACAGCCCTGCCTTGCCTTATCCTTGCCACACCGAAGAAGACAGGCGTCACTTCCACTCAGCCGTAAATCACCATCGGTCCGCCTCGCAGCCACATCCCCCAAGTCCAAGCATCCCATCTTCAACCCCTGATTCGCATTCAGCTCTGTCCCCACAACAATGAAGCCTCCATCTCTACCCGGTTTGCTAGGTTTTATCACCCGAGCCTTCATTTGCCCAGCCACGCCGACGTATCCATGGCCCTCGGACTCGGCCCCCTATCGTCGACCTGGGAACCAATCACCGGACCCACTGCACCGCTCCCTACCGTGTCTCCCGGAGTAACCCCTTCCTTCGATGAGCACCCATCTCGATGAGACTGCCCCCGCCTCCTGTCAACCAAATTCGTGCCGCCTTGGATGGTCACCCCATGACCAGATCGCGTTCCTCCACTCCCTAAGGAATTGGTTTCCCTCACCAAGGTACTAGCCACCCGGTCTATCTCCTGGCTTTCCGCCACCCACTCATGTGAGCTATAATGCTTGAAGCCCAAATAACTCTCCTTAAACCTGGGCAAAACATTTTGGGCCCCAATTTTATTCGGACAAAAAGAAACTTCACCAAAGCCCAAAATGCACCTAGCCTTACTAGTGTTATCAATATCAGCCTCCATTTGCCTACCAGCAAGATCCCAAGACACAGTCTTTTCTGAGTCAACGTCCGCGCCATTAGCTAGGTCCCCCGCGATATTCGCATTAGTCAGCATGGGATCGCAATCCTTAATTATAGCCCTCCTTGTTTTAGAATTCAAAAAGCCATTACTCCACTCATTCAAATCTTCCGTGGAAATTACAAGCCTATCCTTTAGCTGATCTTCCGCCCTTCTCGGCGGCATGATCACCTCTGCCGCTGTATCCCCTCTAAGCAGCTGTTCATGGCTACAGGTGGCATCATCAGCACTTGCACGGCCCACCGTCGCAAAAGCTCTTCAGCCACAGAGACCATGGTTCCATTCACCCCATCCTTTATGGCCGAGACCCATGAGGCATAATCCCCGGTTCCCACCTCTGAGACAACCACGTCAAACTTAACCCCTCCCACTGAAATGAACATCTTCTCATGAATGACATCAAACCTACTTGTGTCAATCAGCACACGGCCAGCGTCAAATGATAAGCATGAAATTGTTGCCGGTGCACACACCACCACCTCTCCCCATTGTTCCTCAATCAAACGAAATGTAGCTTTGGACCACACATGTATCGAGACCCCAATGCACTCGAGCCATACGTGTCTCCTGTCGCACTGGTTATTTTCACTCCATCTTCCTACCCGATTGAAAAACTGCGACAGACCATAACCATTCAGAGTGAGTGCTTCGTCCGCACTGCGCTTACTATCAAACACTATCAGGGCTTTGTACGCTCCCAGAGCACAAACCATTACTACATTGAGCCACTCCGTCCGAGCCACGTCCCTCAACAAACAGAAATCAATAGCCGTCATGGCACTCCCAACAACACTCCGCTCTAACCATTCCAGGTTATCTACTGCAACCGACGCTTGGATTTCCCATTCTCCTGATCCCTCTACACCCTTTAGCAGGCTCCCACCACTACAAGAAAATGAAACATTTGTAACAAAAAATTTGTATCAAATTTAAAATTGTTACAAATTATAGTTTTTTCTAACAATAATTAGTTATTGTTACGAAATAAGAATATTTTATAACAATAAGAAAATTTGTTACAAAATATTTCAATATTTTGTAACAACTTGATTTCTTTTGTTACAAATTATGTTGGCTTTCGAATCAAATTGTTGTTTTTTTACAAAATGTTATAATGTTTTGTAACAAAAGATTATATTGTTGCAAAAATTTAAAATATTTTGTAACAAAAAATTAATTTGTCACAAAATACAATATTTTTGTAACAAGTTATTTATTTGTCACAAAATTCAAAGATTTTTTGTAACTAATAAAAAATTTTGTTTCAACATACTAAATGTAAGACTTTGAATTTTTAAAAATTAATATAATAAATTATTTATGATTTATTATATTTATTTAGGATTTTATATTCAAAAATTTATTTTATTAAAAATATTTAAGTCAAATTAATGATAATTTGAGTTTAAAATTATTTTAAAAATTAAATAATAAATTATTTATAATTTATTATATTTATTCAAAATAAATTTTTAGAGATTTATATATTAAATGGAGTATTTTTTTATTTATAATTTAAAATAATAATAAAATAATATTTTAAGAATAATTAATTTAATTACTTTAATTCTTAAAATTAAAATATTTATTTAAAAATAATTTAAAAATTTATAATTAAATAATATCTTTATATAACTATTATTAAATTAAAATTAATTTTCAGTTATTATACTATCCTTATTTTTATTAAAAATATTTAAGTTACCCTAACCCTATCTTTTTCTTGTAAGACTCAGAATTTTCGAAAAATGTTATTATAAGTTAATTTTAATTTATTAATTTATTAAAGACTTTATTTTTAGAAATTATTGTATTAAAAATAATTAAATTAAGTTTTGATAATTAAATTAAAAATTTTACTTAATCTTATAATATTGAATAATTTTCTATATTTAAACGATAAAACTTAATAGTTGTAAAAGAATAAAAATTTTATATGATTCGGGTTAAATAATTAATATTTTATAATTTAATACTCATATTTTGGGAAACAAAGAGAATTAATCATATTATGTCTAATTTTTTTTTTGAATTAGAATATTTATTAAAAAATAATTTATATATTGATGAACAAATAATACTTTCTTTTAAGATAATTTTATTAGATTAAACTTAATTTTTAATACCATTTTATATCCTAATTATATTGTCAATTGTCCTCAAAATAAAACCCTAATTTGCTAAATACTTCCTAAGACCCTAACCCTATTTTCCCCATTTCCTTCAGCCGCCATACCCCTTTCAACTTTTCCTTCCTTCCAAAATCACACACAGACCCAGCACATAGCAGCAGAAAAAAGAAAAAAAAGAAAGAAATCAGCAGAAAGAAAGAAAGAAAGAAAACGTTGAAGGAGAGAGGGAGAAACGGAGTTACAGAAGAGAAGAGAGGAGAGGGGGACGGCCAGCGCTGGTGGGCCGAGCTGCTTGCCGCCATTGTTGCTAGTACCGACGCGGAGGAGGGAGCCAGAGGAGAAGAAGCACAACGCCGCGGATGAAGCTCACCGCCGCTGCACCACGCCTCACGAACCACTGCTGCGTCGCGTCTGTCGTCGTCTTCGCGGGTTCCGGTCGCCATCGTCATCATCACGGGCTGCTGCTGCGCGTGACGCCGCCGCCGCCGCCTCTGAGTCCGTTGCCGTCAAGCAGAGCCACAGGCAGAGACAGGATCCCCAGGTGAGAGAGAGAGAACCTGAGAGGGCCGCGACCAGTCCAGCCGCCGCGACCAGTCCAGCCGCCGCGACCAGTCACCGGCGTCGTCTTTGTCTGAACCACCGCCAGATCCGCCGCAGCCGAAGCTTCTGGTTGCGCCTCTACCGTCGGTGGAGCTTGCCGTTGCTAAGATCATTGTTGCTGCTGCTCCAAGAGGAAAGTTGTTGCTACTAGGAATTAAAAACAAACGAAGGGTTTGTTGCGTTTAATTACCAAGTTTCGGCTAATTGAGGTAGGGAATTTTATTTTGAAATTAACTGTTTTAATTTATGAATGCTATGGAAGTCTAGGGTTTAATTTTTTAGAACTTCTGATTAGGGATATTGTTTTTGATTATCAGAACTTGTGAATATTAGGGCTGTTGATTATTGTTTTGTGTAGTTTTTTTTCTGATTTGTTACTTTTTTTTTACTTGTTCTGATTAGTAATTTAACATTATTTGAACTTCAAATTATTACTTGTTTTTGTTTTTAATTTATTCTTAATTTAGTTGATGCTAGATTGATGTCCAACAAAATTCATTCATAATAATAATTATTTACATGTTCATACCATCGATTGAGTTGTTACTCTTGAGTTGTTACCCATAATTAAGTTCATACCACCATGAACTGTTGATGAATTCTAACAGACAGCACAAAATAAAAACTATTAGTAATGGAGGATCAGTTCATAATCTGAGTCATTGGATTGACAAAAATCTTTTCAGTAATGCAGTAGACAATAATTCATTCAATCTTACTGTTGTTTGTGATTATTCATGGTAAATGTGCTGCTGTCCTGTTATTCTTTGTGCTTTTGTGGCTTAATTGTGATTAGATTATGACTGTCTTGATCAAATTATTGAGAATTATTGCCTCCAGATTTGGTTGCTCCAATTGAATATCTATAGTTTTTTGTTTTCATGATTTGTTGGTTTGTTTGTGATTATTTAAAATTTGGAATGCTTTGGCTGGGTTGATATTGTTGCTGATTTTGAACCTGGACTTTGGCTTTGTTGTTGCATTTTCATTTGAATTTCTGGATATCGTTGCTCTACGGCTTCAATTTTCATTTCACACGGCCTTCCACTAAACCAAGCTTTCAACATAGATTTTGGATCTTTACCGAAAATCTCCCTAGGAATATGAGATTTCACACTTAGTTGCTTCCTTCTCTTGAATTTACTGCTAAGAGATTAACTTGCTATCATTTCAGAACATTGTCAAGCATGGATTTGGAAGGTGAGCTTTTATTCATGGGATTTTATCACAAAGGAAAAGTTATCATATTGTTAAGAGCTATTATTCAACTGATGTACACTTTTATTAGATGGTTCTTATTCATGAGCTTTTATTTAATTCTCTAATTATCTATGACATAGGATCTATTAATTATTCAATAATTAGTTTCCTGGTTTGAGTATTTAAGTATTAGATTTTGATATCATTATGAATAAAATTTATATGTTTTGTTCCTGAATATCACTTGTGGCAATGGCTTTTCAGCTTTTCGAGGCAAAAGAAAATGTTACATGATCATCACTCATTTGAACATCATTCAGTGTTGTATAAATATTAGATTAACAATAATTTTATACTAACTATTTTTTTATTATCACATTCAATTATCTTATAATAGAAGGTATTTCACTTTTACCCTCTTTTTGTTCCTCCTGCAGCTATTCCTTGAACTACTTGATAGTCTGCTAGAATACTATTTCTATATATTGCTTTACTGGTAGTCTTGGCTTCACTAACTTCTATAAGGTAATAAATAAAGGCAAAAATCAAAGATGTTCCTAAACGTCTTGATTATTGTTCCATTGTTTTATACTTTTATGATATTTAATAAATTTCTTAAACTAAAATGCGTGTTTAGATCTGAGTCGTGATTATTGTATCAACATGTCCTATTTTATTGTACTTCTCTCCAAAGGTTATCCATGGTAAGAATTTTAGAGTTTGTATTCATTGTTGAATAATACGAGTATAGTTTTTTGTTTTTCCTGTGTATTTTTAAAGGAAAAACAAATCTTATTTCTTAAGCTAGTGTTTTTTGTTTGGTGGTCTTTTCAGGTGTGTGGCACTTATTAGAACTTCTCCATGAGAAATGAGAAAGGAGCTGTATGAACATGATGGAGTTTGTAATTTGTAGTTTATATTTTGGAGATTTATAATTCCTTATTTTTCTTGTCCTATGTATCTATCTAGTTGATTAGGGTTCTTCAATGTGTCTTGTTAGTTTGTACTTTAAAGTTTATATGTTGAAGATTTATAAAACAATATTAGTTAATGAAAGATATTTGAACTATCTATGTTATTATATGTTATATAAATGTTGGCTTATTGAGTAAATTAGTTAATATATTAATTAATTAAAAAAATAATATAATTTGATAAATTATGTATGTAATTTGTATTAAAAAATTATTACAAAATAAATAGTGTTTTGTAACAAAAGAAAAAAAATGTTACAAAATCAAGTTACATTTTGTAACAAAATTTTATGATAGGAAAAAATAGATTGTCACAAAAAATACTTTGAAGATCAAAATTTGTTACCACTTTTGTAACGATTTCTAGTTTTTTGTATCAGAAAAATTTGTTACAAAATACCACTTTGAATTGTAACAGTTCCGTTTTTTGTTACAAAAACTTTTTGTAACGGGACATACTGCAACGGCCCCTTTTTTGTTACAAAATCCTTTTGTTTCAAAATTTCGATTTTTTGTAACAATTTTTTTTGTTACAAATATTGTTTTTTCTTGTAGTGCACCTTGAGGATCTACCAAATTTCCCAAAGCGTTGCTTCCCTGTAGGTTATCCTTAGTTTGATCACTAGATATCCCTCGATCAGCCACCCTGTCCGCCCAAGTAGCACCATTAACGACAGAATCTTTCCCATACTCAGCCCTCCGTGCTCCTTCGCTTTCAATTCTTTTCTTCCCCGCAGAGGCATCCCTCCAGTACTTAGCTGCCCTGACAAGAATTTCCTTTCCTCGTAATTAACTGTGATTCATTTCCGCAATTGCTTTCAAAGCTCTGTCTTTCGTAGTATATTGGATGAACGCAAACAGGTATACCAACCCCCTTCTCGTCCTCCTGGATAGGTAGATGTCATTGATCCTCTCCATCCATGAAAACAACCCAAACAACTCTTGCTTCGAAATATCCCCTGGTAAGCTGTCAACAAATACGGTGAATGAATCCTGTTCCAAACGAATATACTCTTCTCGGTTCCAACCCCTCGGATCCTTTCCTACATGAGATTCATACCTACCACTACCCCGCCCAGCGCTCCCCCACCCCTCTCTCACTCTCTGCCTCTCTCTCATCTCTCAACGCAACTTAAGTTGCACCCTTCTTCAATGCAGAAATAATAAACCAAACGATACATATGAAGAGAATGGGAGAAACTCAAATGTCCATCAAGAAATATTCATTACAAAAATTTGTTTTTAATAGTTTGAAATGATAGAAAAATTTTAATGAACTCAACCTACTCAAGCATCTAAACACTCACATCTTGACACTCCACGTCAACGCATCATGCATACATTTGAAATTTTATTTTAATTAAAATATTGTACATCTTTACACTATCAATAATCCACAATTTATTCATCTCATTCATCAAGAATTATAATAACACATCAATGTTGATCTTTTGAATTGTTTGGACCAAATATGATTTAAGTTAAAAATATGTATAATGTTGTAGAGTAGATAAAGATGATATATAAACTAAAGAAGTATAAATAGAAGACTCTAGTATTAGTATTTATCAATATAATAATCTCACTATAATAGAAGTAATTTATATATTTACTACTATTATATATATTAGGAACATATAAAAGAAAGAGAGGAGAAAAGTTTTTGTATAAAGAGAGAGATATTTATTATTCATGTGTGTTCCATATGTTTCATATTACGTTGCTATTTATAAGCAAAAAGAAGCTTTACTTTTCAAACATAATTAAATGAAATCACCCTTGGTAAACTAAGTCTTATGGAAAAATGGTCATCCACATCATTCACCCTTATCACAACACTCTCCCTTGGATGACCATTTAGGATTATCCCTCATTAAAACCTTACTAAAGAAAAACCCAATGGAAAAAAAACTTTAGTGAAGGAAAATGAGTATAAAATCCTTTGTGATAGGAACTGCCTAATTAAAAAACTTGTTAATAAAAATCCAATGGAAAAAAAACTTTAGTGAAGGAAAATGAGTATAAAATCCTTGACCAAGGAAAAAAGAGTACAGTCTCCCTCTCTTGTCGACATCATTTAACATCTCGAAATCGACGCATCCCAATATGATGTATCAATTTTTCAAAGGAGGATTCTGGGAGTGACTTTGTAAATAAATATGCCAGATTATCACTTGATCAGATCTGTTGGACATCAATTGTTCCTTGATTTTGAAGATCATGAGTGAAGAAGAATTTAGGAGAAATATGCTTTGTTCTATCACCTTTGATGTATCCACCCTTAAGTTGAGCAATTCATGCTGTATTATCTTCAAACAGGACAGTTGGAACTATCTTATGGTCAATTAGTCCACATGATGACATAATATATTGAATCAAACTCCTGAGCCAAAAACACTTGCGACTAGTTTCATGTATCACTAGTATTTCAGCATAATTAGAGGATGTTGCTGCAATCGTCTGTTTTGTGGACCTCCATGATATAGCTATACCATCATATGTGAACAAGTATCCTGTTTGAGATCTCCCTTCGTGTGGATCAGACAAGTATCCAGCATCAGCATAGCCAACTAATTGTGACTTTGATCCATATGGATAAAACAATCCCATATCAACCGTTCCATGAAGATATCGAAAACTTTGCTTGATTCCATTCCAATGTCTTCTGGTTGGAGAGGAAATATACCTTGCTAGTAAATTCATAGCAAATGATATATCGGGTCGTGTATTATTAGCAAGATACATTAGCGCTCCAATGGCATTAAGATATGGTACTTCAGGACCAAGGATATCTTCATTTTCTTTCTTAGGACGGAATTGATCATTTTTCACATTCAAAGATCTTACGATAATTAGGGTACTTAACGGATGTGACTTATCCATATAAAATCTCTTCAGGATCTTTTCTGTGTATGTTGTTTGATAAAGATCCCACTTTTTGTATGCTCGATCTACAGGTCGAGACAAAATTTAGTCTTTCCAAAATCTTTCATCTCAAACTCTTCTTTTAGAGTTTTTATAATTGTTGGAATCTCTTCAGGAGTTCCAATAATATTTAAATCATCAACGTACACAGCAATTATAATGAATCCAGATGCAGATTTCTTTATGAAAATACATGGGCAGATATCATCATTCTTGAATCCGTTTTTGGCCAGATACTCAGTAAGACGATTATACCACATTCGTCTAGATTGCTTTAGACCATATAAAGATCTTTGCAATTTTACTGAGTATAACCCTTGTGAATATTTATTGGATGGTTTAGATATCTTTAGTCCTTCAGGGACTTTCATATAAATATCACACGATCTAATGAGTTGTATAAGTAGGCTGTTACAACATCCATTAAATGCATACGTAGTTTATGATATGCGGATAAACTGACCAAATAACGCAATGTTATTGCATCCACTAGAGGGAAATACGTTTCTTCATAATCTATACCAGGACTTTGTGAAAAACCTTGTGCCACAAGTCGGGCTTTGTAGCGCACAACTTCATTTTTCTCATTTCGTTTTCTCACAAATATCCATCGGTATCCAACATGTTTTACATCTTCTGGTGTACGGACTACAGGTCCAAAGACTTCACGTTTTGCAAGTGAGTCTAATTCAGCCTTTATGGCTTCTTCCCATTTTGGCAAATCATTTCTTTGTCGACATTCTTCGACTGATCTTGGCTCAAGATCCTTACTTTCATGCATGATATTTAATGCCACACTATATGCAAATATTTCATTGACGATTGTCTTATTTTGGTTCCATTTCTCTCCTGTAAAGACATAATTTATCGAGATCTTGTCATTTTCACAATTTTCAGGTACCTGAACATCTTCTAGCGTTAAAATTATATCAGAATTTTGGACAACTTCAGGTGTCTTTACTATGTCTTTTTCAACAGGAATAGTATTTACCTCTTTTCTTTTTCGAAAATTTTTGTCTTTGGAACCGACAAGCCTGCCACGCTTCTGCCGTGAATTTGCTTTGGTGGCAATTTGTCTGACTGGGACATCAACTCGAATCGGAGCATTTTCAGCCGGTATATAGGATTTAGTTATCCTCTTTATATCAGAAAATATATCAGGCAATTCATTTGCCATCCTTTGCAAATGTATAATCTTTTGAACTTCTAGTTCACATTGTCCTGATCGAGGATCTAAATGCATCAAAGATGATGCATTCCAATTAAGTTCCTTTTCAGGAAGCTTATTCTTTCCCCCTAATATTGGAAATTTTGATTCATCAAAATGACAATCCATAAACCGAGCTTTAAATACATCTCCAATTTGTATCACAAGATACCTCACTATAGAGGGAGAATCATATCCAACATATATTCCCAATTTTCTTTGGGGTCCCATTTTGGTGCGATTAAGTGGTGCAATGGGAATATATATCGCTCATCCAAATATTCTTAAATGGGAAACATTTGGCTGCTGGCCAAAAGCTAATTGCATAGGAGAGAACTGATGGTAACTCGTTGGCCTCAAACGAATAAGTGCTGCAGCATGTAAAATAGCATGCCCCGAAACCGAGATTGGGAGATTTGTTTTCATGAGTAAGGATCTAGCAATCAATTGGAGGTGTTTAATAAGTGATTCTGCTAACCCATTTTGTGTGTGAACATAAGCTACTGGATGTTCAACACTTATTCCATTAGCCATACAATAAGCATCAAAAGCTTGGGAAGTAAATTCACCAGCATTATCAAGACGAATTGCTTTGATTAGATTTTCTGGAAATTGTGCTTTTAATCGAATAATTTGAGCTAGTAATCTCGCAAACGCCAGGTTGTGAGAAGACAATAAGCACACATGTGACCATTTCGAAGATGCATCTATTAGAACCATAAAATATCTAAAAGATCCACATGGTGGATGAATAGGTCCACATATATCGCCTTGAATCCTTTCTAGGAATTCAGGGGACTCAAATCCAATCTTTACTGGTGATGGCCTTAAAATTAACTTCTCTTGAGAACATGCAGCACAACAAAATTCACTAGATTTAAGAATCTTCAGGTTCTTTAGTGAATGTCTATGAAAGTTTTCAATAATTTTCTGCATCATGGTTATTCCCGGATGACCCAATCAGTCGTGCCAAGTTATGATTTCATTTGGGTTAGTAAACTTCTGGTTTACAATGGCATGTGATTTAATTGCACTAATCTTGGTATAATATAACCCGGATGAAAGTGAGGGTAAATTTTCTGATAGACCCTTTTTATTTAAATCATTAGTTGTGATACATAAATACTCATGATTTCCCTCATTCATTGTTTCAATATGATATCTATTTCGGCGAATATCTTTGAAACTCGACAAGTTCCTCAGAGACTTGGTAGATAATAGTGCATTATTTATTATAAATTTTGTTCCTACAGAAAACAAAATTATAGCTCTTACGGAGCCTTCTATCACATTACCTGAGCCAATAATAGTATTAACATATTCTTCTTTTGGCACAAGATGGGTAAAGTATATATTACTTTTGAGAATAGTGTGCGAACTTGCACTATCCGTAAAGCATACATCCTCATTATATATCCTTGCCATTTTCTTCAAAGACAAATAATAATAGAATGTGTAGATATGTTTGCTCAGTAAAATTATTTTCTTGATTGAAAATATTTTTTTAAGAAGTATAGTATATACTAAAAATTTTATTATTATCATATTATTATCATTATTATTTTTAAAAACTTACCACATTTAATGATTTCAAAATTCTTAAACATAAACATTAATATTTCATTGTTTATATACATCATATTTGAAACTTAAATACATAGAGAATAAAACTTAACAATAAGTTTCTTACATTATTTATTTACATGAATATTTAAAATCTCACATATTAAACTATTTCATCATTGATCAAATGACCAATATTTTCTTCAGGATCCTCAAAGAAATCAGAAACATCATAATGAGTGGTGGAATTTTCAACATCATTTGAAACAAAATTTGTTTCTTTTCCTTTGTCATTCTTTTTCAAAGATGCTTGATAAAGATCGACTAAGTGCCTTGGGGTACACAGGTACGTGACTAATGGCTCTTTCCACCACAACGAAAACACTTATCCTCTGTTGATTTATTTTGCCCAGAATTTCTTTCTTTATCTCACTTCTGGTGAGATCCTTTCTTGTGAACATAATTCTTCTTCCTTCCATAATTTTTCTTGTTACTAAAACATTACCATTTACCTCTTCTGGGGTTATGATTTGCCGCATTTGTTTCAGGAAATGAGGTGGTACCATCTGGGCGTGCTTCATGATTTCTTAAGAGCAACTCATTGTTGTGTTCAGCAATAAGAAGGCAAGAAATTAGCTCAGAATATTTTTAAATCCTTTTTCTTGATACTGCTACTGCAGGAGCACATTCGAGGCATAGAAGGTCGAGAAAGTTTTCTCTAACATATCAGGCTTGAGGAAGTATCACCGTCTTTTGATGATTGTACCTTTCTTCAAGGTCTTTCCACAGATCTGCAGAATTTTTTAAAGTGAGATATTCATTTTTCAATCCTTCGTCAAGATGACGATGAAGGATAATCATGGCCTTGGCTTTATCCTTCTGGGATAAATTATTTTCAGCGTTAATGGTATCTCCAAGATCCATTGAATCAAGATGGATTTCAGCATCTAGTATCCATGATAAATAGTTGTTTCCAGATATATCAAGAGCATTGAATTCAAGATGAGAGAGCTTCGACATAATGAAAATTTGTTACCTGAATCTTCCTAAAAAATTTGATCAGAGCCTCGTGCTAATAACGTGTTGTAAAATAAATAAAGACGATGTATAAACTAAAGAAGTATAAATAGAAGACTCTAGTATTAGTATTTGCCAATATAATAATCTCACTATAATAGAAGTAACTTATATATTTACTACTATTATATATATTAGGAACATATAAAAGAAAGAGGAGAAAAGTTTTTGTATAAAGAGAGAGATGTTTATTATTCATGTGTGTTCCATATGCTTCATATTAGGTTGCTATTTATAAGCACAAAGAAACTTTACTTTTCAAACATAATTAAATGTAATCATCCTTGGTAAACTAAGTATCATAAAAAATAGTTATCCACATCATTCACCCTTATCACAACATATAATTCCTTTATGTACATTTTAAAAAGTGGATTATAGAGAGCCATCACAACAAATTAAAAAGAGTATATATTATTAAAATTAGAGTTTGGTACAAATCTATTAGAATACAAAATTAATCTAACATTTTTAGGTTGACTCACAAAAGTAAAACGGACCCAGTCAAAATACTTTTAAACCACTTTAGTGTGACAGATGCATCATAAACTCACAGTTCCTCCTATTATTATTATGCCATATTATGCAAGGGACCAAATTCATCGACACATATAATCTTTTTAACTTAAGAATTAGAGGCGAGTAGTACATTCTTTTGACAGGAACTCTTTGTAATCTCTATTTACCAATCTTTTCTTTCTCTGCCTGATAGTTTAATGCCTCATAGAATTTATAAACAATGAGATCTACATCTCTTTATAATACAATATACAACCATTCGTGCAACAATCAATTCTGCTAAATTTAGACCTAATTTCAAAGTTAGCTTCTTTTTCTCATAATAGTTTCTAGAGATGCTAGTTAGTAGTCCCGACAAAGACTATTAGGTATAATTTGACTCAAACTTAATACTCATCATTTTAATACAAACAGATAATTTCGAGTGAATACACCACTTAAACAGCAGCTACATGACTACAAGAAAAAGTAGTGTTTGTAACAAAAAAATTTATTATAAAAAATCTAAATTTTGTAACGAAAGAAATTTGAAACAAAAAAAAAATTGTAATAGGGTTGTTGCCATATATTCCGTTACAAAAAATAAAATTGTTAAAATACAAAGTAATATTTTGTAATAAATTTTTTAATACAAAAACCAAAATTTGTTACAAAAGTGATAATAATTTTTGACATGTGATATATTTTTTGTAACAATATAATTTTTTTATCATAAAATATTATTACAAAATAAAACTTAATTTTGTAACATTTTTCATTCCTTTAGTTACAAAAAAACCATTCATTTTGTAACAATTTTTTTTTAATACAAATTACGCACATAATTTGCTAAATTGTATTATTTTTAATTAATTGATTTATTGAATAATTTACTGAGCAAGTCAACATTTATATGATATATAATAACATAGATAATTCAAACATCTTTTTTTTTTAACTAAGATTGTTTTAAAGCAAAATAGTATTAAAGTTAGTTCTACAAGTTCAACCACAAGTTAGAAGTTCTATACATAAATTAGTATCATCCATATATCAAAATATTATTGAGTCTTGTAGCTAGCATGTTGTCATCATTTTAGCACTCCTATAAATATGAAAAAACAAAACAAAAATTAACACTACAAAAAAGAGGTTTAAAATGGCTTTGATATTACGGCAGTTTTAAAGAACCCCCGTAATATCCAGACATTATGGCATTTTTTGTTGCTGCCGTAATTGGCTTTATATTTGGTGGCGGTTCTGGTGATTATAGCAGTTTTGAACCGCTGTTATCACACATATATAAAATGAAAAAGTTTCAACCCTAGCTCATTGAAACACATATATGACGCGGCTCGCTCTTGATCTCCCTTCTATCTCTCTCTCGTCTCGTCCTCCTCTATCCGTAGCTACCGCCGTTTTTACCCTCCACCGCGGCTTCCTCTTCAACGGAATCAAAGGTTCAAAGACGCACACACCTCAGATCTTGAAGTTGTTTCCCGATAGTCGTCGTCCCTGGCCAGTGCGACGATCTCATAACTTTTTTCGGATCTCGGATCTTCTTTCCTCGCATCTGTCGTCAACGGCTTGAAGTGATAGTTCTGCCTCACTGTACTTTGTAAGACAGGGATGTTAACTGACTGACTAGACTGTATAAGGGGTAAGATGATTCTACATATGAGGTTGCTATCCAACTATAGATGACCTTGAGATATGGTGGGGCTAGACACGTGTGTGGTCCGCTGAATTTTCACACCTCCTTTACAATTTTAAATATAATCAAATAAAATATAACTAAAATCGCAACGACAAAGAAGATAACAAACTAAAATGCTATAACACTCACTAATATCCGAGATTCAGTCGGAAGGCGACACAGAGACTCCAAGGACAACCATCAGTCAATTGCCGGAAATGCACGTGATACTTTAATCGATCCGACTTGACTACTCGATACTCAGTACTTCTTCGAACGATGTAATTCTCCATGCCTTGCAGCACTGTCTCTCTGCTTCTAAATCTGTGACCAACTCTAAACTCCACACCATCGTCGGTATTGTAATTGACATCCTCATATTCGAATATGGAGTTGCCTTGTGCATGGTATCCAAATCCAATTTATGGTAGTGGCTGGGTACAGATGATAACTCCAGAATTGGATGCAGAACATGCAAAAGGTATCAAAATGATCCACCAACGGGAGTCTCTGGTATAAACTCATCCTCGTCATCATCGTCAGAGGAACCACTTTCGTGGCTATCAAAAACGTACTCTTTGTCGGATTTCTCATCCTCAACATCCATATCTACTACTGGACTAGTACTGTGCAAGGGTTGTGGTGCAAGAGGATGGTCATCCTGTACAAAGTTCGAACTACCAGAAGCACCACTACCAACATCACGAGCTTCCGCAGAAAGTTCCATCACTTGTTTACCCATAATTCTCCTGTGCACATCAAACATTAGACGTACATGCTCATCGCCATCAAGGCAGAACAGACGAAACCGAAATACACCATTCCCCATCGGTGCTAGCATCCTATACCCAACTTTACCAACCTTTTTTCTCTCCCCACTACTGACGTGCGTCAATATCATACTTTTTAACTTGGACAACGAATTTGCTCTTCGTGTTCGCAGCAGCGAAGGACTCTCACACTCAAATATAACCCCGTTGTTACTATTTCTCATCTAACAGTTGGGATACACCATCACAACAAAAAAACCACTGCCACTAAATATTTTTGCTAAGGTTTTGGAAGAAAAATGGAAGAAAAGAAAGATTGAGAGTTTTATGAGGAATACCAACAGTTTGCTGATCCTTTTATAGCTTGTTGATTTTTATCATACTGTATAATACGTCTAACCCGCTATTTTCCACATAACACGTATGCAAACGTAATACATTGATACGTGTTTGTGCCTTATCTTATTTACCGTGTAAATAAGATAAGTAATGTTATAGAAATTGGTAAATACTCAACAAATTACATGTATCCATAATTAAAATGTTTATTTTATTTATTTAAAAAAAATCCTACATCTCTAGTAATAATTCTAATTGATATAATTAACTTTATACATATTATTTGGCCTTTCACATTTTTCATTATTTGAAATTTCATGAATTATTCATAATGTCTGTATTATTTTTCTAGATATGGCTTGTAGGGGACCAAATTAATGAGTTTGAACAAAATACGGCACCAAAAGGATCATTGTTCATATCTTTTTCCCAATTCCCTCCAAAGAAATTGCGTAAAGATTGCTTCTATCATACCACACCTTCCATGATAACTCCCTCTACTTTCATGAATGTCGATTCTTGTGAGGTCTATTCAGAACTCTTTACCTTTTTTTTTTTGGTATCAAGATAGAGTTTCATATTGTTCGATTCTTTAATTAGATATTTATATTTTTATATGACTTTCATTTTGATATAACAGGCGATAAAATTAACCAATTATACTAACATTACAGTATAAAAAAATAAAAGTTTTCGTATTATATGATATATAGAATTGGCTGGCAAGAAGAGTGATAAGTGCCCGGCGCATTATGTTGTGGGAATATTGCATTTGCATGCATTAGAAGGTTGGAACGTTAACGAGTGTGGTGACTTCATGTTTAACATTAAGAAAGTTGGCAAGCAAGTCTTCAACATGGCTTTAGGCCATTGAAGATTAATCATAATCTTGCTTAATATTCTACATTAATTACTATTTTCTATACATCCGTTTAGAAAAAATATCTTTTAAGATAAGGCGATTTATAAAATGATAAAATTAAATAATACTTTAATATATATATATATATATATATATATATATATATATATATATATATATATATATATATATATATATATATAGGGCGCCCACTTGAGTGATACCTATAGTGGCTATGAGCTTTCAATGTTCTATCACTAGGATAAACGTTGGGGGGTTTGACTATGATCTTTGTCTTTTGATGGTTGTTATTGCTTTTAAGTTGCTTTAGTATTGTACCACATAAGTTTTTAAACTTTTCTTTCTAACAAGTTAATGTATAAGACCCAATAAGCAATAAAGTTTTCACGGTAAAATACGCTTGAACAAAATTTGCAGCAAAACTTAATCCCATTAATGTGCATTTCCATTCAAAATTCAAACTCGCAACAACAACAATAAGAATTCAAGTTGAATATATACCAGTTCGCAACTGAAATTGCAACTAAAATCGCAAGTACATTCACATTCAAACTGCAATAAAAAAACATACATAATTGACTAACTTTTAATTAAACTTTTTTCTTAGGTTGATCTCTTATTTTTCAAATAATTTCTTATCTTATTCAACCATCAAATAATTGAAGGAAAAATTATTGATATATGACGATACCAACCGTTTTCATCAAATATATATAAGAAATAAATTAAGATAAACATAAGAGATACTTAAAAAAACACTATTTATCATATATAAATGATCTCTTGACAGCTGACATTCAATAAAAAATAGTGAAAAACTTATTACACCAATCACTGCCTCGCTCCAAAGAGAACTAACAAACAATCAAAATGACACATAATAAATTAACAATATATAATTTTTTATATACTCATTTCTATATACTCAAATTTTTATACTTTTAAAATGAATTTTTATATATTCATCTCTATAGCCAATTTTTAAAAATTCGATTATTTTTAATAATATTAAAATATCAACATATTTAATATTCATATTATTATATAAAAATTTAATAATAATTTACATCTTTATATTTCAGTAATCATATTGTTTATCTTAAATGTTTTTTTTTTTATAAAAATATTTGATGAGTTTAGAAAATTCTAAGTTAAATTTGATGATGAACAAACATTATTGAAATAATTAATTGCAAAATTATTAATTCTGATTTTCATAAAACATGTTAATTAATAATTTTTGTGATGCAGGTTTACTATTGGGTCAGTCTGAATTATTATTGCAAGCCCAATATTCTTAAATCACTCAGCCTTGTTCAATTTGATATATTAAGTGGCTGAAGCAATTAGTGATTATTTGGGCCAGAACCATGTTAAACTAAGCCCAAAATTGAAATACTTGCTAGAAGCAAGCTTGCATGATCCGAAACCATTAAGCAAAGAAAGCAAAACTTTCTTGCTTCCAACGGATCTCAATCTTTAATCATGTAATGGAACTCAAAATTTTATTGAAAAGAATTAATACATGCATGGGAACTATGAGAGAGAAATTGTCATTGATTTTATTGATGGCATAATGAGGCACGCTACCTAAAGCAAAGGAAAGTAATTAACTTTAGTTCATCAAATCCATTTGATTGCTTCTCTTTCTACACTTTCTACTCTCTCATCTTCTTTCTTCTCTTCGGTCATATCATAGGAAACTATGAAATCTAAGTTGAGCTACCAAAAGAAATAAGGAGCTACATGCATCAAGACCATCGAGATGATGACAAGAAAACATAAAAAATGTAGTGGCTAAGATCTGCAACCATGAAAGGAAAGATATGGTGATGAGATCTCAGCCTCTCCATACCAAAAATGGATAAGGAAGATTTCGTCCAGCAAGGAGAAGATCTTTGGGATGGCTTGTCTCTGCTTTTGAGTTCACTCATCACAGAAAGTAGCTAGGGTGGCTACGTGAGGGAGGAAGCAGAAGTGGAGCAGATGAAGCTATCATCATCATGAAGCATCAAGGGCCAGAAGTTCATCTTGGAGAGCAAGGCAAGGATGAAGGGCTCGGATTGATGAAGAGTGGTGACCAAGGAAGGACTAGAGGTAATTGCATGTTGGGTTTTGCATGGGTTATCTCTTCTCTCTCTCTGGCCGAACCGGTTCTGTTTCTTGGAGAAGAAGAAGTTGGCTTGGTTTTTGGTTTCAACTGTGGAGGCTTCCCCCTTCTATAAAAAGGGATAACAACCACGGCTTGAGACAAGGAGAAAGTGTGAGAGTGCAAGGCACAGAGTTCTCAAAGCTATCTGAGCTAACAGATTTATCTTCTCCTTCAATGTATTCTGTTTTGTAATTTTCTGTTTAATTTTGTCATGTCTTGAGTCTCATGGAAAAAGGCAAACAGTGAGGTTTGTATGAAAAAGTCATAGAGCGAAAAAAGGTAGAGAGTGCAAAATTAAAAGAAAAAGCCATAGATGTCCTTAGAGTTCCTTTGTTCATCTATGTTGTGTTTCATGATTCTGTAGAAATCCCCTTGTAAGTTGGGTTAGCACTTTACAGTCTGTAATCAAGAAGATTATAGTGAAATTCCATCATTGTTGTGATGGAGACTGGATGTAGGCATTGCAGTTAGCAGCTGAACCAGGATATATCTGGGTGTAATTTTCTCTCTTCTCTACTCCATTTCTGTTTCTACTGCACAGGAGCTAAAACTGAAAAATATCTCGTGCCAAGTGATGAGACAAAAATAAAAGTCTTGTGGCTAGGGATGAGACAAAAATAAAAAAATCTTCTGAAGTCATTTCAAAGACCAGCAAGTGTTACTGAACAAAAAAAAAAAGAAAAAGGGGGCTAAGATTCAACCTCCCCTTCTCTTAGCCACTGAAAACCATCAATTGGTATCAGAGCTTGGTCTCAAAGAGATCAAGCTTTACAGCTTGGAGAAAAGATCCAAATGGCAGAAAGCAGTGGCTCTAATCTGGTGTCCTACAACCTTACAGAAGGACAGTCAAGCAATAGACCGCCTCTTTTCATTGGGAAAACTATACCTATTGGAAAGAGAGAATGAAGATCTTTGTGCAAGCAGTAGACTACAGACTCTGGAAGATCATCCTGGAAGGTCCTCAATTTCCAACTAACACAAGTGCTGAATGAGTAGTCACTCTTAAACCAGAAGCAAGCTGGACCGAGGAAGATAGGAAGAAGGTGGAGCTAAATGCCAAGGCTGTCAACTTGCTCAACTGTGCTATCAGCTTCGAGGAATACCGAAGGGTATCACGATGCACAACGGCAAAGAAAATCTGGGACAAACTGCAAATCACTCATGAAGAAACCACCATTGTAAAGAAGACTTGGACAGATATGTTGAACAGAGAATATGAAATATTTGCAATGAAGGAAGGAAAGTCCATTGATGAACTGTTTGAACGATTCAACATCATCATTGTTGGCTTAGATGCTCTGGGAATTACGTATCCTGATTCTGTACTTGTGAGGAGAGTGTTGATATGTCTCACAAAAGAGTGGGAAACAAAAGCTTTAATTATTTCTGAGAGCAGTAGCTTAGATTCTATGACATGTGATGATTTGAGAGGAAACCTTCTTGCTTTTGAAAACACTTATTTGAAAAAAGATTCAAAAAAGAAAGGAATTGCTTTTTCTTCTGTAACTAACCCTCTGGATGATGAATCCAGTGATAACTCTTCTGAAAATGAGTTTGTGTTGTTTGCCAAAAAATTCAGAAAAATGGTAAAGCTCAAAGGCAAAGGCAGCAGCTCAAGGAAAATAAAGAAAGACCTTAGCAAAGTAACTTGTTACAACTGCAAGGAAATGGGGCATTTCAAATCTGATTGTCCCAAGTTAAAGAAGGAGGAGAAGCCAAAAAGAGGAAAAAAGAAAGGACTGATGGCTTCATGGAAAGATTTGGAGAATGACTCCGAAGACGATGAAGAATCTGAAACAAAGTCTCAACCATGCCTTATGGCTGACCATGTTGAGCAGGTAATCGTTCCCCAACCCTGACACTGAATCTCTTCATCTTATGATAGATCATCTTTCTGAAAAAATAAGATGCTTTTTGCTGGATAATCAAGAACTTGAACAACAAATTATCATCCTTAAAGCAGAAAACGGATTTTTAAAAGAAAAGCTAAGGGAGGCCGAAACTGCTTGTGATCTTGTTGAAGAAAATAAGCAGTTGAAAGCCCAACTTAAGAGCTGTGAAAGTGATCATTCGGTTGTTGTATATGTTGATTGTTTTAGAAGGAATGAAGAGTTTCTTAAAGAGGTCAAAAGGCTTAAAGAAAACTTAGCCAAGTTCACACAAAGTTCTGAAAATCTGAATCAAATCTTGGCTAGCCAAAAACCTCTTTATGATAAAGCTGGCTTGGGGTTTTATAAATCTGTTGAAAAATCTCATTTTGAGAACATTGCCTCATCTTCCAATGATACAAGATTTCAAAACTCAAGAAACTTTAACAAAATAGCAACTCCAAGATTTTGTAGACTATGTAACCGAAATAGACACTTTTCCATACAATATTTTTTTGGTGAAAGGATGATAGGTGATAAAGTTTACAAGGTTGTTTTTTATTATAATGGCTTAGGACATAAGAGATGGTTTAACGTGAAAGGATCCAAGAAAATTTGGATACCTAAGGTCACTTGAGCTTATTTTGTAGGTGTGCCTAGCATCCAAATGGAAGGAGAATATGTGGTATATGGACAGCGGATGCTCTAGGCATATGACCGGAAAGACAACCTTCTTCATAAAGCTTGATGAATATGATGGAGGACTTGTCACTTTTGGTGATGATGCAAAAGGAAAAATAGTGACTGTTGGAAAAATTGGTAAAAGCTTTTCATCTTGTATAAATGATGTCCTTCTTGTAAATGGTTTGAAACATAATTTACTTAGTGTTAGCCAATTGTGTGATTTAGGTTTCGAAATTATTTTTAGAAAGTTTGTGTGTTTGGTTGTGTGTGAAAAAACTGGGGATATTTTATTTGAAGCTAAAAGGTGCAATAATGTGTATGAATTGACTCTTGAGGACTTGAAAGAACAAAATGTAACATGTTTTACTTCTTTTGAATCTGAAAAATGGCCATGGCATAGAAAGTTGGGTCATGCTAGCATGTACCAAATTTCTAAACTAGTTAAGAAAAATATGGTTAGAGGAATTCCAAACATCAAATTTGATAAGGATCTTACTTGTGATGCTTGCCAATTGGGCAAACAAGTAAAATCCTCTTTTAAACCAAAAGATAGAATTTCTACTAAAAAGCCATTAGAAATGTTACACATTGATCTTTTTGGTCCAACAAGAACACAAAGTTTAGGAGGTAAACACTATGGTCTTGTGGTGGTAGATGATTACTCTAGATTTGGTTGGGTACTTTTTCTTGCTCATAAAAATGATGCTTTTCATGCTTTTGTAACTCTTTGCAAGAAAATTCAAAATGAAAAAGATTTAAAAATTGCCCATTTGAGAAGTGATCACGGAAGAGAATTTGAAAACCAAGATTTTGAAAACTTCTGTGATGACTTTAGAATTTCTCATAACTTTTCATGCCCTAGAACCCCTCAACAAAATGGAGTGGTTGAGAGAAGGAATAGAAGCCTTCAAGAGATGACTAGGGCCATGCTTTGTGAAAATGAGACTCCTAAATTCTTATGGGCTAAAGCTGTAAATACAGCTTGTTACATTTTGAATAGGACAATTATTAGAAAAGGGTTGAAGAAAACCCCCTATGAGCTATGGAAAGGAACCCCTCCAAATCTTAAGTATTTTCATGTTTTTGGATGCAAATATTTTGTACTTAACAATAAAGAAAACCTTGGAAAATTTGATCCAAAATCCTATGAAGGAATGTTTGTTGGATACTCTACTACTAGCAAGGCCTATAGAATTTATCTCAAAGAGCATAGGACCATAGAGGAATCCATACATGTTACTTTTTATGATTCTAATTTAATTCCCGGTGCTGTGATAGATAATGATTCAGATGATGAAGAAACTGGAACAAGTAAAGAAAATCTCAAATCTGCTCAAAATGAAGAATCTGCCAGTCCAGTTTTGTCTCATCAGATTGAAGGAGACATTTCCATTTTGTCTCCTGAGCAGACACGAGAAACTGAAACAGTGAGACCACCAGAAACTCATCAAAGCTCAATACCACTCTGAAAGCCTAGAGAATGGAAGTCTATGAGGGGTTATCCTTATGACTTTATAATTGGTGATCTCTCTTAAGGAGTAACAACAAGATCCTCCACCAAAAGACAATCCGAACCAAGTAATTTTTCCCTCTTGTCACAAATGGAACCCAACAATGTTAAACAAGCTCTCGAAGATCCATCATGGGTCAAAGCCATGCAAGAAGAGCTTGCTCAATTCGACAAGAATGAGGTTTGGACACTAGTACCCCATCCGGATGGTAAGAAAGTTACGAGTACTAAGTGGGTATTTAAAAATAAACTTGGTGAGGATGGACAAGTTGTTCGTAACAAGGCCAGATTAGTGGCCCAAGGTTACGATCAAGAAGAGGGTATAGATTTTGATGAGTCTTTTGCTCCGGTAGCTAGAATGGAAGCAAATAGATTGCTTCTTGCCTATGCTGCCCATAAAGGTTTCAAAATATTTTAAATGGATGTTAAATGTGCTTTCCTTAATGGCTTTATTGATAGAGAAGTGTATGTGGCACAACCCCCCGATTTTGAAGATAAAGAGTTTCCAAATCATGTTTTCAAACTATCTAAGGCTCTTTATGGTCTTAGACAAGCTCCAAGAGCTTGGTATGAAATGCTTAGTGCCTTCTTGTTGGAAAATCAATTTCAAAGGGGTACCACCGACACTACTTTATTTATTAAAGCATCCAATGATGATATACTCCTTGTTCAAGTTTATGTTGATGACATTGTATTTGGATCGGCCAATATATCCTTGTGTGAAGAGTTTGGAAAACTCATGACTAGTGAGTTTGAGATAAGTTTAATGGGAGAGCTAAATTTCTTTCTTGGCCTCCAAATTAAATAAACTCCTAGTGGTACCTTTATTCACCAAGGAAAGTATGCAAAAAAACTTATCAAAAAGTTTGGCCTAAAAAATTCCAAACCAATGGGTACACCAATGCATCCTAACACAAAACTTGAAAAAGATGATGATGGCCAAGATGTGGATGAAACAAGGTATAGAGAAATGATAGGTTCACTTATGTACCTTACCTCCTCTGACCGGATATAGTCCAAAGTGTGGGTGTATGCTCAACGTTTCAATCTTACCCAAAAGAATTCCATCTTTCGGCCGTTAAGCGCATCATTAGATACATTAAGGGGACTTGTGATTATGGATTGTGGTATCCTAAATCTGATGAATTTTGTGCAGTAGAGTTTTGTGATGCAGATTATGCGGGAGATAGAGTGGATAGACGGAGCACATCTGGCATATGTTGCTTCCTTAGAAGCTCACTCAACATGTGGTCAAGCAAGAAGCAAGCCACAGTGGCTTTATCCACAACTGAAGCTGAATACATTTCCGCATCTGCATGTTGCTCTCAATTAATTTGGTTAAAAATACAGTTGGAAGATTACAAATTGAAGATCAATAGTATACCCTTATTTTGTGATAATATGAGTGCTATAAACATTTCAAAAAATCCTGTTCTACACTCAAGAACCAAGCACATTGAGATAAAATATCATTTCATTAGAGAACATGTGCAAAAGGGTACTATTGCTATTCAATTTGTAAAATCTGAAGACCAACTTGCTGATATTTTTACAAAACCCCTCTGTGAAGACAGATTCTGCACCTTGAGAAAAAGTTTGGGAATGTTTGATTTAAGTTCCATTGATAACTTGTGAAATATTGATTCTGCCCAGTTTTATCTCGTAGGAATGGAGGAGATAAAAATCAGAGTGTGTTGAATGGGCTTTGAACAAGGGAGAGGCTGTGCAGAATTTAATTTTCATGGGCCCTACCAAATCTCTTTAACTCCACCATGACGGTATTTGTTAGTTCCTCATTTTTTGAAAATCACAATTCTTTTGTTGTCTCATCAAATCTTATTGGAAGGGGATAATGTCAAATCAAATCTTTCCTCTCAACTAATCCCTTGATTCAAGGAAACCACCTTTTTAGTTTATTTCAAATAAATGGAAACCCCTTTGGTTAATAATCGCGCTCTCTTGATGGTCATTAACTCCCTCCACTATCTCTTTTCAATCAGCATTTAATGCCCCTCTAACCTCCCTCCACTCACCTCACCCTTCGGCCTTCTCTTCAAACTCCATCTCCATTCATCTTCTTCACATCATGAAAAAGAAAACGGCTCTGAGAAGAAGTAACCGAACCACTCTCCCAAAAGGTCCACCATTCTCATCACCCCAAACTCACACCCATATACACCTCCACTCCACGTCTTCTTCTACTCACACACCTCCCTCTAAACAAACCGAGACAATGCGCCAGAAAGTAATCACCCAGAAAATCTCAGGGAGAAGAAAGACTGGAAAGAGCAAACAACCAAGCGTTGAAGAAGAGGAAGAGGAATCTCACACATCACCCCCTCCATCGCTACCAAAGAAGTCCACTCCACATGCATCTGGAAAAAGCTCTCAGAAGACAAAAGTTTTATGTTACGTGACACCAGAGAACCTGCAAACTTGGAATCACTGGATTTCAAGAACAAATTCCATAAACCTCACTCACACTATGATCCCTCTCGGTTCTATTCTTGTGCCTTCTACGAATTCCACAAGGAGGTATTAGCAAAACGTCATCTTTGCTCATCCTATTTGGTGAATCTTGACTCTCTGGCTGCTAAAAGAATCAATTTCAATCTTCTGTTCGATGCCCTGAAGTGGACTCCCCTGCTCCACATTCATAAACTGGTTTACCTGGGGCTGGTCCGGGAATTCTATGCGAATATGCACCTGATAGATGGCTCAATCCATTCCTATGTAAAACGTGTTTACATGACTCTCAACCCTCAGAATATAAGCGCTGATCTAGGATACACGGATGAAGGATCAAAAGTATACATGACTGACAAATGGGATGACCAGGTTAGAGTCACTCATCAAACTGTTCTGCAACACATTTGTGCAAATTTGTCTGGCTTAGATGGATCAATTCCCACTCACAAAGCTCTCGGCCCTGAGAACTCACTGCTACACTGGATTATCATTCACATCCTGACACCACAATGTGGTTCTCACCACAGAGTAATGGTTTCTGACTCCATTATTCTCTTTGCTCTTGTTACCTCTTCTCCAATTTCCTTTGCTTATCTTATGATTCGTCACATGTGGGAATCGGTTAGAAGTACTAAAAAGGCTAATCTCCCTTATGGAATGTTCCTCACTAGTATCTTTGAGTATTTTAAAGTTGACTTAACTAATAAGGCTGTTGAGAACAAAGTTTCACAGATCAAAGGAGGAGGAGCTTCTGGGAAGAAAAGCAAGCGCTCAATGCCTTCTGAGCCGTCACTCAGCGACCTTGAGAGTCGCCCAGCCGAACCATCTAAAGTGACTGAATCCATCAAGGAAGTCCTTAATGAATTCCTCAATGTGTCCACATTAATGTTTCAATCACACAAGGCTGCCCGAAAGTTAGCATATGAAAATGAAAAAGCTTGGCAGAAATGTTAAGAACGGGTGGGCTTGATGATTCAAAGCTTTGAAGATGAGATGATGACAGAGAACAAGGAAAAAGATTCTGGCTCGGAGTACAACCTCTCAGATGATTGATGATTGTTCTTTCTTTCTTTATTTGATATTTGGCATGATAGGCTCAATCTAATACTGTGTTAGTTTATTTTGGTGCTATAGACACATGACACTGTGAGACTTTGGATATATTTTGTATTTTAGATATATTTTGCATATTCTATTCTATATGTCATCTTTTGCAGGTGCCCCTTGATGCCAAAAGGGGGAGAAAAGTGCTGAAAATTGAAATCATGAAAACAGAGAATGAAATCCGTGTGGATTTATGATTATCCTTGTTATAAATATTGTGCTTGTGATGCATTTGCTTTAATAATGTGGCTGCCTGGTTGTTAACATGTATTCTTGTGATTAAAGTAATGGATTTATCTTGATGAATATGCTTGCTACAATAGGAATAGGAATATTCTGATTCATCTTGGTAAACCTGCTTGTTGAATACTTTGTTTTTGGCAGTTCCTTTAAGCATTGGGTATGAAAATAAATGTTGAAAATTACTGTGATCATGCCGTGATTAAAAATATTTTCTTACCATAAGTATGTTGCTCTGAATTGATTGAAAAATATGTTAAAACAGCAATTTACTTTCAAAGATAATTTTTTGGTTAATTATGTTGTGTGTTTGAGCAGAAAATCAAATTATTGATAACAAATGAGTTTTGATTATCATCCAATTCTGCTCATAAATCAAGCCATTCCTCATCTTACATTGAATATGTTGAATAACATTGTTGCCTTAGGCTTGATAAAATTGTTACAGGTTGGAGCTTCCCTTGGTAAAATAGCATATATTAAGGGGGAGCCATGTGACAATTTGAAAGGGGAAGAAATATAAATCTTCAAAGGGAGTATTCCTTACTCAAAATCTTAAATTTCTTTCCATTTCAATTTTAACAATGTTTGTCATCAAGGGGGAGATTGATGAGTTTGGAAAACTCTAAGTTAAATTTGATGATGAACAACATTATTGAAATAATTAATTGCAAAATTATTAATTCTGATTTTCATAAAACATGTTAATTAATAATTTTTGTGATGCAGATTTACTATTGGGCCAGTCTGAAATATTATTGCAAGCCCAATGTTCTTATGATCACTCAGCCTTGTTCAATTTGGTATATTAAGTGACTGAAGCAATTAGTAATTATTTGGGTCAGAACCATGTTAAACTAAGCCCAAAATTGAAATACTTGCTAGAAGCAAGCTTGCATGATCCGAAACCATTAAGCAAAAAAAGCAAAACTTTCTTGCTTCCAACGGATCTCAATCTTTAATCATGTAATGGAACTCAATATTTTATTGAGAAGAATTAATACATGCATGGGAACTATGAGAGAGAAATTGTCATTGATTTGATTGATGGCATAATGAGGCACGCTACCTAAAGCAAAGGGAAGTAATTAACTTTAATTCATCAAATCCATTTGATTGCTTCTCTTTCTACACTTTCTACTCTCTCATCTTCTTTCTTCTCTTCGGTCATATCACAGGAAACTATGGAAGCTAAGTTGAGCTACCAAAAGAAAGAAGGAGCTACATGCATCAAGACCATTGAGATGATGGCAAGAAAACATAAAAATGTAGTGGCTAAGATCTGCAACCATGAAAGGAAAGATATGGTGATGAGATCTCAGCCTCTCCATACCAAAAATGAATAAGGAAGATTTCGGTCAGCAAGGAGAAGATCTTTGGGATGGCTTGTCTCTGCTTTTGAGTTCACTCATCACAGAAGGTAGCTAGGGTGGCTACATGAGGGAAGAAGCAGAAGTGGAGCAAATGAAGCTATCATCATCATGAAGTATCAAGGGCCAGAAGTTCATCTTGGAGAGCAAGGCAAGGATGAAGGGCTCGGATTGATGAAAAGTGGTGACCAAGGAAGGACTAGAGGTAATTGCATGTTGGGTTTTGCATGGGTTATCTCTTCTCTCTCTCTGGCCGAACCGGTTCTGTTTCTTGGAGAAGAAGAAGTTGGCTTGGTTTTTGGTTTCAACTGTAGAGGCTTCCCCCTTCTATAAAAAGGGAGAACAACCACGGCTTGAGACAAGGAGAAAGTGTGAGAGTGTAAGGCACAGAGTTCTCAGAGCTACCTGAGCTAACAGATTTATCTTCTCCTTCAATGTATTTTATTTTGTAATTTTTTGTTTAATTTTGTCATGTCTTGAGTCTCATGGAAAAAGGCAAACAGTGAGGTTTGTATGAAAAAGCCATAGAGCGAAAAAAGGTAGAGAGTGCAAAATTAAAAGAAAAAGCCATAGATGTCCCTAGAGTTCTTTTGTTCATCTATGTTGTGTTTCATGATTCTGTAGGAATCCCCTTGTAAGTTGGGTTAGCACTTTACAGTCTGTAATCAAGAAGATTATAGTGAAATTCCATCATTGTTTTGATGGAGACTGGATGTAGGCTGCATTGCACTTAGCAGCTGAACCAGGATATATCTGGGTGTAATTTTCTCTCTTCTCTACTCCATTTCTGTTTCTACTGCACAGGAGCTAAAACTGAAAAATATCTCGTGTCAAGTGACGAGACAAAAATAAAAGTCTCGTGGCTAGGGACAAGACAAAAATAAAAAAATCTCCTGAAGTCATTTCAAAGACCAGTAAGTGTTACTGAACAAAAAAAAAAGAGGGAGGGCTAAGATTCAACCCCCATTCTCTTAGCCACTGAAAACCATCAATATTAATTTTTCTTATAATTACATAGATAATCAAGCAATTGGAGCATCTAGAGTTGGGGATCTGTAACTGAATCAGGATTGTTTATCTCAATGTTTTCAAAATGATGTCTCATAACAAAAAAATTGTAGCTATTTCGTCAATTGTTAAATTTGATATAACAAGGCTAAATAAGTGGAATAGGCTTTTTTTTTGTACTCTTCATAGTTAGCCACAGTTGAAACCTTGGGTAAAGACGATGTTTTTTGTAGTGTACAATCACTCGTAAAAATGAATAATTTTTCAAGAGGCCTACACAACCTTCTTCTACGGCTCATTTGTTTGGATATGTAAATTTTGTGTGTGTTGTGCATAGTTATGAAAGTGGGTGGTGCTAGACATGAATGTGGAGACAGTTTTTTTTGAAAGTGAAAAAAACGGATTGTACGATTTCTTTATTAAAAAAAATTAAGAACACAAATCGGACTGTCCGATTTATATGGGAGGAAAAATCGGAGGGTCCAATTTGTAATTTTAATATTTTTTATTTTGAAAACAAAAATTGGATGGTCTGATTTTAATATTAAAATTTTTTTAATTGTCTAAAACACAAATCGGACAGTCTGATTTGTGTACTGTAAATTTTTTTAATTTTTTAAACATAAATCGGAAGGTCCGATTTGCTCTTGACACCATAACTGTGTAAAGCATCCATACACTCCATAATTGCCTCCTACACCATTTTTCCTTCCATATCTAAATTAAAAAGTGACCTTCTACACCCAATCAAAAGTAACAAAACATAAATGTTTACTCTGAATTGTTGAATTTTCTTTTTTCCCAAGAAAAAAAAAACCGCCAAATTGGTCACTGAATAATGCATATCACACACAATATAATCCCCTAAATTTTATAGTCCCTTGTAACCCTCAAAAGATATTTTTCATTTCGCAAATCATTCATGATTTTGTCAAAGGCATTTTGCGGATCATAAGTACATATTGTTTAAGAGCCAAATTGTCATCAATATGATCATTTGGGAGGGCTAATTTCATGGTTTAATATTGGGAGGTTGGGTTTCAGAACAAAAGAAGAAAATGCACAGCTACAATGGTTGAAGTGTGTTGCACATGCCAGGGTTCCTAACACACCAAAGTGGTTGAATTGGCTCAGCACCAATGCCTCTACTTACCATTCTGCTTCTCCATTCATTGAGCCTATCCGTGGCCTCAGCATACCTCTTCATACCGTTTTCGTCGCGGTTACCGGACCACAAAGTCTCAGCCATTGCAGAAGCTCTGGGCCAAATTCTCGAATCCACAACCGTACCATCAGCTTGTTCTGACCACAATGCCACTTCCCCACCCAAAACCAACTTTGCTTCTTCTTCAAGCAACCCATATGTTATATCATAGTTGTATATTGTTTGCCATGTCTTAAATGGTCCACACCAGGATCCACCATTATTCGCATCGCTTCCGGTTTGGTTGTCATAGGCACTGTTGTTCCCAACAAAGTCACCATGACCACAATCCAAGTAATAGAAGTCTGCTGACGACACGATCGCTCTGTATCCAGACGAAACTATCCTCTTGGTGTTTTTGTGTCCGTTGTTCCATGTCTGCAAAATTACATTCTCCTTAGGGAGAATAGTTGAAGAAACATGGACTGAATCACTCAGAAGAACGTCTTCCCAATAAATGACGGTCCGGTTGAGAGACATAATGAAAGGGAGAGTGTTGTTGACAAATGTTTCAAGAATTTGGTTAAGAGTTCCACCATTTGATAGGTAGTTCTGAATGGTTGGATCGGTTTTCCAACAACCTGGCACTACCTCATCGGCGCCGGCATGGTAAAAAGGTTCCGGGAACAATGTGGTCACGTCATGGATTACATTCTTCATAACTTGGTATGTCTTTGGGTTTAAAGGGTTCAAATGCCCTGTCCCTGGCTCTGCAGCCAGAATCTGGGATCCCGGGGTGAACCAGAACATGTTAGCACATGTTACAATTTCAGGGTATGCTAAAGCCCAAGATCCTGTATGCCCTGCAAATGTTTCATTTTTATGTTGATCACTATCTTCTATTGCTGAATTATGTGCGAGATCAGTGAGAATTCAGAATACAGTAATACTCTGAAAAAGACCATGTCTCAATCATTACAATTTATAATCATTTTTCCGTTTCTTTGAAATTTAAAACTACATTATTTGGTTAACAAATTTGGACTTTGCCCTGTTCTAAGGAGGTAAAGTTAGGTAAAAGATATACACTTGACATGGTTGAGTAGATTCATTTTAATATAATTGAGAATATTAATTCCTAACTTGGTATTCGATATAACTTTTAGCCTAACTGTTCGGTATCAAAGTCCTTTCAAATGAACCAGGGGTTCTTTTTGTTTAACATTTTATCTTCAAAGTCAATAACAATATTCTATTTGTTTAACTACTAGGCCTGTTTTCTCTGCAAATCATCTTCTAGAAATCAAACAAGATAAGACTAGTGCTATAATCCAACACAATCTGAGCTCGCAAAAAGATGCAAACAATCAAGATATAATAGAAAAATCACTAATCATTAATAATTACAATGAAACAAAATACAACGACATGTATACAAAACTAGGTAGAATACAACGATTAGTTAGAACTTGGAACTTTTTTCGCTATTTTCAGAGTTGTGTAAAGGGACGAGAGAAATTAATTAGTCCGATAATACTGGTATATCGTAATTAGAAAAAGGACAATAAATATTATGAGGAGTTAATACTGTGCCTAATCATCACTCAAAATCCAAAATTGTGAAGAAAAAAATTGCTAGTAATAAACAAAATTTCCGGAATTGTAAAATTGATGACTAACCAGGTGAATCAATCTCAGGAAGAACACGAACTCCATGGTCAAGCCCAAACTCCACAATGTTTCTAACATCATCAGGCGAATACACCATGTCACTATCATAAGCACCCTTATCAGCCAACCCAGGCTCAGATGGCACAAGAAGAGGGAAAGATTGGGAGTCAGTTATATGCCAATGGAACACATTCACTTTGTTCATGCTCAGGGCCTCAATTGTCCTCATGATATCTCTCACTGGATAGTAGTTCCTTGCGGTGTCAAGCATGACACCGCGATGACCGAATAGTGGGGCATCCCACACGTGAACCCCAACAGGAACACGTGTGGGAGTGTCCCATGCCAGCTGTGAGAATGTCTCCAGGCCTCTCATGGCTCCCCATGTTGTGGGAGCTGAGAGCGTTGCCGTCGAGGCATTCCAAGGAATTGAGAGCGTGTAGGACTCGTCGACGCCGTGGTGGAGTGGGGCGGAGGGGTTGGTTATGGTGATGGTGAGGGTGGAAAGCGGAGGGAGGTTTTTGGTGAGGTTTGTGGCTATGGGGACAAGCGGACGGTGGTGTTCGGTTTTGATGAGGTTGATGTAACGGTTGATTGCGGCAGAGAGGTGGTTGTTGGTGTGGTGGTTGACGGTAGTGGTGATGGTGAATGAAGGGTGGAGGAGGGTGGATTGATGAGGTGGGCCCCATGTGAGGTTTCTTGGTTTTGGCCACACGTTGATGTTAGTGGTTGTAACAGTTTTTGTTATGCTACGGTGATACGTTGCAACTACATTGGCAGTACTACTAGATAGACATAACATTAGAAGTAGAAGTAGAAGTGATGAGAGCAATGATTGAATAAGCATCTTGGGTTGTGTAATTTGTGGTAAGATTGGCTTGATTCTTGGTTATGTGATTGGGAATTTGGGATTGATATTAGGATGGGGTGGCATTAATATAGCACTATCATCGTACATGTGGCGAAGTTGACTTGAAGGGTGAAGACTTCTATCAGTTCTATACTTCTATGTGATGTGTTTCTCATGATGACAGAAATTCTGTAATGTTTGCGCATTAAAAATGTATTTTTATATTCGGATTTAACTAATGGTGATTGCGCATACAAATATTGGTATCATCATAATTTCGTAAAAATACAAAAATTTAATTAATATGTATCTTAATAACATAAATTAAAAATATATTAAAAAATTTAATTTTTGTATTTTTTTTTTTAGAAATAATATATATACTAGTCAAACTTATTAAATATACAAACAAATTAAGCTCGGTGACTACTTGGACTACATCTGATATTAGTACTCATATATTGATAGTCTCTTATTTAATTTATATTGTAAATGATGTCCATATGTGAGATAATAACTATCAGATAGTATAACTTTATTTCATTCTTTTAGTTAAAAATCTGATGAGAATTAATAGGAAAGTCCGAAAGGGAGAATAGATAGGTGTCATGGAAGGGTCAGCATGTTTGAACAGCTAGTTGTTGTTTCGTTGCTTGTTGTTTGCTTCTTAGTTGGACTCTGCGCAATAGACAAATGACGATTCTTTGCTTCAATTAGACAAGTCTATAGTCGTTTTGTGACATTGACTCGTGTGGAAAACTAAGAAGCATAGAATATATTCGGAAAAGTTCTGCATCCATGTATTTTTTACATGGTTGTTAACTAAATAATTTCTTTTATAAGTTCAGTGTATATGGATTTAGTGTGTTTCAAACTTTCGATTCGCCCCATGTATTAATTTCGGTTCACCATGTTCATGGTTGAGGGTTTAAGATTTAAGGATCTAGGGTTTAGGGTTCAGGATTTTAGGGGTTTAGGGTTTACGGTAGAATTCATGGTTTAGAATTTAGGGTTTAGGATTTAGTATTCAGGGTTCAGAGTTCAGTGTTTAGGGTTTAGGGTTTAGCGTTCAGGGTTCAGAGTTTAGGGTTCGGGTTCAGGGTTTAGAGTTTAGGATTTAGGTTTTAGGGTGCAGGGTTTAAGATTTAGGTTTTAGGGTTTTAGGGATTTAGGGTTTATGGGTTCCGGGTTCAGTGTTCAGGGTTCTGGTTTTAGTGTTTAGGGTTTAGGGTTCAATATTTAGGGGTTCATAATTTTTTGGTAAACATACAGGAGAGTGATTTAGATTACTCTTCTGAAACGAATCAAATTGACAAAGTTTGGATTATTCAATTTTAAATCGAATTGAATGGAATGCAATTGCTAATTTGAATTGAATTAAATGGACAGAGGTGTACTGAATTGAATTGAATTGAATTGATAATATGTAAATTGTAGGCAGAGTTATTTGAATTTGATTTTATATAATGGATTATGTTTCGTTCACTTAGTACTATACAATTATTTCACCATGAGTACTGTGTTTGGTTCACCATGAGTACTGTGTTCGGTTCATTCTGCACTATTCAAAACTCTTCTTTCTCACCTTCTACTACTTCTTCACCAGAAAGAGAAGGAAAAAAAGACAAAAAAATACAGCAGCAACAACAACAAAAGAATGACGATAGAGTTTCAGAGTTTAGGGTTTTAGGGTTTAGGGTTTATGGGTTCAGGGTTCAGTGTACATGGGTTCAGTGTGTTTCAAACTTTCGGTTCACCCCATATATTAATTTCGGTTCACCGTGTTCATGGTTGAGGGTTTAGGGTTTAAGGGTCTAGGATTTAGGGTTCAGGATTTTAGGAGTTTAGGGTTTACGGTCAGGTTCGGGGTTTAGGGTTTAGGGTTTAGCATTTAGGGTTCAGAGTTCAGTGTTTAAGGTTTAGGGTTTAGCGTTCAGGGTTCAGAGTTCAGGGTTTGGGTTCAGGGTTTAGGTTTTAGGGTTTAAGTTTTAGGGTGCAGGGTTTAGGGTTTAGGTTTTAGGATTTTAGGGATTTAGGGTTTATGGGTTCAGAGTTCCTCAGGGTTCTGATTTTAGTGTTTAGGGTTTAGAGTTTAGGGTTCAGTATTTAGGGGTTCATAATTTTTTGGTAAACATACAGGAGGAGAGTGATTTAGATTACTCTTCTGAAACGAATCAAATTGACAAAGTTTGGATTATTTAATTTTGAATCGAATTGAATAGAATGCAATTGCTAATTTGAATTGAATTAAATGGATAGAGGTGTACTGAATTGAATTGAATTGAATTGATAAGATGTAAATTGTAGGCAGAGTTATTTGAATTTGATTTTATATAATGGATTATGTCTCATTCACTCAATACTATACAATTGTTTCACCATGAGTACTGTGTTCGGTTCATTCTGTAGAAAGCTGTTTGAATTTGATTTTATATAATGGATAATGTTTCGTTCACTTAGTACTATACAATTGTATTGTGTTCGGTTCACCATGAGTACTATGTTCGGTTCACCATGAGTACTGTGTTCGATTTATCATGAGTACTGTGTTCAGTTCATTCTGCACTATTTAAAACTCTTCTTTTTCACCTTCTACTGCTTCTTCACCAGAGAGAGAAGGAGGAAAAGACAAAAAAAATACAGCAGCAACAATAACAAAAGAATGACGATAAGGAGAAAACACGTGAAGAAGAAGGAACGCAAAAAAGGAGGAGAATGAGGAGAAGGAGGAACGCGAAAAAGAAGAAAACGCTCCCTGCGTAAACGAGCGTGAAAAGAAGAAGAAGAAAAAGAAGAAGAAGAAGCGTGGAGGAGAAGAAGCGTTGGACAAGAACGATTTTGTTAGACGCGTGTATTTCACGTTTCATTTAATGATATTAAATTTTTTTTATGTTGGGCCAATTTGGTTACATGAATGTGTAACATCTCCGAATATATTTCAATAATTTGTTGTATTTATACGTTAGAAACATTTATGATACAAGATTTGTTCAATATTCATTTGATAAAAAAAAAGTTTTCAAATACGTTTAGCAATACTTAAATATTATTATTTGTCTAACCTTCTTCTTTTCTTATATTTTTAAAATAAATTTAAAAATAATATATTATTATATATTAAAATAAAAAAATTATTTTAAATATTTGATATAATTTAAAAATATTAAAAACACTTAAAAATTAATTTATATTTTAATATAAATAAAATATTAAAATTTTATTGAATTTATCTACAATGTATATATACATATATATTGAAACTAGTGTATATTTTATCTCATATTTCATTATATTTTGTGTTAACGTCCGCGCTGTTGAAATGAAAGTTTGAATTCTTTCTTAATACAATTTTTAATTACTTTGATCCTCGGGATTACGGTGTTCACGCATGTACCACTTGTTTATACTAAAGGAAACCGTCTTGTCAAGGTTTTCGATTTTTATCTTTTTTTTTTTAAATCCACTTAGGTTGTATTAATTTAATAATTAACTTATTAATTTACTTAAATAAATGTTGAAAGTTCGAATCTTATTTTATGGATATAAATAACAGTAATTTGTTAGTTAATGATAATTTTTTTTAATATAAATTAAAAACTACTACAAATTTTAAATGTATATTCATGACATAAAATTTTCTTTTTAATTATTACTTTGGGTATTTTCACAAATATTATTGAAAGATTAATCTTTTTTAATGTACTTATGACATGATTGAGAGATGTGTTATTATTATTATTATTATTATTATTATTATTATTATTATTATTAAGGTATGATTCTCATTGTGGATCATTTCATTATTTAACTCGTGTTAAAATAAAACTAAAAGTTGAATGTGTGATTAGCATATATATTTGCCAAATAGGTGATTAACCATCAGCATATGGGGATAATTTCAGGCAAATCAAATAGTTTGATTTACTCTAAAAAAATAAATAGTTTAAATTAGATATGTAGAAATCACATAATACAGACTTTTAGAAAATAAAATACGTGTCACATCTATCTACTTATCTATCTACTTAATATACTAAAATTGGGTTTTCTCCCAACTAATAAAGGTGACGTGTCGATCCCTCGTAACTCCGTTTTTCCTTCAAAATGAATGCAATTTTTTCTATTTTAAATTATTTTATAAAAATATCTTTATTATAATATATTATAGTTAATATTTAATGAATAATATATAATTATACTAATTTAGAAACATATCTTCGTTATAATTATATCAAATCAATATTTAATGCGTAATTACTGTATATAATAAAAAATTACATTAATAATAAGTAATTTACATATTTATTTTTATTTTACTAAAGTCTATATATAGTGTTTTTCTGTGGTACATGAATCTAAATTTAAGAGTCAACTCATAATTTTATATTTTTTTTACTACTTCATAGAATAAGAATGTATTCTTCGTTTTTTATTGAAGTTAATCCTTTTAAGGTACAATTTATAATTTTTTATAATATTTTTTATATACTCATTCTATTATATTATTCTTTTGATAATTTATTAATTGTGTTACTCTAAGTTATTCTTATCGTCTAATGTTCCAGTTCGATTGTCTTTTGACACAATCGTTTACAATGCATCATATCCATGAAATACCTCATCGAGTTGTCTTCACTGATTCGGGTTCCAACTACATGGATGTAAGCGTTCAAAGAAGGGGCAATAATTTCTACTTTACCGAAGGATGGTTAGATCTACTCACCTATTATGACCAACCTCCTAATAGAATGTGATTAAAGTTAGCTTTCTTGGGAGGAGCTCGATTTTTGATTGAGGAATTGTTTTCACAGAACTTTGTAGACCAAGTTCAAGTTCCATCCCCTCCATGCTTTTTACGTCTGCCCGAAAATTTTTGAAATGGAGCACATAATGAAATTGAATTCCCTCTGTTTAAGTTTAATTTTGTTAAATTCGTGACAAACTTAAATATGCAATTTTAACAATTGGTAATATATTTAAATTTTTTTATTTTAAATTTTTTAGGAGAGGGGTAAATAACTAGGTTAAATAACTAGGTAAGATTAAAAAATTATCATAAAAATTCGTATTATTTATTCTTGATAAAATTGAATCAAGAGTTATGAATTAAGTTATTTTTTTTAGTAATTATACGGATTAAATTATCAAATAAATTATATAGATTACACGGATTATAATTTATTTGATAAGATTGAAAATAATTAACTTTAAGTATATTAATTAAGTAATAATCAGTACATGATATAATTTAGAGTAATTACCCGTGGCAAGAATAATAACCCATGTTAATAGTTTCAACAGTTATCTAATAATTTTTTCCGTGATAATATAATCTTATGTGCATAACACGGGTTATTATTCTTTGATAATATTCTCATTTAATACTTTTATAATATTCTCTAAATTTAACTTTATCTACTTAATATATTAAAATTGGGTTTTTTTTCGATTTACAATGATGAGGTGTCACTTTTTTGTGAGTCCATTTTTTCTCAAAAATGATTGTACTATTCTCTTTTTTAAATTTATTTTAAAAAAATATCTTTAATTAATATAATTATATTATAATTAGTATTTAATGAATGATACATAATTATACTAATTTAAGAAATTGTCTTGATTATAATCATATCAGATCAATATTTAATGTATTATTAAACTACTTATTAATTATCAATTGAAAATATTTTTAATTATTTTATTTATAATAATAATAATAATAATAATAATAATAATAATAATAATAATAATAAATATTATTATTATTATTATTATTATTATTATTATTATTATTATTATTATTATTATTATTATTATTATGTCTGGTTTATTGAAAATATAGATTACTAAAACCGATTAATATAAAAAAACTAATAACCTTTTGAATGAAATATATTAAAATCTTTAACCTAAAATAATTATATCATTAATATCAAGTGATACTAATAAATATTTATCAAAAAATATTTAAGAAAAAATGTATTTAAATTATAATAATATTGATAAAATATAACCTTTACCCTTTTACCTTTTATCTTTTACGTGATATATTTTAAACCTTTAATTAAAATATAATCTTTTATGATATATTACAAATAATCGGGTTATAAAATAGGGCAAAAAACCATATTGAGCCAGAGCAAGAAACTTGTAACCAAAATGCGCCAAATCCAATTTCGTTTCAGCAATGAGCCAAAGTGTATTTTAATACAATTCGAACCAAGCTGGTTCGAATTGCACTCCTTCATAATTCGAACCAAGATGGTTCGATTTAATGTTCTACGTTTTTGAATAATTCGAACCAAGATGGTTCGAACTTCTCCCATACATAATTCGAACCAGTATGGTTCGAACTTCAATAACACATAATTCGAACCAGGGTGGTTCGAATTATGCTTTGTATTCGAGTCCATGTAATTCGAACCAGGTCGGTTCGAATTACTCCTAATGCACTCCTTCATAATTCGAACCAGGCTGGTTCGAATTATGTGTGATTCGACTATAAAAGGAGTTCGAATCACCCTCATTCGAACCATTATCCCTCCCCCTACCCCACAAAATCCCAGAGAAAACGACCCAGATTCTCTCCGAGAAAGACCTGAACGGACGAGTCTGCTGATGGAGGACGATCCGGCACGGTTATATCGGTTGGACGGAGTCGCTCATATAGAGGTTAGTACGGAAATTTTTTTTGATCCTAGCGTTACTTGTGCGTTAGTGGTTTTGTATCTTAGTTAGATGGTACTTTATGTTAGTGGTTTATGTAGGCGGTTTAGGTGAGGGGATCTTGTAGGTGGTTTATGATAGTGGTTTAAGCTAGCGGTATAAGTTAGTGGTTTATGTTAGTGGTTTAGGGTGGTGGTTTAGGGTAGTGGTTTTTGTTAGTGGTTTAAGTCAGTGGTTTTTGGTAGTGGTTTATGTTGGTGGTTTATGTTAGCGGTTTTTGTTAGCGGTTTTTGCAAGCGGTTTTTTTATGTGGTTTATGGTAGTTGTTTAATGCTAGGTGGTTTAAGTAAGCCGGTTTATTGAATTTGTTTCTTGTTAATGGGTCTCGGTAATTGTGGTATATGCTAGCGGTTTAGTTGTGTGGTTTAGGGGTTTCTTTTCCAGTTAGTTATCCTTCATGTAATGTTATGCTGTTTAATTTAGAAAAATGGTTAATGTAAACCTGTTTATGGAAACCGTTTTATGTAAACCCGTTTACGTAGACCGGTTTACTGTGAACCGGTTTATGTGAACCGGTTTACTGTAAAACCTGTGTAGTTATATATCTCAGTATGCGGTTCTTTTCATGCGCAGCCCGAGCGATGCATTAGGAGCATGAGGCGGCAGCAGGGCATGCGTCTTGATGACAGATACGTTCCATACTTGCAGATGGCAGGGCTATACCATCTTGCAAGGCTGAACGACCGGTGGTTCCGGCTAGACGAGGCGCTCGTCAGTGCATTCGTGGAGAGATGGCGTCCCGAGACGCACACTTTTCATATGCCGTTCGGAGAGTGCACGATCACACTCCAGGACGTGGCATACCAGCTGGGTTTGCCAGTCGATGGCCGTTACGTGAGCGGGTGCCTGTCAGAGTTCCATATATACATCGATGGAGGCCGTCCACCCTGGGTCTGGTTCCAGGAGTTGCTTGGAGTTATACCTCCTCCCAGTCAGGTTCAGAAGTACGCAGTGAACTGCAGCTGGTTTCAGGAGACCTTTGGTGAGTGCCCTGAGGATGCAGATGATGACACTGTTCGTCGATATGTCCGTGCGTACATCATGATGTTGCTAGGCACGCAGTTGTTTGCGGACAAGTCTGGCAACCGGATTCACATTAGATGGCTTCCCTATGTAGCGAGGCTGGAGCAGCTGGGTACGTACAGCTGGGGTTCGGCAGCACTGGCCTGGTTGTACCGGTGCATGTGCAGGGTGGCAAACAGACATGTTGTGAAGTTAGCGGGCCCGCTCCAGCTACTGCAGTCTTGGATCTTTTGGCGGTTTCCTCAGTTTCGGCCTGCAGGATATGAGACGTTCAGCTGGCCGTTGGCGTCTAGGTACTATACTGGGCCTATTCTTTTTCAATATGACTTAGAGAATTGCGTGTATGTTAATACTCTATTGCATAATGTTAACACAGATATTAGTATATGTAACTCATGTGTATGGTGCAGATGGGCAGGTTACAACCCTTCCGGTAGCGAGAAGGGTCCAAGAGTGCGGTCGTGGAGGCTTAGGATAGACCGGTTACAGTCCAGGGAGGTTAGTCTTCTAATTAATAACTGATGCATTTTAGTTAAATATTTTACACTTGGGTCGTACAGTTGCCCTGATAAGGGTGGGTTTGTTCTGCAGTTTATATGGATGCCGTACAGTAGCCCCGACGTACTTCAGGTGTTGCACCCGGAGGTTTTGGAGCCTCGGCACATGGCGGTGTGGCGCAGTGTGACCGCGCTGATCTACTTTGCTGTCATAGAGTGGCATCAGATAGATCGTGTTCTTCCTCAGTTTGGAGGGGTACAGGCCCCTCCGCGTCCCGCCTTGAAAATCGACTATCTGATGTCTAAGGACGGGAGAGGCGGCGATCGATGGTTCCCCTCTTCCATGCCGAAGTGGCATGCATACTGGGACGCTCGTCATGACAGTGTATTGAGGTTCGAGATTGTTGCCGACCCTGGACCATCTCATCAGTTCCTTCAGTGGTGGACTCAGTTTGGGAAGAGGTTCTTGGCCCCGGACATTGAGCTGGGGGATCCGAGATCAGTTCCTATACCAGTTGAGGCCTCACAGCGGGGTCCGGGGCGAGTGCCTGACATGGATCCTCCGGATGACGTGCCTGACAGGCGCAGGGTTGAGAGGAGGATGGGTGTAGGGACACGGAGGAGTCAGCGTCAGTTCAGGTGGCCGGATCATACGGCGAGGAGTGGTGCTGACCATGGGGACGACGATGACGACCAGCCGGGCCACGTTGGAGAATGCACACACGATGGAGGTACTAGTACACACGATGGCGGTCATGGAGGTGAGTGGTATGGCACAGGGCTCGGTGACGGGGCTGATACTGGTGATGCTGGACCTGGACCGGGCCCGCTTGGAGATTACTTCGTTGGTGTGCCAGCGGATGATCAGGCTGAGCAGGGTGGTACACCTTGGCGCATATCAGGATCACAGTGGGCAGACTTTGTTGGGTCAGACTCGTTTGTTGGGGACTTCGGGAGTCCACGCTTCCTAGATGAGATCACCGCCATCATGCAGGCTGAGGTGACCCCCCGCAGAGCTGGCCAGACCTCAGGGATCCAGGCCCCCTTAGATGTTGATCTGAACGAGCCTCCATCCTCATCCGCTGGTCGGCAGTTTCGTCTTGGAGGTACCCCTACATCCGCCTTCACCGCTGCATCAGAGTCTATCGCAGGATCGTCTGCAGCACCGTTGCGTGTTGCGCCACCAGTACAGCCTGCTCCGCAGGAGGAGGAGGATGAGATAGAGGATGAGGAGCCGCTTATCCGTCGAGGTCAGAGGGCACGGGTAGCACGTCGCTGTGGTACTGGTTCGCATCTGTTTAGATGAGTCACATTTCATGTATGTTGTTTCCTCTATTTCAGTCATGTATGATAGTTAGGTGTAGTTTTCTTGTTATGTAGTGCTCTGTTTATGTATGTTGTTCCTAACTATTTGTATTAAATGAAACATGATAATATATAATGATTTCGTTTAGTTATTAAAATGAGGATGAACGAGTCTTGTAGCATAACTTCTAATGAAAGACAACATATTCATTACTACTCACAAATACCAAAGTTCAATGCATTAATCTCAACAAGGTACATTCGTGGTCAAGCAATGCATCTAACAAGACAACTTAAATGTAAACAACACTAACAATAACATCATGGAAACTAATTTCGCCCTGTCTGAGACGATCCTACTACCTGTGGGCATCTACGTCTAGTGTGTCCGGGTTGGCGACAAAGGCCACACCGTTTTGGCCTGTTTGGATCTGCCTCATCCATATTCGTCCGTATCCTTGTGGATCTAGGCCTCCCCTCTCTCGCACGCCTTCTGTTTGGGTCCGGAATCACCGTGGGCCCATCGTAGGGTGGCCAGAAGCCCTCCGGGATTGGAGGTGTGAATCCCATCCGATAGACATTGAACACCGAGCTAATCTGATAGACGCTATGAACATAGGAGCTCCAGCTCACACGCGCGTAGGCACAGCATGCAAGTGCGTGCTGACACGGGAAATGAAGCGCCTGAAAGTACCCACAGTCACATGTCCGGGAGGCAAGCGATACTCGGTAAGTACCCAATGAGAAAGTACCAGTCGGAGTGGTCTCCGCTACGGTGAACTCGGAGTTATCACGGTCATACAACGTCACCGTGAAGCACCTGGCCGTCTTCAAGTTGGCCTCAATACACTTCACCAAATGCTGACTGAACTGCTGTCCGGTGCCCATCTGGGCCTCAGCCTCTCGCCCCTTACGAACAAATAGTTCGGCCAGCCTACCATATGTTGCCTTCACCAGGGATGCTACAGGAAGATTTCTTACACCCTTTAGGATTGAGTTCACACACTCGGAGATATTCGTCGTCATGTGACCGAATCTCCTCCCCTCATCGCGATGCTGCGTCCACAAGGAGTAATCAATACGGTTCGCCCACTCACACATCGCCTGGTCTTCAGACCGCAGTATATCAAACCAGTAATCAAACTCAACCTCAGTCTTCGCGTACGCTGCATTCACGAGAAGCCTCCTAGCGTCTTTGCCCTTGAAGGTAAGGGCGAAATTAGCCGCTACGTGTCGTATGCAGAATGCACGGTACGCAGATGGTGGTAACCAACCTCCGTCCGGGGCCTCAAGCGCAGACTTGATACCGTTGTGCCTATCCGATATAACCAGCAGACCGGGCTGCGGGGTCACGTGCTGCCGTAGATGCGAGAGAAAGAATGTCCACGACTCCGCATTCTCACCCTCTACTAGTGCGAATGCGACAGGTAGAATGTTGGAGTTCCCGTCCTGTGCAATCGCAATGAGCAACGTTCCCCCATACTTACCATATAGATGTGTGCCGTCAATGCTGACTAGCGGCTTGCAATGCCGGAATGCCTCGATGCACGGAGGGAAAGTCCAGAAAAGTCTGTGGAAATAAGCTTGAGACTCGTCAACTTGTCCTCCAACTAGAACCGGGCTCGTCCTGAGGACCGCAACAGTACCAGGCATCGTCAGCTGGACACCCAACACCCACCTAGGTATCTCGCTGTATGACTCATCCCAGTCACCGTAGATGATGCCAACGGCCTTCTGCTTCGCCATCCAAACCCTCCTGTAAGTCGGCCTAAAACCAAAATGCGCTGCCGTGGCGTTGAGGAGCACCTTGATGCTAACCGATGCGTCAGCCCTGACCATTGGCATAATGAACGCCGAAATCACAGAATGATCCAAACTTCTGTGATCACTTGATATGGATGTGGCCAGGCAAGTGTGAGGGCCATTGTACCGTTTGACCTCCCAAATGCCCTTCCGCTTCCGGAGACTGAGCCGAATCAACCATGTGCACCCATTCCCGAACTCGGAACACTTGCCCACATACCGGCGGTGATCGGACTCCACCACCTTGTACTGTACCCCTCGCCGGATGCTGTAAGTCTTCACACTTAACAGGGCCTCATCTTTATCCTGGAATTGCTGACCAACCTGGAACTCTGTGAGACCAGCATTTCCTTCCGCATCTCTAGCTCCGAATCCAACAGGGTGACCTAGCGCAACCTCATGCGTCATGGCGTCCAGGTCCAGAGAAGAAAAATATGGTGGATACTGCTGTGTGCCAGAGCTAGAACCACCGCCAGCCAATGCAGGCCCAGCCGCTTGAACCTCGTCCCCGCTATCGTCCTCAATCGTTTCGGGCTCAACGTCGTCCTCATCAGGATCACCCAATTCTCCGTCTCCGACGCCAACCGGTGGAACGCCCTGTAAAGCGTTTGCCAGAACATCAAAGGATCCTACCTCGTCGCGGACGCCGTCATTCAAATCAACAGCAAATGACGGAGAGGCGACAAGTTGGGCCGCTGGCTCGTAAACTGGGACGGAGGAAGAAGCCACAGCAGCCATCGAACTGGAGCCAGCTGCCGTGGCTACATTGGCGGTATTCCGGTTCGAACCCCCTGAGCTGGATACCACATCAACCAGCTTTGCCAGCAACTCTGGTGTGCGGACCTCCGGAAACTGTCTCCGACAAAGAAACATGACTTGGAGGTCCTCATCACTACCAATCGTCAGACAATCATACTTCACTGTATCGGGCAGGATCGTGACTGGAATGCGATAGAAAAACTTCTTAATCCGCTTCGCACCTTCCAGGCCAAGTTTCATCAGCACAGCTCTAACCAAGTCATCATAGCTTGTCGTTCGATTCACCACAATATAGAGAGGATTCTTATCTGTGAACTTCACTCCGGACCGAGTTTTCCTCTTGATGGATCCTTTATGGTGTACCAAAACAGCAAAACTCTCCTCCTCACTAGCCATCTTACGTCCTCTAATGAGAGCAATTCACGTTTACAGCGTTTATATAGAGCTCTGATTCGTACTAATTCGAACTAACCTGGTTCGAACCATGATACACGTAATTCGAACCAAGCTGGTTCGAATTACTACAATCAACCTCTCTTTGGTTCGAACCAGGTTGGTTCGAACCAAGAAAGCATGTAATTCGAACCAGCCTGGTTCGAATTACTACAAGCAAGCTCTCTCCACATAATTCGAACCAACCAGGTTCGAATTACATGCTTTCTTGGTTCGAACCTTTCCGGTTCGAATTATTCAAAATTTTCCAATACTAGTTCAAACCAACTTGGTTCGAATTACTAGCTAATACAGTTCGAACCTTGGTGGTTCGATTTATATAAAAATGCCTCTTGGCTTATTGCTGAAACAAATTTCTGTTTGGCGTATTTTGGTTAAACTTTTCTGCATGTGGCTTAATATGGTTTTTTGCCCTATAAAATATATCACATGATAACTATAATTTTAATCACATTAAATACTAAAGATATTTATCAAGATATTTATTAATTTTAACAAATATTTTGATCAGATATTTTTATTCATATATTACTAAACGATATATGTTATGAATTTTATATTATATAAATTTTATAATCTTATTTTCAAGGAAGAAAAATATATACTAATAAAATATTTTAGAGAAATATCATTTTTAAAAATCTACTTAATATATTAAAATTGGATTTTTTCCCATCTAATGGAATTGAGGTATCCATTCCACATGAATTTATTTTTCGCCAAAATGAATACACTATTTTCTCTTCTAAGTTTATTTTATAAAAATATATTTATTATAATTATACTATAATTAGCATTTAAGTAATAATGCATAATTATACTAATTTAGGAAAATATCTTTATTATAGTTATATAAAATTAATATTTAATACATTATTAAACTACTTATTAATTATCAATCGAAAATATTTTTAATTATTTTAATAATAATAATAATAATAATATGATAATTATATGATAATGGCACCAGTTATTAATAACTAATTTATATTTCTCTAAATAAATTTATTTTAGAAAAATATCTTTATTAAAATTATATTATAATATTATAATTAATATTTAATAAATAATACATAATTATACTAATTTAAGAAAATATCTTTATTATCTATCTATTCTATTATATAAAAATCAGATTTTTGCACTTAATAATGGAACTGGTGTGACTTACTCTTGAGGTGTTTCCTAATTTATTTTATTTAATTCATTAAAGCAAATCAATTATAATTAATTAATTATATCAATTAATTAATTTGATTAGACATTCAAATCTCACCATTTATTATAATTTATATGAATTGACTAATTATAATTAATTACATCAATTAATTAATTTGGTTAATTATATTAATTGTTTGATTTGATTGGAGTAAATATCAAATTATTTAATAAATAATAAATATGATAACAAAATATATGAATTAATTTAATTAGTTTATTTTTCTCAATACTATCTATTTATACAATATCAAATATTTTATACTCATTTGCTCTCTTTTTTCTCTCTGTCTCCCTCCCTCCCTCCTTCCATTCCTCTGTCTCTCATGTTTAGGATACAATTTTTGTATTTATCTAATTTTTGTTTCTTTTATTTTTATTTATATATTTTATTTTTTATATTTTTGTATTTTAATTGCTTATTATTAGGTGTATACTTTTTTTACTTTTAGCTTATGATTAACAAAAAAGATATGTCATCTTTACGTTGTTTTTAAATAATCTTACTATAATTTTGTTTTGTAATATTCTATTATGTCATGTGTACTTCAATTCATATATATATATTGTCTTTTTTTTGTGATTTACAATTAATATATACATTGTTTGTGTTAATATTTTTATTGATTCTCTTTATTATTATTTTTTTTGTGTGTGTCTCTTTATTGCTCTTTTTATTTTAGTTATATTCATTGATTTCTTTGTATTGATGCTCTTTTTATTTGAAATATTGTGACAATTTAGAGTGTATGTTGTGACCCATGTGATATTCGTTAATTTGGTGTAACTTTTTAGATGGTTTATGTTATAATGTGTTTAAAGAGTTGACTTAAAATTATAATATAAAATATAAATTTATAATATGATTTATACTATGCTAAAATAAAATATTAAGATATTATCATATAGATAGTTTTTTATTTGTCTATTAGATTATTCAACTATATAAGATCTTGAAAATTATGCAATTATGTAATTAGTTGTTTTTTCATATAATTATTGTATTGATCATTTACATTAGTGAGACTATTTTTATTATTAATATTTATAAATATACTATTATTTGTTAGTAATTACTTAAAATAGATAACAAAATAAGTTATATGGTATTATTTTATTTAAATTATAAATAATTAAAAGAATAGAAGGTTAGTAATTATTTTTAAAATAGACGTTAAATTTAGTTTTTATGGTACTAATTTATTTGAGTGGTTAATAAAATTTTATAATTTTTATATTTATATCTACTTAATTTATGTATTTTATTTTATTCTACTTAACAAAAAATTGAGACATGCATTTTTAATTATTTATTTAGAAAGTATAGCGAAATGAGTTATATCAATTAAAATTAATTATCGATAGTTGATATCAATTAATTGATTGTATTAATTTGTAAGATGAATAACGTATAATAAATGTTGTGAAATTAATTATAATAAATTAATACTTAATAAATAAAAAATTAAAAGGGAATTTTTTTACTTTTTAATGGCTACACGTTTTTATAATTTCACTTTTTTTTTTATATTTTCCTTTCACATTGATTTCTTTTAATTTATTGAACTAAATTAATTATACTAATTATTTGTATTAACTAATTAAGTATTTTTAATGGGTTATTATAATTGTGCCTTTAGACCAAAGGTTAAAAATATTATGAAAAATATTTTATAAAAGTTGTTGAAAAATAAATATTTTTAGAATGTGTCCTTAAGACACAAACTAACTAAATTATTTTTCAATTTAACGTGTTTAATTCGTTCAATTGTATTAATTATAACTAATCAATTATGTAATTTGATTTAATTAGGATAAATATTTCATCATTTAATATTTTATTTGATTCATTAAATTACATTAATCATAATTTTAAATATTTAATTTAATTAGAGTAAATATCATATTATTTTAAAATTTGTTTGATTCATTAAATCAAATTAATTATAACTAATTTAGTATTTAATTTTATCGAGATAAATATTAAATTATTTAATAAATAATATATAAAGCAATGAAATAAATAAACTCAAATTAATTCAATTTATTATCTTATTATTTTATATATCCCTTTTTTTTTCTTTTTTTTGTACTTCAGGTAAAATATTTATAATTTTTTATTTTTATTTTTTTATCTTAATTTTGCTAATATTTTTCTATGATTTTGTTTTATATTAATTCTTTTTTTATTTATTTTGATTAATAATTCTTAACGGTATTATTATTTTATTTAAAGATAATTTAAATTTTTTGTAATATTTTTATAAAATTTGATTAACATGTTCTTCTTTAAAATAAATTTTTTGTAATTTTTTTAATAAGATTGTATTTTAATTTTTCTCTTTCATCCTTTGTATTAATTAATTATATTAATCTTCTATTGTAATACATTTTTTATCTACTCTACACATTATTGATTCTATCTTCTTTTATTTTTTTAATTACTTTTTTTATTTTATTTTAATTATTTATTTTACTTTTACTTCTCATATAAAGATTAATTATAATTCATCACATGTTCTTTTTGAATTTAAGTGAATTTTTAGGTTATATTTTACCATTGATGCTTTTGTTTTGTTTAGTGTGTTTTTTTTAGTCTGTGTTTAATATAATAATCTATAAATATCTATTTTATTATATAAAAATTAAATTTCTACACTTAATGATAAAATTGTCGTGGCATGTTTTTAATGGTATTTTTTAATTTATTTCTTTTAACTCATTAAATTCAATTTATTATAATAAATTAATGATATCAACTAATTGATTTGGTTAATTATTTAAATATCATACAATTTATTATAATTTCTATCAATCAATCAATTAATTGTAATTCAAATTGAATGATTATTTTGTTATGAAATTATTATTTCCTAATTTATTTATAGGTAACATATATATTAATTATAATCGCAAATTAAGCTATTTTATATTAAATGACTTATATAATGGTCATCTCATTTATTATCATAAATGTTGAATTAAATAAGTCATTATTACTTTTGATTTATAATTAAATGAGAATAAAACCAAAGATACTATTTTATTTGGCCTTTAGGGTTTAATAGGTGTCACACTCAAATATAAATAGTGACTTTAGGATTTCGGTCTCTAACACATCAAAGCCACCTCCGTAACTCTTTTTCCATAAAAGAAATTGCGATTCAACTCTATTAGGGATACAGAAGGTTTTCAAAGAACAAGAGAATGGTCTGAATTTGCACGAATTCTAAATGTTCGAACTTATGATGTTATTTTAGTTGGTTGTCGTTATGAGAATGACTCTAATCTATACGTGTCTAAGGACTAGAATAGATTAAATATTATTTAAGCAATTTATTTCTAATATTGGTATTTGATTAAATTAGTTTTAGAGAAATTTAAATTGTTGACTCAATTTATATATCGAACCTGCAACCTCTTAATTTCGTATGGGGAGACTATGCCATTTGAGCTATTACTCATTGGCAGTCTATTTTCTTTCTTGGATATATGTATCACCTTTTTTTTATCATTTGATATTTCAGATTAGTAATGTAATTATTAAAAAAATATATTTAAAAAAAATATTAAAACATCACTATTTAAAAAAAGGAAAGATACGTGAGAAAAAAGAAAACAAAAAATTAAAACATCAGTATTTAAAAAAACTGTTAATATGCGTATGAATGAGATCGGGATTGAGGAATATATATGGATATAAAAAATAAAAAAATTATTGCACGATTATAGAATAAAAAATAATCATATATATTAAACTAAATAATTATAACAAAAAATAATTAATATATGTAATTTAAATATTTTTAATAACCGGTAACATGGAGTTTAACAAAATATAATTCATATATTTTTTATTTATGTATATGTATAAAACTATTTATGTATATGTATATATATTAAGAAAAACTATCGTAATATATATATATATATATAATAAAATTAATATATACGTATACATAAATAAAAAATTATTATAATTTTTGAAAATTACACAGGAATTCTTTTTTTCTCTCAAATAAATTTATTCTAATTATATTATAATTAGCTCATGAATAATGTACTATTATATTAATTTAAAAAATATCTTCATTATAATTATATCAAATCAATATTCAATGCGTTATTAAACTACTTATCAATCATCGATATTTTTAATCATTCTAATTATATTAATTGATATAGTTCTAATTCTCATTCAAGTGCAATAATTTTATTATGATATAGTTGATGCACATATTAATAGTGACCCATTTAATTTGATATCAATTAGTGGATAATAATAATAATAATAATAATAATAATAATAATAATAATAATAATAATAATAATAATAATAATAATAAGATCTACACAATACATGCATTATATTTTAAAAAGATAAAATATATTTTAAAAAAATTAGGGTATCAATAATTAATTTTGATTAATATCAATATCAATAATTAATTCTTATAATTATTTTTGTACTATTAAAGACTACATATAGTGTTTATTTTTTTTTTGTAGAATAAAAAAGATTGTAATTCATAACATTTTCGTAAAGTTATATCGTATGAATACAAGATTAATTAGATAACAAATTGAATTTTAATTAATATGTTTTATTTTCTGTTCATATTTTTTTATTAATTATTTTACTTTTTATATTTACAGTAAATATTGAATATAAAAAAAATAATATTGAATGTTATCTATTTTATTTATTTAGAGTCATAATTAAATTTGATATAATTATAGCAAGTATCTAGAATTAATAATAGCAAGATACTATAATTTTAAGTTATATAATATAATAAAAAAATATAGCAATTTATGTATGCTTCTCTTTTAGCTCTTTTTTAAAAATATTGGTATATAATTAATGTAGATAACATATATATTGAGTAAATATCTCTATTGAATTAACCATAAAGGTTAATAAAATATAATGACATAAATTTCACCTAATTGTAGTAAGTATCTCCATTGAAAATATTTGTTAATTATTACCGTGTATAGTTAGTGTATGTGTGTGTATATATATATATATAAGGGGTAATAGTGAATTGTTACAATTATTAATCATCTAGAAAATTTGTACCTCAGATATAGATCTTCTTCTGTTTATTATTTTTCATACCTAAGGGTTACTAACTACGATTCTAAGTGCTAATAGCCTTTATATTTGATTTGTTTTGTAGTGTGATAATAGTCAATATATTTGTTGGTGGATTTAACTATTATTATATTATTTATGATCACATTCAGTATATATGTCTGATTTAATGAAAAAAAAATAGATTATTAAAACCGATTAATAACTATTTTAGAGTTAATATAATTAACACTAGATTAAAAAAAATAAACAATACATAACATGTTACTTTTTTATTAATCAAATTATTATAATTTAAATTAATTTTAAAAAAATAATTTAAAATTATAATTTTAATCTTATCACGTATATGACACGGATAATTACTCTTGTATGTAGTTATATTAGAGAATGATGTTAAAATCACTCTCACTCTCTCGTCTCTTGCATCAGTCTCACTATATGGTGTGTTTCAAATTAGTAAAAAAAAAATAATTAAGAATTAAGAAAGCAACGAGTGACATCTAGAGAAAAGAAATGTCAAGTCACCAAAAAAAAATGTCTAAATTGATATAAATAAAGATATTGATCATTCAAAACATCACATTATTTAGTATTTTAGTCATTCCAAATATGTAAATTTTTATTTTTTATTTTTATTTTTCGGTAACAATTTTTTAGTAATTAATAGTGTTGTTACCGAATAATGTTCAAGTTAATTAGATCATAGTGTTGTAGTGTAGTATGTTTTGACAAAAATTTTAGACAAAAATAAGATGAATAAAATAAGATGAAATAAAACGTTTGGAATAAAGGGTATTTTAGACAAAAATTTGAGGAATAAAATAAGATGAAATAAAACGTTTGGAATAAAAATAGGACGTATTAAATATCAGGAACGAAATAAAGAAAAATCAAGAATTAGCTTAAACATTAAAGACTAAAACAGTACTTTATCCTAATAGAAATTAGATTTTTTTTTTTGGATAATTTTATTAGTTGCATCAGTTAGTATGTTAATGAGGGAAATTAGAATGATTTTTTGTGTGTGCTTTTATTAATTGTACTAATTGGTATGTTAATCTTGTGTACAGTTAAGAAAATGAGATTCTAAAAATGAGATTTTGAAGTCATTTTATCAAAAATCAAATCTCCAGCTAACGTACCACAAATCCCACAAACAATTGTAATACTTCCAAACAACAAGTCAGCATTACTCTGTCCAAAAAAAAAAACAAAAACAAAATTGTCAAAGAAGCAAAATTTTCATAAATATTAATAAATGCACAACTAGAACAATAATCAAGCTTTAATCTACTAGACGAGGTTGATTTCATATAATCAAAACCCAACTCGACTCTATCAATAACCAAGTCTTCAATAGAACTGTTTTGACTAAACTCTTTTTGTAATGAATTCTCCTAATATTTTACATGAAGCATATGATATTTAGACGCATTATCATACCATATGGTAAATGCTGTATCCTGCCTTCGATCTCCAGTATGAGTAGGCCCAAATAATAAAATTGTATGATATATAACCTAACAATGATTAAACTCTTTAAGTCATAATATTTGAAATTGTTCTGAATTGACGATTCAATTATCAAATCCTCAATTGAAAATCTGTTTTGATTCCTCAGGCAATATTGTCAATAAAATTTTCATGAAAAAAAATTGATTATCTCCCAGTTAGTAAAAAAGTAAATACCTAGAACATTTATGACGGTGGGAAACACCGAGAGGGGTGGGATTAGGCAAATCAGTAGAGATCCAAGGGTTTGGAACCGATAAGAGTACTATCGATTGGAAAACGAATCGTTCTCAATTTTTGTAGATCATCTCCCGGATGATATCTCAAAAAGGGAGTTGTTCCACTTGTTCAACTGGACTGGACGCATAAATGATATCTATATCTCACGAAAACAAAAAACATGGTAATACGTACGTGTTTGCATTCATCAGGTATACAACAAAGGGTGGAGCTTTGAAGGCCATTGCAGAGATGAATAGAATGAGGCTAAGAGGAAAGATTGTCTCGGTCAGAGAAGCTAGGTATCGCCGCAAGAATGAAAATGAGAATAGTAAGAGGCTTCAAGTGGCGGGTGATGCTCAGAATGTTGTGAAAATTCAAACTCAACCTGAGGATAGCACGAGGTTTCTAGGAAAAAATGTTAAAGAGATGAGTAAGGAGGGGAAAAAGGAAGATCCACATGGCAACGGGTGGACAAAGAAGATAGAAGTTCTGGTGACAAAAGTAAACCTGGACTGGCTACAGAGGAGCCTCATAGGCGGGACGACAAAGGCTATTAACTTCTCATCTCTAAAGTCTATGATTAGGAAGAATCTGCCTCAAGTGGTGCAAGTGCGAGAACTAGGACCGTACAAAGCTCTCATGATATTTTATAGTGTCTTGAGTGCAGAAGAAGCCTACACGTTCAAAATGAGCAACATGCTGCATTTTTTTCACAACGTATGGAGATGGGATGAGGAGGAGCGTAGTGAAACTCGAAGGGTCTGGCTAGAATGCTTTGGTGTTCTGTTGCATACGCGGTCAGCAGAGACGTTCAAGGTTATAGGAAGCCAATGGGGAGAAGTGATTGGATGTGACGAAGCCACAGAGTCCTGCCTCTCTTTTAGCATCGGACGAGTGCAAATTGATACATGTATCATGGACGTCATTCATGAATGGATCCATGTCACAGTTGGCACGAGCGGGTTTGATGTTATGGTTAAAGAATTTGGTCATGAGAGTTATAGTGGGGAGTGCAAATTTGAAGCAGTAGGTAGCCTGTGCCTCCCTAAAGCATGCGAAATGGTTGCTAGCAGCTCTAAGGCCATGGATGAGGAAGAAAGCATAGTTTCGATGAATGAGTTAGTGATGGTGATGCCAAGGGAGGAGGAATGGGATAAGGGTAGAGTCGTAAATTCAGAGGAAATTTTGAATGAATGGATTAATTACAATCCCGTTCAAATGCGTGTAGTAAGGGAAATGGCTGATTCTGAATCAGAGGAAAATGAGGAATGTATGGGAAATAATGATTTGAGTGTTAATGATGCAGAATCTGAAAAAACAATGAGCTGGGATTACAATAATAATAAGAAGCCGAAGAAAAACGGCTGGCTAAGGAAAAAAGGAAACCAAGCAGGGCTTATTATGAGGACCAATATGAATTATTGTGAAAGCTGTGCCAAGACAGTATGCTTGGGCCTTAATCCTTCAGCAACTAGCCCAGCACGTACTGCCCACGCTGAAGATGCAACAGGAGAAAGGCTGCGAACTCCGGGTCGGGTAGGAGTGATCCGGATTGAAGCCCTACCGGATCCTGATCCGTGCGCCGCGCTGCAAGACCAAAGGAAGGGGCAGCTCTCGCGGATTGATGGCGTGACAAACTCACGGATGAAGGGCGGCACTGAAGCCGGCGAGGAGAGAGGTCTAAGTGGTGATCATGGTAACGTAGGCAGGGGCGTTGCTGGATCCGTGACACTGGCCTCAAACTGCGACCAACGACCTCCCATGGAAGCTCAAGCTACACCGGGGTTCTGTCCAACATCGGCGATGGTGTCGCCGCGCTCTCCCAGGAACGACGAGCCTGGACCGGAAGCAGAGCTGCGCTGTTCAGCACCTCTGGGTTCTGACACTGGTTCAAAGGTTGGCTTGTTGAAGCATTCGTATGATGTACCTGGGAACCGATTGAACATGGTTGCTGAAGGGGTTGACAGAAGCAGTAGTGGGGCTGAACTTGCTGTGGATGTTAGTGCTGATAATCTGGCGAATAGCGACGGGAAGGACAAGGAACGGGAGGAGCAGATGCTGGAGAATAGGATGACGTGGGAGCTGGCTGTTGAATCAGGGGCCGTGCAATATGACGAAGAAGATGATATCATGGCAATCCTTTAGGAACAGAACGGGTCTTACATCAAAAGAAGAAGTTAGCAAAGCAGAAAGAGAAGGCACGACGATGCAGACCCAAAAATCTCAAAAGGTGTGTAAAGCAGTTTTAAAATAATTTTTAGCGCTTGGAATATTAGGGGGTTAAGGGGTGTTGAAAAAAGTGAGTATGGTGAAAAATCTAAAAAATAAGCAAAAGTTGAATATGTTAGGATTGATTGAAACTAAGATGCAAGTCGTGACCAAGTTTGACGTAGTTCGTATTTGGGTGAGCGATAGTGTTGGGTGGGAGTTTGTAGGATCGGAAGGCTCATCTGGGGGTCTGGTGTTAATGTGGGATGACATGCAATTTAAAATGAATAACTGTTACAAAGGTGAAAGATGGATATGTGTGGAGGGAGTGCTTTTAAAGAACGAGTTTAACTGTGCAATTTGTTTGGTATATGGTGCTCATACTAGAACGGAAAAACTAGCTATGTGGGAGGAACTGAGCTTTGTAGCTGGGTTATGCCAGGATCCAATATGCTATATAGGAGACTTTAATGAGATCGTACAGGTTGGAGAGAGAAAAGGGCAAGACAGGTTACCAGCATCGGCAACAGAGTTCAAAGATTGGGTCCAAGATATGCAACTAGTGGACTTACCGTTGAATGATCGGAAATTTACCTGGTTCAGAGGCCGCTCCTGCAGCCGGATTGATAGGGTCCTTTTAAGTGTAGAATGGCTTGAGGAATTTCCGGAAATTCGATTAAAAGGTGGACCGAGAGGCTTGTCTGACCACTGCCCAATTGTAGTGGAGAATTCCAAATTCAGAGATGGTCCACGTCCTTTTCGGAGTCTAGATTCTTGGTTTACACATGAGGGATTCTTAAGAACGGTTAGGGAGGAGTGGAGGAATCTTGGAGAAATCGAGTTTACAGAAAAGTTGAAGGCTCTAACTCTGCCTTTGGGGAGATGGCATAAGGAAAAATTTGGTGATATAGACAAGAGGATTCAACGCTTTGAGGAAGAGATAAAAAAGTTAGATGAGATGGCTGGGAATGGAGTTTATGATGGTACAGTCGAGGCTAGAAGAAAGGCTCTGGTAAGCTGTTGCAAGCAGTGGTATGTGAGAAAAGAAATACACTGAAAACAAATGTCGCGGTCTAGGCATGCGAAGGACATGGATAAAAACACAAGGTACTTCCATCACTTGGCATCGGCAAGAAGGAGGAATAACATAATTGATGCTTTGGTAATAAACGGAAGACTGATAAGAAATCAAGCCCAGATCAAAATTGCCATCAGAGAGTTCTACAAGGATTTGTATCGTCAGGAGAGATTGCCGGTTGTGGGGTTTATGGATGGTTTGGTAAATTGAATTGATGAAGAAGAGGCAGTAGCTTTGGAGAGGGTCCCGACGATGGAGGAGGTTAAAGAGGTAGTTTGGGACTGTGAGTCATCTAAAGCTCCAGGAAGCGATGGTTACAACATGAACTTCATTAAAAAAATGCTGGGACGAGATCGGCACAGAGTTCACGACAGCTGTATTAGACTTTTTTTCATACATCAAGGTTGCCTTCTGATTCGAATATCACCTGGGTGGCCCTAGCACCAAAGTTCACTGGAGCTAAGGAGATTAAGGACCTCAGACCGATTATCATGGTTGGTTGCGTTTATAAAGTAATCTCTAAAGTCATGGTTCAAAGGATGAGAGCAGTGATGCCAGGTTTAGTAGGTGAGACGCAGAGTGCTTTTGTTAAGGGTCGGAAGATACATGATGGGGCACTTATCGCGTGCGAAACAGTACAATGGCTAAAGATGAGGAAAAAGAAAGCAGCGATTATAAAATTGAACTTCCAGAATGCGTATGACAGGGTTAAGTAGAGCTTCGTGGATATTGTACTTCAGAAGATGGGATTTTGTTGGAGGTGGAGGGAATGGGTGAAGGAGTGTGTTGGTACAGCTTCAATGTCGATATTGATAAATGGCTCACCGACAAAGTCATTTAAGATGGAAAGAGGTCTGAGACAAGGTGATCCACTATCCCCATTTCTTTTTGTACTTGTGGTTGATGTCCTACATAGGATGGTAGGGGAGGCAGTCAGGAGCAAACGGATTTCACCCTTGCTGATTCGTAAGGATAGTATAGTGCTATCAAATCTCCAGTTTGCTGATGATACTATACTATTCTGTCCATCGGAGGAGGAGACCATTAGAAACTATGTCAGGTTACTAAGGAGTTTTGAGCTGATGTCAGGGTTAAGCATCAACTTTGATAAGTCAAGCTTAATTCCAATCAACTGCGAATCCCCATGGACTCAAGACATGTGTGAGTTGTTGGGATGTAAGGAGGCTAACCTTCCGGTCAGATATCTTGGTATTCCTTTAGGTTCGAACCCAAGGCGGGTAAGTACGTGGAAACCGATAATTGATAAAGTAGAGGAGAAGCTTAGCTTGTGGAAGGCGAAAGTACTCAATAAAGCAGGTAAGCTAGTTCTTATTAAAGCTGTTCTGAATAGCCTGCCGGTCTACTACTTGAGCCTGTATAAAATGCCGAAGGCAGTGGCAGAGAAGCTAATTTCACTACAGAGAAAATTTCTATGGAGTAAGGAGGAAGGTAGGCATGGTATGGCGTTGGTTAAGTGGGAAGTAGTCCAGGCTCCTAAAAAATTGGGTGGACTGGGAGTAGGTGATGCCGTGGTTAGGAACACAACCCTCCTTTTCAAGTGGTGGTGGCAGTTCTCAAAAGGAGTGTTCGTTATGGAAGAAGATTGTGTGTTTCTACCACAACCTGAACCCCAATGTGATGTTGCAATCGCAGACACTGCTTAGTAAAGGAGGTCCCTGGAAAGATATCTGTCAGCTGCAGATCAAAGACCGCAATGTGAGAGATAAGATGATTGCTGGAATGTCTATGGAGGTGGGTGATGGAATGCGAACCCGGTTCTGGGAAGACACTTGGCTACAAAGTGGGACGTTAAAGTCGAGCTTTCCGAGGCTCTTCTCTGTTTCAAACCAAAGAGGATCCATCATAGGAAAATGTGGGTTTTGGGACGGGTTAGAGTGGATTTGGAATTTCCAGTAGAGGAGAGAATTATTCCATTGGGAACTGGAACTAGTGGATCATTTGCATGAGACCTTACGGCCCGTAAAGTTAGCATGTGATAACCAGGATAGAGTTTTTTGGAAGTTTGACAAGCAAGGGATCTTTTCAACTAACTCTTTTGTGCAGGTGATGCAAGCAGAAACAATCCCGGAGGACATATCCAGCTACAGTTTCACCAAAACAGTATGGAAAGGCTTGGTTCCGCCACGAGTGGAGTTGTTTGTCTGGTTTGTTCTTATAGGCAGAGTGAATACCAAAGAAAGGTTGTTTAGGCTAGGAATTCTTAGCCAGGGTGATCACATGTGTGTATTGTGCAAGAAAGATGTTGAACACATCTATCACTTGTTTCTTGGTTGCAAATTTACCTGGCAAGTGTGGGGTGCTTGGCTATCTGACCTTGGGCGGCAATGGGCTTTCCCGGGTTCGTTGAAAGAACATTTTGAGAGTTAGACAGGAGTTGTCAACAGGAAAGAGGAGTAGAACAAGTGGTTCATATGTTTTTTTGCAGTTATTTGGAATGTCTAGCTAGAGAGGAATGAGTGGAATTTTAATAACAAGGATTCTGGAATAGAAGAGGTGTTCCACAGATCTTTGATCAGTTACAGGGATTGGTGTAACTTGGACCCCTTTTATTGTTGATGGCAATGCCGGAGATGACACAAGGGATTATTTGTAGGTGCTAATTTTTTTACTTTTGTACCTTGGTTTGAGACGGTTAGAGACCTTGTTGCTCCACTTATCGTGTTGAGCTCTTTTGTTCAAAAAAAATTTATGACATACACTTGGTCACGCAAAAGTTCCGGCATATCTTTTGAGAACCTGGTGATGTAATTCTTCAATATGGATGGTGACCTGAGAAACATAAATATCAATCATGAAGGTAAAATATAATATTTTAGCTGGTCTATCTGCAACATAAGTGCCATTGTTGTCTTAAACTTACAATAACTTTTTATGGGTTACACAGTGATTGTAAAATAAAACTATAATACATGAAAAATTTATAAAAAATTTCTTTATTGTTAATATTATCTACTCTATTAATAAATTTCTTTCTCTAAATTTATTAGATTTTCAGTACCTCCACATTCGTTAGATGTCGGTATCAGCTTGGATTCCATGGGAGTGAAATCTATGGTGAGAAATTAAATATTGTGATACTATTAGAAGGAGTAGAAAATTGACTAACTTCTAGAAACAAGTCATTCAGAAAAAATGGTTACCCTTTAACTACAAATATTTCAATATAAAACCTAAAATGGAAAAAGGAAGCATCAAAATTGCCTCACCCCAAAATGCAATACGCCAATTAAATTGGCCTCCAACCTACACATTATTTGAATTTTTGAAGCTGACTCATTTGCAGATGACACATTCAAAAAAAATAATGGATGCGAAGTGTGTAGAAAATTTTCCAATGAATAGTTCTTTAAGTTAGCATTACACAAGCTCATATATGTACATAAAATTAACTCATAAGCAACTATACTAATACTCAAACAACATCAGTTCATGACAAATAAAATGATTATTTAAACCAGCAAACTAAGAAAACAATAAGAGAAACATCTAAAAAGCTAGATTTTATGAGTATTAATCTTACAAGTCCACCAAAAACATAGCCCAAAGTTGTCCCAGCTGGTATGCACATATAGAAGGTAGCAAGTCGTGCTGTTTTCTACCATCAATAAAAATACAAGCTGCAACTCTGCATTGGTGGAGACATTAAGTTCACCTAATTCTGATGGGAATGAAAGAGCTATGACTAACCTGTTCAACAAGAGCATTGTCATCTATGAAAGGTGCTGCAAGACTTATGAACGATGCTTCGCCTATACCAACTAGCCTGCCAAAACCATGGCATCAGTCTTGACTCTCGAATCAATACATAATACTAGCAAATGGCAAAGTATTAAGGCCTTGACAAGTTGAAAATATATTCCTTCATATTCCGCATATTGCAATAGACCAAAAATCAAACGAACTACCACATCCAGCTATGGCGAACGTCCAAACTGACAATCCAACACCAATAAGACGAAACAGATTGTGACTTCAAAACATAAAAATGCATTAAAAAACCATGCAATTGAAAGGGAATCATGTAGGACCGGTCTCATATAGTTAACTCTTCCTACTCTAAGCTACTTCAATTTAGCAACAAGACGAAGTTAGTATCACCTTTTAGCAAGAGAAGCAAATATTGGAGAAGCAAATAGAAGTCCAACCATAAATGCAGATGAAAATAAACCCCAAGATAAAAATTGCTCAAGTGAAAATTTCCTGAGATGAAAATAAAATTATATCAACCCCGAGAAGATGATGTTAACAATAACAACAATAACAAAAATAATTAGGGAAGAAAAAAAGCAAAATTGAAGCTTACTAAATTCTAGTAGCGGCAGTGCAAATACCAAAAGCGTCATAAATCTCAAGGTTTCCCTTAACACCGTTGCTAGCAATAGCTCCACGATCCACATAGTTTATTATTATTCAATACCAGTGGAAATATTTGGTTTAGGAATTGAGTATGTTAGACTTTTCTGTAAAAATGTGAAAAGAATGTTAAGCACATGTTCATGCATTCAATACCTTAATCGTATGCATTGAGAAAAACAAAAGAAAAAGAAAAATAAAAAATAAAAGAAAAATGAAAAAAAAAAGAAAAAAAATAAAAAGTGGACAAAATGCTCCAAGGTAAATAGTGATAGCAATGCATATGTACTGTACTCAAAATTGGGATGCATGAATATGTGGACAACATAGTTAATGGGTAGTTAGATTTTATATTCTGATTATATGGATTGTCTTAAGTTAGGTGGGAAGTTTAGGTTAATCAAGGATTCAGATTTTAGTCCACTTGACCAAATACAATCCTACCTTGACCTTAACCCCATTACAACCCTTAAAAGACCTCTTGATATGTGTATTTGTGCATTAAATTTGTGTTGATTGGTAGAAGAAGAGCAAGCCTTAGAAAGCAAGGTTAGTAGAAAATTGAGAGAATCGAACCTTAAACACTTGAGTGATTAGAGTGTATATACTTCCGGTGAGGGTTCGATGCTCGATTCTTTGTTCCCGGCTTTCACGAGCTTTCTTCTTACAAGTCTACTTGTACTTTATTTTGAGATTTGAATTAGTGGAATCTAGTTTATATATGTTATTAGAAGATTTATTTACTTTTAACCAAGTAGGTAAAAGTATTTTGCATGTAGTTGCACTCATATAGATAGGTTGCATTTCATAAATTCTACCATTCCTCTTCACCTTTTTTATAGCTTCTCTTGAGCTTAACATGAGGACATGCTAATGTTTAAGTGTGAGGAGATTGATAAACCACTATTTTATGGTTTATTTTGTATTGACTTGAGTGAATTTTATCAATTATTCATACACTTATTCATATAAATTGCATGGTTTTACAAATCCTCCCTAATTTTGTGCTATGATTGAAAACATGCTTCTTTGGCTTTAAAATTGCTAATTTTTAATCCTCTCTTATTACCATTCGATGTCGTGATATGTTTGTTAAGTGTTTTCAGGGTTTATAGGACAGGAATGGCTTAGAGGATGGAAAGGAAGCATGCAAAAGTGGAAGAAACACAAGAAATTGAGAATTTCAGAAGTTGGTAGCGACGCGTACCTATGGGTGATGCGTACGCGTGACCGGTGCAGCAGGCAAGTGACGCGTACGCGTGGATAACGTGTATGCGTGACCAGGAATTTATTCAGTGACGCGTACGCATGGCTGACGCGTACGCGTGACGAGCGTCACATGCCTCAGTAAAGCGAATTCGCTGGGGATGATCTCTGTGCTGCTTTTGACCCAGTTTTAGGCTCGAAAATACAGATTATAGGCTGCAGAGTGAAGCTGGAAGGGGCATCATTGAATCAATTTCATTCACTTCTCATTCATTCACATTTTAGGTTTAGATGTAGGTTTTTAGAGAGAGAGAGGCTCTCTCCTCTCTCTAGGTTTTAGGATTTTTAGTCTTATTCCTTCTCAAATTCAGATTTCTACCTTACTTTAATTTAGTTTCTCTTCTACTTCTATTTGTTCTAGTACTTTAGTTTATCCATTTCTCTCGTTGATTCCTTTATGTTGCCAATTTAGTTTATGAATTCTTCTTGTTCCCTTTAATCCACATTAAAACAATTTATGTTTTCATGTTTATGATTGCTTTCTTTAATTTGTTGTTATTGTTTCCTCTTGCAAGTGTTAGTCTTAGATTTTGCTATGTCTTGTTAGTTTTCTATGTTTTTATTTTGTGCCTTCCAAGTGTTTGATAAAATGTTCGGTTGGCTTTTAAATTAGATTTTTATGTTCTTGACTTGGATGGATTAATTAGAGACTCTTGAGTTATCAAAATTCTCTTGTTGATTGGTAATTGAAGATTGTTGGTTAGCTTGAGCTTCACTAAATCTAGTCTCTCACTATGATGTGACTAGGACTTATGAACCCAAGTTGATTGTATGCACTTGACCTTCCTCCATTGGTTAGAGGTTAACTAAGTGAAAATAATTTACATTTACCATCACAATTGACGATGATAATGAGGATATGACTTCTAATTCTCTTTCCTTGCTAAGCGCTTTCTTGGTTATTAGTTTATTTTCTCGCCATTTTACTTTCTTGTTTCTTATTACAAAACCCAAAAATATACTTTCTCATAACCAATAATAAACTACACTTCCCTGCAATTCCTTGAGAGACGACCCGAGGTTTGAATATTTCGGTTAATTTTATTGGGTTTGTATTTGTGACAAACAATCTAAACGTTGATTGAGATTTAATTGTCGGTTTAGAACTATACTTGCAACGCGATATTTTTATGAAAATCTTTACCGACATTTTTCCTCCGTCAGGCCCAATGCAATTTTTGGCCCGTTTGGCCCCATCCGGGACCAAAATCTTTAAGATAAGTGTTCGAGTTTTTATTATAAATATTTTTCTTATCATTTTTACAGTTTAGTTTTTCTCACTCGTAGTATACAGTTAATTTTTAACGCCGATACACATTTTTTTCCACAATTAATATATTTTTGCGCTTAATTTTATTTTTTAAATTAAATCCTCATCGGTAAATTTTCAAATTATAAATTTTTAATTTCTAAACCCTTTTTGCTTATAATTAATTAATTTATTAATTATTAATTAATTATTTAACATTTAACTAGTTTTTTACATTTTACTCTTCCTTAATAAAAATTTTGCCCTCAAAATTTCAATCACTAAAAGAAAAATGGACGAGAGTAGCCCTTCCTATCTCAACTTCTCATTTCTCAATTCTCCATCAACCCTTGAAACAATCTTATATCTCAAAACTCCGTTTTCACATCATAGCAGCCCTAAAGCCATCAAAAGAATGAAGAAGGTCATGCCAAACCTCGTAGGGGAAGTTCAAGCGGCATTTGTTCAAGAAAGATTTTTTATGGGGCTCTTATAGCATGCAAAACAGTATCATGGCTAAAAAAAGAACAAGAAGAGAGGAACAATAGTGAAACTTGACGTCAAAAAGGCTTATGACAAAGTCACATGGTCATTCGTGGATCACGTTTTGGAAATGATAGGTTTTGATTTAACTTGAAGAAGCTGGGTTAAGGGATTATTAATCACGTCGGCTATGTCAGTGATCGTCAATGGATCTCCAACAGAACCATTTGGTATGAAGAGGGGACTCCGACAAGGGAATTCAATCTTCCCTTTCCTTTTTATTTTGGTAGCATAAGTACTAAACCGGATGATTTTTTAGCTAGAGATTTAAAACTCGTCGATTGATTGGAGATTGGAAAAGATAAAATTGTTCTAACACACCTCCAATTCGCAGATGACACGATAATTTTCTGCCCGCCAGGATGTAAATTGCTAAAAAATTACAGAAGAATTCTTGCATGCTATCTGATGTTGGGATTAGCAATTAACTACAAAAAATCGACTCTAATTTTGATCGATGTCTCAAATATGGCAGCTGCTAGAATGACGGGGGTTCTAAGTTGCTCCATCAGTGGTTTACCGATAACTTACTTGGGGATTCCTTTAGGTGCTAACCTACATAGTATTGAAACTTGGAAGTCGGTTATTGAAAAGATTGAGAAAAAGCTAAGTAAATGGAAGGTTGGGTTACTCTCTAAAGCGGCAGATTAATTCTGATCAAAACGGTCATAAAAAATCTACCACTCTACTACCTCTGTTTGTTCAAATTACCAAAGATCATGGCAAGAAAAATCATACCTCTACAATCAGATTTTTTCTAGGGAACCAAGAATGGGAGAAAAGAATTACCAATGATAAGCTGGAGTCAAATCCAAAAGCCTAAGTAGCATGGTGGCCTAGGAGTGAGGGATATAACAATAAAAAATGTAGTTTTACTAGATGGTGATGGAGGTTTGCGAATGAAGAGAAACCACTTTGAAAGATAGTAATGGTGTCATACAATGGATATCAAATGAACAAACACATTATTAAACTACTCTTCCACCTTACCTCATGACAACAATAAAGAAGTCTCGTGGTCCACAAATTCAACCCAACAGAATACATAAATTCAATTATAATTTTAGTCTTTATTGTCTTTTCTTTATCTTATCTTTAGTTGTTCTTATCTTATCTTTATTTGCTTTTATCTTTCATAGGACAATGCTCTATATATATTTAGTTTTACCCTCATAGTTTACAATACAATTCAATCAATCAACAATCAATAAAAATTTCTTCATCTTTTCTTTTCTTATTCTTTCACAATTTTATCATGGTATCAGATCCATAGTATCCTCCTTGAGGATATATAAGTTATCATCTTTTCAGTGAAAAATCACCCTACTTTTTCAACCTTCTCCCACGATAAATAATCAATCTTTTAATTTAGCTCAGAATCTAACCAATTTCTATTATGTCCATCCGAGTAAAAATCCAACATCAGTCTTGGTCACACCTGTTCTAACAGGAAACAACTATCATTCATGGAATAGTTACTATGGCCTGTCTGCGCCTTTTTCCGGCAATTTCATTTGCACCTTCTTCCGAGAGTTTCGTCTGCATTCTGTTTTAGCAGTCATGTCTGCATTCTATTTCAGCAAGTTCAATCTACATCTATTTTAGCAGTTCCATTTGTACTCTTATTGCGCTCCACGCGCCCTTTGAAGACCAATCTTATTGCGCCATACGCGCCCTCTGAAGATCAATCTCTCTACGCGCTTATTTTTTCTTTTTTTTCTTTTTTTTGAAGATCGCTACTCAAGCACAGCATCTCCTTTCTCAAGCTCCGCCGCACGCATTTTTTGAAGATCGCTGCTCAAGCACAGCATCTCCTTTTATATTTTTGCCGCCGGCAGCTCAAACTCTGCCACACGCATCTTCCTCCGCGTCACCACGTCAGACACTCAACAATTTCATCGGAACTTATCCAAGCTGTGGATTATTGACATCTTCCATCCACCAGCTTGCGGGGGCGTATTAAACTACTCTTTCACCTTAGCCCATGACAATAATAAAGAAGTCTCGTGGCCCACAAATTCAGCCCAACAGAATACATAAATTCAATTACAATTTTAGTCTTTATTATCTTTTTTTTATCTTATCTTTAGTTGTTCTTATCTTATTTTTATTTGCTTTTATCTTTCATAGGATAATACTCTATATATACTTAGTTTTACCCTCATAGTTTACAATACAATTCAATCAATCAACAATCAATAAAAATTTCTTCATCTTTTCTTTTCTTATTCTTTCACAATTTTATCACACATTGATGACTTGTTAGTACCAAAATCGGTTAGGCCATGGAGAGACATCATAGGAGCCATCATCCAAGATCCGAGCTTGAAGGGAATGGTACTTAAAGGACTGAAAATGTGTGTAGGTAATGGTGAAAATACCAGGTTTTTGGGAGGATGCATGGGTGGGCGAAGATAATCTCAGGGAGAAATATCTGAGGCTGTTTGAGATATCTATGCAAAAAACTGCGATGATCTGTGAGTGTGGTTTCTGGGATAGGCTGCATTGGAACTGGAACTTTAAGTGGAGAAAACGCTTCTTTGAGTGGGAATGTAAACACAGTGAGGAGCTTAACATTATGTTATTAGGTGTTGTTATATGTGCAGGTACAAAGGATGATTTAGTGTGGACATTCTCTGAAGACAGAGGATATTCAGTAAGGTCTTTCATAAAAATGGCCGAAGGAGTAAAGCTAGGAGTGGCAGAGGCAAGACATGTTTTTGATAAAATTTGGAGAGGAGTGGTTCCACCGAGGGTGGAAATTATGGTCTGGTTTGCATTTCTTAGCAGATTGAATGCCAAGCAAAGGCTCACTAAGCATAATATCAAAGATGCAAGTGAAGTGAAATGTATTCTGTGTAAACAGGTTGAGAAAGACGAAAACCACTTATTTATACATTGTGATTATTATATTGGAAAATTGTGGTGGAGTGCTATGAATTTAGCGGGTATATCCTGGGTAAATCCAGCAGAGCTGAAGGAACTTTTTCAAGCATGGTGCAATCAACAAGCAAAAGGAATGACAAGAAGAAGCTGGTTAAATTTGTTTTTTCCTATAATATGGTCAACATGGAGATTTAGGAACCTAATGCTATTTGAGAATAAGGTGGTAGCATGGGAACAAGCTTGGAAAATCTCATTGAGCCATTGGAATGAGTGGAATAATTTTAAAAACCAGTTAGAGAAGTGGAAGAATACTACACACAAAGCTCCAAACAGGATCAATTGTCTCCGCATTGTCTCAAGTCAGAGGACATGGTGGTTGTGTTATGAAATTATCTAGAAAAAGCATAGTTTTGCAGTAGGAGGATATTTAATTGATAAAAACCATAAATGGCTGGTGTTGTTATGTGAACTTGTTAATGCAAATTCTAGATTAAAGGCGGCTATTGAAGAAGTGGAAGTATCAATCCAATTCGTGCTCGAGGAGTCACTTAGTCCAGTCAATGAACTGATTTTCATAACCAGTTAGCAACATTTCATCAGTTGGCAAGGTGAAAGTAACAAGGCATAATGGAGTCTCAATTTTGAAAAGAACAAGTTCAAAAATTTTCTCCAACAGTTGGGAACAATACACCTAAAACACACAGATCCAAAGGAATTCACACATTTTGAACAATTAAAGAAATGGCTAATCAACAAGTGGATCAGAGGATACGGTGGGTAAAATAAAATTAGATACCAAATTGTTTGTTTGGAGATGTGTTTAATTTTGCAGGTCTCTTCGATTTAATGGTATTGCAAAAAAGGCCTTGAATGATTGCATGAAGTTGTAGCTGTAACTAACTAATCTTATGAGTTGGTAGAAAATATAGATATTTAGGTGATTTAGAGGATATACATAAACTTCTTTAGCTTTCATAAATTCTCAAACATGTTTTGTTACTCTCCTCCCTAAGTGGAGTCGAGATCTTGTGTACTGTCTTTAACAATAAAAAAAAAATTTCAATCACCACTTAATTCATTCGAAAACAGATTCAATGATAAAAAGAATGCACACGTTCACAAACATGATAGAAAGAGAGAGAAACTAATGAGAGGAATAAACTGTTTATCTCAAATCTTAAACATGAATAATCCATGGAAGAAAGCAATATTAATTAATCTTTACATACAAGCCTTTTCACTATACAAGTCTTACAAGTTCTCAATATCACTTATCCCTAAAACGCGCTTTTTATGGCATGTATGTTTCACGCATCTCCTTAACAGATTTTTCAATCAATCAACGTGCAAATATATAACTTCCTTTTTCGAATTTCTTCTGCGTTTTCTTGCCTTCTCTCTTTGATGCCAGGGCATCATAGGCTAGTTTCACTAGCATGTTTCTGTTAGTTTTAGTTGTTTTATGCATTTTCTTGAGCTTAAAGTAACCAAAAATGGTTAAATGAAGAACAAAGTAATGAACCATCCAAACAATATGATTTTGATGCAAATTCCATGAGTTTTAGTTATATTACTTAAATGCTATGAATGAAAGATTTCTCATGAAATTTTGCAGGACTTTGATGCAATTGTTTGGATGATTTCAGGGAAGAAGAGGCTAAGCAAGGAAGCAACAAAATCAATAAAGGAAGCTTGAATATCTCATGTGGAGTTTAAGTTCCAGTTTAAGCCTAAACTGGAGTTTAAACGCCAAAATCATGAAGGATAAGAAATGCTGGGATTGAAGTTTAACCTCCAGTTTGACCTCAAACTGGAGGTTAAACGCCAGAATGAAAAGCCTCACTTAAGGAGCATTCCACGTTTAACCTCCAGTTTGACCTCAAACTGGAGGTTAAACGCCAGAACCAGGAAGAGTACCAGGGGCCATTCCACGTTTAAGCTCCAGTTTGACTCAAACTGGAGCTTAAACGTGTTCGATAGTTTTTTCACTCCAGGGTTGCTCTCTCCATCTCCACGTTTAACCTCCAGTTTGACCCCAAACTGGAGGTTAAACGTGTTCGACACCTCCAGGGCCACCATTCCAAGCTTCCACGTTTAACCTCCAGTTTGACCTCAAACTGGAGGTTAAACGTGTTCGACTTCCAGTATGCCTCCACCCTTTTCCACGTTTAACCTCCAGTTTGACCTCAAACTGGAGGTTAAACGTGTTCGACCTCCAGGGCTGCCCTTCCTATCTCCACGTTTAAGCTTCAGTTTAACCTTAAACTGAAGCTTAAACGTGTTCGACTACATGACTCTCCAGGGCTACCTTCTTCCATTTCCACGTTTAAGCTTCAGTTTAACCTTAACTGAAGCTTAAACGTGCTTCTACAAATGGCCTCACTGGAAGTGTCTGGCGTTTAAGTTGCAGTTTAAGCTTAAACTACAACTTAAACGCCACTCTTGAAAAGGGTTTCTGGGCCAAAAATATTGTGATTTAAGTTAGTCTTTGAGCACAATTATTAACTTAAACTTACTTTGGTATGAAACCCAATTGAATATCATGGTTTATGGGATTGGGCCTGAAGGATTGATGAGTTTGAAATCTCAATTTATTGAGTCATGTGTCATTATTTGATTATCACTAAGTTGGCTCAATAAATGTTACAGGATCTGGATCAACAACCTCATCAAGATTATGGATCATAAACCCAAGGCAAAAGGAAAGCAAGGAGAGGCCTCAAAGCCCAAGAAGCACAACTGAAGCTCAATATAGAAAGTGTATAAATAGGATAGAAGTTAAGTTAGAAAAAAAAAAACTTTTACTTTGACGTTTAGCTAGTTTCTTTTTCTTTGTAATTGAATTCAGAGCTATGATTCACTAAACCCCCTTTCATTGGGTTAGGGAGCTCTATTGTAATTCAATGAATCAATAATAGTTTATCTTCTTCTTCAATCTTTTCTCTTGAATTTCGTTAGAAAGCTTCTCGATCTAATTCCATTGAGTAGTTGTCTTGGGAAAGAGACTACTCATACTTGGAATCCTTCGGAGCCTTGGGAAAGGAATGGAGGATTCATGCTAGAGAAGCTTTCTCACAGTGGATTGGATTGGGGTTTGGATGGATATTGTGACATGTAATCCTACCAAATTGTGGTTCATGAAATTGTGTGGTATAATCAGTGATCAAGCATCATCTCTTCTTATGAACATTTAAACCAAGGGATTGGGAATTTGTTTGTTTTTAGAGAGCATTGGTGAGCCAAGGAATTGGGATCCAATCATATAAGATTGCCAAGCAAAATTCAATGAATGCATTGGTTGAGGAAGAGATTTACATGTTTTGATTCGGAGATTTCAATATCTCCTAAACCCAATGAATTCCCCATTTCTGATTTCCACTTTCTCTTTACATTCTGCAATTCAATTCTTGCAATCATCCCCATTCCCTTTTAATTTCAGCAATTTACATTCTGCTCTTTAATTCATGCAATTTAAGATTCAGCCATTTAATTTTCTTGTCATTTACTTTTCCCGCCAATTTTACATTCCGCAATTCTCATCTCAAATCTTGATTCCGCTCAACTAGAACACACTTCTAATCCGAATTGCTCACTCAACCAATCCTTGTGGGATTCGACCTCACTCTATTGTGAGTTTTTACTTGACGACGATAACCGGTGCACTTGCCGGAAGGAATTTTGCCGATCGTGCAATTTCCTAAATCGTAGCATAACACGTTTATGCGCATCAAGTTTATGCTACGATTTAGGAAATTGCACGATCGGCAAAATTCCTTCCGGCAAGTGCACCGGTTATCGTCGTCAAGTAAAAACTCACAATAGAGTGAGGTCGAATCCCACAAGGATTGGTTGAGTGAGCAATTCGGATTAGAAGTGTGTTCTAGTTGAGCGGAATCAAGATTTGAGATGAGAATTGCGGAATGTAAAATTGGCGGGAAAAGTAAATGACAAGAAAATTAAATGGCTGAATCTTAAATTGCATGAATTAAAGAGCAGAATGTAAATTGCTGAAATTAAAAGGGAATGGGGATGATTGCAAGAATTGAATTGCAGAATGTAAAGAGAAAGTGGAAATCAGAAATGGGGAATTCATTGGGTTTAGGAGATATTGAAATCTCCGAATCAAAACATGTAAATCTCTTCCTCAACCAATGCATTCATTGAATTTTGCTTGGCAATCTTATATGATTGGATCCCAATTCCTTGGCTCACCAATGCTCTCTAAAAACAAACAAATTCCCAATCCCTTGGTTTAAATGTTCATAAGAAGAGATGATGCTTGATCACTGATTATACCACACAATTTCATGAACCACAATTTGGTAGGATTACATGTCACAATATCCATCCAAACCCCAATCCAATCCACTGTGAGAAAGCTTCTCTAGCATGAATCCTCCATTCCTTTCCCAAGGCTCCGAAGGATTCCAAGTATGAGTAGTCTCTTTCCCAAGACAACTACTCAATGGAATTAGATCGAGAAGCTTTCTAACGAAATTCAAGAGAAAAGATTGAAGAAGAAGATAAACTATTATTGATTCATTGAATTACAATAGAGCTCCCTAACCCAATGAAAGGGGGTTTAGTGAATCATAGCTCTGAATTCAATTACAAAGAAAAAGAAACTAGCTAAACGTCAAAGTAAAAGTTTTTTTTTTTTCTAACTTAACTTCTATCCTATTTATACACTTTCTATATTGAGCTTCAGTTGTGCTTCTTGGGCTTTGAGGCCTCTCCTTGCTTTCCTTTTACCTTGGGTTTATGATCCATAATCTTGATGAGGTTGTTGATCCAGATCCTGTAACATTTATTGAGCCAACTTAGTGATAATCAAATAATGACACATGACTCAATAAATTGAGATTTCAAACTCATCAATCCTTCAGGCCCAATCCCATAAACCATGATATTCAATTGGGTTTCATACCAAAGTAAGTTTAAGTTAATAATTGTGCTCAAAGACTAACTTAAATCACAATATTTTTGGCCCAGAAACCCTTTTCAAGAGTGGCGTTTAAGTTGTAGTTTAAGCTTAAACTGCAACTTAAACGCCAGACACTTCCAGTGAGGCCATTTGTAGAAGCACGTTTAAGCTTCAGTTAAGGTTAAACTGAAGCTTAAACGTGGAAATGGAAGAAGGTAGCCCTGGAGAGTCATGTAGTCGAACACGTTTAAGCTTCAGTTTAAGGTTAAACTGAAGCTTAAACGTGGAGATAGGAAGGGCAGCCCTGGAGGTCGAACACGTTTAACCTCCAGTTTGAGGTCAAACTGGAGGTTAAACGTGGAAAAGGGTGGAGGCATACTGGAAGTCGAACACGTTTAACCTCCAGTTTGAGGTCAAACTGGAGGTTAAACGTGGAAGCTTGGAATGGTGGCCCTGGAGGTGTCGAACACGTTTAACCTCCAGTTTGGGGTCAAACTGGAGGTTAAACGTGGAGATGGAGAGAGCAACCCTGGAGTGAAAAAACTATCGAACACGTTTAAGCTCCAGTTTGAGTCAAACTGGAGCTTAAACGTGGAATGGCCCCTGGTACTCTTCCTGGTTCTGGCGTTTAACCTCCAGTTTGAGGTCAAACTGGAGGTTAAACGTGGAACTCCTCCCTGGGTGGCATACTCATTCTGGCGTTTAACCTCCAGTTTGAGGTCAAACTGGAGGTTAAACGTGGAATGCTCCTTAAGTGAGGCTTTTCATTCTGGCGTTTAACCTCCAGTTTGAGGTCAAACTGGAGGTTAAACTTCAATCCCAGCATTTCTTATCCTTCATGATTTTGGCGTTTAAACTCCAGTTTAGGCTTAAACTGGAACTTAAACTCCACATGAGATATTCAAGCTTCCTTTATTGATTTTGTTGCTTCCTTGCTTAGCCTCTTCTTCCCTGAAATCATCCAAACAATTGCATCAAAGTCCTGCAAAATTTCATGAGAAATCTTTCATTCATAGCATTTAAGTAATATAACTAAAACTCATGGAATTTGCATCAAAATCATATTGTTTGGATGGTTCATTACTTTGTTCTTCATTTAACCATTTTTGGTTACTTTAAGCTCAAGAAAATGCATAAAACAACTAAAACTAACAGAAACATGCTAGTGAAACTAGCCTATGATGCCCTGGCATCACAACACCAAACTTAATACTTGCTTGTCCCTAAGCAAGTCCTGAGTTATTTGAGAAGAAAGTATGAACAGAAAGTAATTACATTGGCTATATTAGCAAGCATTTGAAGTTCATCAGAAGGGTTCTATGCAGAAAGTTGCAGCATCACTTTTTCATACTTATCAGGTAGGATTATCACTTTTTCATTGCATCCATCAAAAATTGCTATGGCCTCCTGTTATTCTTATGTCTTTGGCACTTTTCTTTTGTTTTTCTTTTCCTTTTCTTAGAGCTTCTTTTGCTCCTTGTTTGCTTAGTGTCATGTGTTGCACAAGCCTTTGGCATTTTCTTTTTCTTATCAGTGCACTACACATATCCACTTTAGGCATTTTAGTTCACATTTCTTCTTGAGACATTGGTGCCCAGCACCTCTTTGTGTGACTAAATGTTTTGTATTGAGGTTGCTCTTGATAATGGACTTTTGGTTGATAATCCCGGGTTAGTTAACCCAAGTTACCAAGTGTTGAAACACTCCTCAGAACCTATTCATCCAAGCATATCCTTAATACATAAACACCACAGGCATTTGTCTCAGAAGTTCAAACCATTGGTGCCTAGCTTATTTTCTCAAATTTTTTTTTTTTTTTGCTTTTTGGTTGCCTTTTTCCGTGGCTTTTTCTTTTCCTTTTTCTTTCTTTTTCATGGCCAAAGACATTTATTCATCAAGATCCATAGACAATTTTTACTTCTACATAAAAAATGATAATTCTACACTTCTAATTTTAGTGATGTGACTAAACAATCAAGCATGCATACCACCACTTAATTCTACTTGATTTGTCACTAATTTAGCCAAGTTACTGTTGTTCAAACTTTTCTTTTATTTTTGAAACAGAACAAGCATGGCACGCACTTGTTTAAGAAGGTGAAGTTATATCCAAACATCTAAGCATTCACTTTATTCAAAGCAATTAACAAAAAAAACTACACATTCCAGAAAGATTCAACATTTACAGTTTAAACCAGAACACGCATGCTTTTGTTTAACCATTTTAAAGAATTATCAAGGAATAATACCACCTTGTGAAATTCCTTGTTTTCTCTTTGTTGTCAGGAAACACTTTGATTTCTCCTTCTTCTTCCTAAATGTTGCTTCTTGCTTTAAGGTTCTTGTTCCTTTCCTGCAAAGAGTAATGAAGTTGCTTGCTCCTCAAGCACTTAAGTGGTTAGCTCAACTATGTGTGGGTAAGTATCGGATTCTTAAGTTGGTGTGTGAACACCAAACTTAGTCTCCCACTTACTTCTCTGTGTTCTTTGAATCCTTGAGTTATCTTGGAATGATGTTGCTACTAAGGGTTTTAAGCATTTCTGTGACTGCTTAGAATAGTTGTTCCTTTCACATAATTCAAAGGTTGTTGTGTTCAGTTGATCTTTATGGTGGAACACCAAACTTAGAGTCACACATTCCCCTTTGACTTATGGAGCCATGAATTCATTGTTTGGTGTGAAACACCAAACTTAATTCTTTGCAATGCACAGAAACTACTTTACCCCTTTTATTGAAACAAATAAAAGAAACAGCAAAAAGGTATTACCTCAGGTTGGGTTGCCTCCCAACAAGCGCTTGTTTAACGTCATTAGCTTGACGGTCAGCTTCCTCAGTTGAGGTGATATTTAACTTTGTCCTTCTCCTCCACATCTCCCAAGTAATGTTTGAGTCTTTGACCGTTAACAATGAAGGTTCGTTGCGACTTTTCTTCCATGATTTCTACTTGTCCATAGTTGGAGACCTTGGTGACAAAGAATGGTCCAGACCACCTTGATTTTAACTTCCCTGGAAATAGCTTTAGCCTAGAATTGTAGAGCAATACTTTTTGCCCTTCTTTAAATGTCCTTGGGGCTATGTTGCTGTCATGCTTCTTCTTTGCTCTTTCTTTGTAAATTTTGGCATTCTCATAAGCTTCCGCTCTGAATTCTTCCAATTCTTGAATTTGCAACATCCTTCTTTCTCCAGCGGCTTTGTTGTCCAAGTTCAGAAGTTTCAAGGCCCAGTATGCCTTGTGCTCCAACTCCAGTGGCAGATGGCAAGCTTTTCCATATACTAGTTGGTAAGGAGACATTCCAATTGGTGTTTTGAAAGCTGTCCTATATGCCCAAAGAGCATCATCTAGCTTAATCGACCAGTCCTTTCTTGAAGTTCCCACAGTTTTTTCCAGGATTCTTTTGAGTTCTCTGTTAGATATTTCGGCTTGCCCACTTGTCTGTGGATGGTATGGTGTGGCTACCCTGTGTTTGACTCCATATTTTAGGAGCAATGCCTCTAATGGTTTGTTGCAAAAGTGGCTTCCTCCATCACTGATGATTGCTCTTGGAACCCCAAAACGGCAAAAAATGTGTTTTCTGAGGAAGTTCATGACTACCTTATTATCATTGGTTGGAGTTGCTATTGCTTCAACCCATTTGGAGACATAATCTACTGCCACAAGAATGTAATTATTCGAGTATGAGGAGGGAAATGGTCCCATGAAATCTATCCCCCATACATCAAACAATTCAAGTTCCAGAATGAATTGTTGTGGCAATTCATTTCTTCTTGGCAGGTTCCCAGCTTTCTGGCATTCAGGGCAGTGCTTCACTAATTCTTTTGCATCTTTGAAAATAGTAGGCCAATAAAAACCACACTGCAACACCTTAGCTGCTGTTCTTTCCCCTGCAAAGTGCCCTCCATAAGTGGAGCCATGGCAGTCCCATAAAACTTCCCTTCCTTCTTCCTCGGATATGCATCTTCTGAGTATGCCATCGGAACATTTTTTGAACAAGCATGGTTCGTCCCAGATGAAGTATTTGGCATCATTTACCAATTTCTTCTTTTGATGTTTGTTAAATTCCAAAGGTAAACTCCCAGTGGCCTTGAAGTTTGCTATGTCTGCAAACCAGGGTGCTTTGTGAATTAGCATGAGTTGTTCATCAGGAAAACACTCATTTACATGTGTGCTTTGTGTGCTTCCTTCTTCACATGGTATCCTTGATAAATGATCTGCCACCTTGTTCTCTACACCCTTCTTGTCTTTGATTTCAATGTCAAATTCCTGCAACAAAAGAACCCATCTAATAAGTCTCGGTTTAGATTCTTGTTTGGCAAGTAAATATTTTAACGCTGAATGATCAGTGAAAACAATGACTTTAGATCCAATGAGATAAGATCTAAATTTTTCAAACGCAAAGACTATTGCCAAGAGTTCTTTTTCAGTGGTTGTGTAATTCCTTTGGTTAGCATTCAAGACTTTACTGGCATAATAAATCACATGTACCAAATTATCTTTCCTTTGTCCTAACACTGCCCCAATAGCAAGGTCTGATGCATCACACATCAGTTCAAACGGTAAGTTCCAATCAGGTGGGGCAATGATAGGTGCAGAGGAAAGTTTTTGCTTCAAAAGTTCAAAGGCTAACATGCAATTTCCATCAAATACAAAGGGTGTATCAGAGACAAGCAAGTTACTCAAAGGTTTGGCTATTTTAGAAAAGTCTCTAATAAACCTTCTGTAAAAACCAGCGTGGCCCAAAAAGCTCCTAACTGCCTTGACATTACTTGGTGGAGGTAGTTTTTCAATGATTTCCACCTTAGCTCTGTCCACCTCCATGCCTCTATTAGAGATTTTGTGGCCAAGGACTATTCCTTCTGTGACCATGAAATGACACTTTTCCCAGTTTAATACTAGATTAGTCTCTTGGCACCTCTTAAGCACCAAGGCAAGGTGGTGTAGGCAGCTGGGAAAAGAATCCCCAAACACAGAAAAATCGTCCATGAAGACCTCAATAAATTTTTCAATCATGTCCGAAAAGATGGACAGCATGCATCTTTGGAAAGTGGCAGGTGCATTGCACAATCCAAAGGGCATGCGTCTATAAGCAAAAACTCCATATGGACAAACAAATGATGTTTTCTCTTGATCACTAGGATCAACTACTATTTGGTTGTAGCCTGAATATCCATCCAAGAAACAATAGTAAGCATGTCCGGCAAGCCTTTCAAGCATCTGATCCATGAATGGGAGTGGGAAATGATCTTTTCTGGTGGCTTCATTGAGCTTCCTGTAGTCTATGCACATCCTCCACCCAGTAACGGTTCTTGTGGGTATGAGTTCGTTCTTCTCATTTGGCACCACCGTTATGCCACCTTTCTTGGGAACTACATGGATGGGACTAACCCATGGGCTATCAGAAATGGGATAGATTACCCCTGCCTGCCATAACTTCCTCACTTCCTTTTGTACCACTTCTTTCATGACGGGATTCAATCTTCTTTGAGCTTGAATGGAGGGTCTAGCATCTTCTTCTAACAAGATTTTATGCATGCATATGGATGAACTTATCCCCTTCAAATCAGCTAGGGTCCATCCAATGGCATCTTGATGAGTTTGCAGCACCTTGATCAATTCTTCTTCTTGTTCTTGGCTCAAGGCCGAGCTAATGATAACAGGGTGACTCTCATCACTACCCAAGTATGCATACTTGAGATTAGGGGGCAATGCTTTGAGCTCAGGTTTTGGTGCTTCCTTTTCTTCTTTCACTTTCTCTGGCCTGCTTAGCATAGTTGTGTCATCATCCTTGATATCACTAACTTCAATATCCTTGGTGAGCTCCTCCTCTGCCACTTCCTTTATTGTTTCCTCAAAAGTTTCTTGTACTGCAATGTCCACTACATCAACCCTCATGCATTCCCTTAGTGATTCTGATGGATAGCTCATTGCCTTGAATACATTAAACACCAATTTCTCATCATGGAGTCTAAGAGTGAGTTCACCCTTTTGTACATCTATGATGGCTCCAGCAGTAGCTAGGAAGGGTCTTCCCAGAATTATTGAAGCTTTGGCTTCTTCCTCCATATCTAACACCACAAAATCAGCAGGAAATATAAATTCTCCCACCTTCACCAACAAATTCTCAACTATTCCATGAGGGAATTTAAAAGTTCGATCTGCCAATTGGAGGGCCATTCTTGTTGGTTTGGCCTCTTCAATCTTCATTCTTTTCATCATTGTTAGCGACATCAAATTGATGCTGGCCCCTAAATCACACAAGGCCTTCTCCACCATGACTTCTCCTATAATACAGGGGATTTGGAAACTGCCTGGGTCCTTCAATTTCTGAGGCAATTTGTGCTGAATGATGGCACTGCATTCTTCGGTTAACAACACAGTTTCCTCATTTCTCCAGCTTCTCTTCTTGGTCATCAATTCTTTTAAGAATTTTGCATAGAGTGGCATTTGCTCTATTGCTTCAGCAAAGGGAATGTTGATTTGAAGCTTCTTGAAAATCTCCAAGAACCTGGAGAATTGGCCATCCTTTTCACTTTTCATCAAACGTTGAGGATAAGGTGCTTTAGGTGTGTAAGGCTTCAAGATCTCTTTTTCTTTTTCTTTTGTTGCAAACGGTGTAACAGATTGTCCTTGTTCTTTGTCTTTCACATTTTCCTTTACTTCATCCTCTGTGGTTTCCCTTGAAATCTCCTTTAGATTCTTTCCACTTCTGAGGGTTATGGCCTTACATTCCTCCCTTGCAATAGCCTTAACAGTATGAGAACTGCTTGTCCCAGGGGCTTGCTTAGTCAAATACAAAATTTGATTTTCTAGCTTCTGGATGGCAGCTCCTTGGTTTTGCAAGTTAGAATTTACTTCTTCCTTAAAAGCCTTTAATTCAATTATGTCTTGGCTCATGGTTGCAAGCATTCCTTCCATCCGGTTTAATTGATCTTGAAATTGTTGGTTCGGATTAGGTTGGGTATGTTGATTATTTTGGCCATGATATGATGATTGGGGGTAAGTGTTTTGTGTGGCTTGGTATGATCTTTGGTTGGAGTTTTGGTATGTGGAATTGTTTTGTTGGTTGTGGTTGTAAGGTTTGTGGTTTTGTGGTTGGGTTTGTTGGTTTCCCCACCCAAAGTTTGGGTGGTTTCTCCAGCCTGGGTTGTAAGTGTTGGAGTGTGGATCATATGATTGCCTTTGTTGGTTTCCCACATAGTTAACCTCATCCCAATCACCTCCTTCAATGCCTACTTCCTCTTGATCTTGTGTGTGTATTGCAGCCACTTGCTTTGTTTCTAATTGCCTGGTAAGCTCTGCTAGTTGCTTGGCAAACACCTTGTTTTGGGCTAGAATTGTATCAACATGGTTCAGCTCCATGACTCCCTTAGTGTTGTGCCTTTCTGATGCATAGTAGTACTCATTCTCAGCCACTGTCTCGATCACTTCAATGGCTTCTTCCACGGTCTTTTTCTTGTTCAATGAACCTCCTGATGAATGGTCTACAGCCTTCCTTGATTCATAAGAGAGCCCATCATAGAAGATGTGCAATTGCACCCAATCATGGAACATGTTTGGTGGGCATTTCCTTGTCAAGTCCTTGAATCTCTCCCATGCCTCGTAGAGAGTTTCACCATCTTGTTGTCTAAAAGTTTGGACCTCAGATCGAAGCCTATTGACCTTTTGTGGAGGGTAGAAACGTGCCAGAAACTTGCCTTCCACCTCATTCCATGTGGTTAGACTCCCCCTTGGGAATGATTCCAGCCACTTAGCTGCCTTGTCCCTAAGTGAAAATGGGAACAAGAGCAGTTTATAGGCATCTTCCTGGACTCCATTGGACTTCACAGTGTCACAAATTCTCAGGAATTTTGTGAGATGTTGGTTTGGGTCTTCATTAGCACTTCCTCCAAAGGAACAATGATTTTCCACCAATGATATTAGCTGTGGCTTGAGCTCAAAATTGTTGGCCTGAATGGGTGGTTTTCTGGATGCTACTACCACAATTCCCAGAGGTTGGGTTTATGTATGAACTAAGAACCCTCCTCTCGGGAATGGCATTGTTTCCATCAGCTCTCTCATGGTTGTGAACTTCTCTATCCATGTTGAGATCTAGAGCTTCCTCAAAATTGTCCTCAGATTCTCCTTCAGATTCCTCTTCTCCCACTACTCTCTTCCCTCTTGCTTCCCTTCTAACTCTATGAAGGGTCCTTTCCGGTTCGGTATATGGAGGAGTTGATGTCTCTCCTCTCCTACCTGTCATACAAGAACACAGCTCAAACACAAACAAGTAAAATACTCTTGGTTAATGGAAGAGTATGGTTAGCTCAATTGAGGAATTAATTCAAACAGTTAGTGAGTCAGTGAGTTAGTTGCATGAATTTAAAGGCATAAAGAAGGAAAGCATGTAACCAAGTGCAGAAATTAAAATTCAACAAGTATTTAGAACAGAATTAACAAAGCAAGAGAAAATTGCTCAATCTAGTTAGCTTCCAATTTGAGAATTGTCAATCGAAAACCAATCCCCGGCAACGGCGCCATAAACTTGATGCGCATAAACGTGTTATGCTACGATTTAGGAAATTGCACGATCGGCAAAATTCCTTCCGGCAAGTGCACCGGTTATCGTCGTCAAGTAAAAACTCACAATAGAGTGAGGTCGAATCCCACAAGGATTGGTTGAGTGAGCAATTCGGATTAGAAGTGTGTTCTAGTTGAGCGGAATCAAGATTTGAGATGAGAATTGCGGAATGTAAAATTGGCGGGAAAAGTAAATGACAAGAAAATTAAATGGCTGAATCTTAAATTGCATGAATTAAAGAGCAGAATGTAAATTGCTGAAATTAAAAGGGAATGGGGATGATTGCAAGAATTGAATTGCAGAATGTAAAGAGAAAGTGGAAATCAGAAATGGGGAATTCATTGGGTTTAGGAGATATTGAAATCTCCGAATCAAAACATGTAAATCTCTTCCTCAACCAATGCATTCATTGAATTTTGCTTGGCAATCTTATATGATTGGATCCCAATTCCTTGGCTCACCAATGCTCTCTAAAAACAAACAAATTCCCAATCCCTTGGTTTAAATGTTCATAAGAAGAGATGATGCTTGATCACTGATTATACCACACAATTTCATGAACCACAATTTGGTAGGATTACATGTCACAATATCCATCCAAACCCCAATCCAATCCACTGTGAGAAAGCTTCTCTAGCATGAATCCTCCATTCCTTTCCCAAGGCTCCGAAGGATTCCAAGTATGAGTAGTCTCTTTCCCAAGACAACTACTCAATGGAATTAGATCGAGAAGCTTTCTAACGAAATTCAAGAGAAAAGATTGAAGAAGAAGATAAACTATTATTGATTCATTGAATTACAATAGAGCTCCCTAACCCAATGAAAGGGGGTTTAGTGAATCATAGCTCTGAATTCAATTACAAAGAAAAAGAAACTAGCTAAACGTCAAAGTAAAAGTTTTTTTTTTTTCTAACTTAACTTCTATCCTATTTATACACTTTCTATATTGAGCTTCAGTTGTGCTTCTTGGGCTTTGAGGCCTCTCCTTGCTTTCCTTTTGCCTTGGGTTTATGATCCATAATCTTGATGAGGTTGTTGATCCAGATCCTGTAACATTTATTGAGCCAACTTAGTGATAATCAAATAATGACACATGACTCAATAAATTGAGATTTCAAACTCATCAATCCTTCAGGCCCAATCCCATAAACCATGATATTCAATTGGGTTTCATACCAAAGTAAGTTTAAGTTAATAATTGTGCTCAAAGACTAACTTAAATCACAATATTTTTGGCCCAGAAACCCTTTTCAAGAGTGGCGTTTAAGTTGTAGTTTAAGCTTAAACTGCAACTTAAACGCCAGACACTTCCAGTGAGGCCATTTGTAGAAGCACGTTTAAGCTTCAGTTAAGGTTAAACTGAAGCTTAAACGTGGAAATGGAAGAAGGTAGCCCTGGAGAGTCATGTAGTCGAACACGTTTAAGCTTCAGTTTAAGGTTAAACTGAAGCTTAAACGTGGAGATAGGAAGGGCAGCCCTGGAGGTCGAACACGTTTAACCTCCAGTTTGAGGTCAAACTGGAGGTTAAACGTGGAAAAGGGTGGAGGCATACTGGAAGTCGAACACGTTTAACCTCCAGTTTGAGGTCAAACTGGAGGTTAAACGTGGAAGCTTGGAATGGTGGCCCTGGAGGTGTCGAACACGTTTAACCTCCAGTTTGGGGTCAAACTGGAGGTTAAACGTGGAGATGGAGAGAGCAACCCTGGAGTGAAAAAACTATCGAACACGTTTAAGCTCCAGTTTGAGTCAAACTGGAGCTTAAACGTGGAATGGCCCCTGGTACTCTTCCTGGTTCTGGCGTTTAACCTCCAGTTTGAGGTCAAACTGGAGGTTAAACGTGGAACTCCTCCCTGGGTGGCATACTCATTCTGGCGTTTAACCTCCAGTTTGAGGTCAAACTGGAGGTTAAACGTGGAATGCTCCTTAAGTGAGGCTTTTCATTCTGGCGTTTAACCTCCAGTTTGAGGTCAAACTGGAGGTTAAACTTCAATCCCAGCATTTCTTATCCTTCATGATTTTGGCGTTTAAACTCCAGTTTAGGCTTAAACTGGAACTTAAACTCCACATGAGATATTCAAGCTTCCTTTATTGATTTTGTTGCTTCCTTGCTTAGCCTCTTCTTCCCTGAAATCATCCAAACAATTGCATCAAAGTCCTGCAAAATTTCATGAGAAATCTTTCATTCATAGCATTTAAGTAATATAACTAAAACTCATGGAATTTGCATCAAAATCATATTGTTTGGATGGTTCATTACTTTGTTCTTCATTTAACCATTTTTGGTTACTTTAAGCTCAAGAAAATGCATAAAACAACTAAAACTAACAGAAACATGCTAGTGAAACTAGCCTATGATGCCCTGGCATCACTCTTCGATCTCTTTTGTGCATTTCTCTTTGTCTTCTCTTTCGCCGTTTACGTAAGTTTCTCTCTCTATTTTCTTTCTTCGATTTTCTCATTTTCCATTATTTTTGAAATTGTTTTGAAGATAATGGATGATTCAACTTCAGATTGTCATCTGAACTAGAGCGAAGTAGATTTTGAATTTGAATCCAATGAAGTTCCTGAGGTGTGTTTTAATTCCAGTTAATAATTGAATCTGAATTTGAATCCAGCTAGTAGTTTATGATTGTGTAGCTGAATAATGCATGGACTTTGCCTGTGAAATTTGTTGTTCATTGTTCCTTGTTTGAATTGAATATAATGTACTAGTTCTGATAAATTTTCTGCATTTTATATCAGACGTTCGGGTGTAAATCAGAAATATTTGGGTGTATTTACAGTTTATGACTTTTCATCTCATTGAGGGTGAATTGTCTTATTCTTTTAGTTGAATTGTTTTAGTTTCTATGTTTAATGATGATTCATGAATCTAATTTTTTTTATTTTTATGATTGTTTTATAGTTCTATTTGCATTCTATAGTTTATGCTTGTTTTAATATGGTGTATTTTGGGTGTATTTTGCAGCCTCTCTATGGTATTGATGAGCAGTTTGTTCTCCACATACAAGCATTTTTCTCATACAAGTCTTTACAAGTCTTCTCCTCTTTTTATTGTTTTGAATCCAATCAATTGGCTGAGGTGTGGTTCAATTCAGAAGCAAAAAATGTAGCATTAGAAGAAATATTTTTCTATACAAAAATGCTATTTGTACACTAAAATCAGCCACCAATGTATTTGTGTATAAATACATGTGTGGTTTAATTTATTTTCAATATATATTTGTATTCCAGTATGTATTTTGTACTAGTGGCTAACTTTGGTGACTAATTTTAGTGTACACATAGCATAACTCATTTCTGTATTTGCAGTAAATTTGGGTGTAAAACGAAGATATTTGTGTGTATTTTAAGAAATTTTTAGTATATTTTTATTCTGATAAGTTCTTCATAATTTAGAACTCTTTCTCTTTCTCCTCCTCATTTTCTGCTGCTTCTTTTTTTTTCATCATTGTCACCATCTTCTTCTTCTTTTTTTCTTATTCATCATTTTCTTTTTGTTTTACCTTCTCAAGTTTCTTCTTGTTTTACTCTCTTAACAAGAATAAAAACAAAAAAATCAAACAAAGAAGAAGGAAAAACACATAATACTGCAAAATTACTTGGAAGAGGATGAACTTACATTCATTTAACTAAAAGAAAGAAAGAAATAAGGAAAAGAAGAAGAAGAAGAAAAATGCAGCTTTAGAGAAAATATTTTTCTGTACAAAAATGCTATTTGTACACTAAAATCAGCCACTAAAATTATCCACCAATGTATTTGTGTATAAATACATGTTTGGTTTAATTTATTTTCAGTGTATATTTGTATTCCAGTATATATTTTATACTAGTGGCTGACTTTTGTGCTTGATTTTAGTGTACATGTAGCATAACTCATTTTTGTATTTGCAGCAAATTTGGGTGTAAAACGAAGATATTTAAGTGTATTGTTATTCTGATAAGTTCTGCATAATTCAGAACTCTTTCTCTTCCTCCTCCTCATCTTTTGCTGTTTCTTCTTCTTCATTTTCTTATTTCATATTCTCATAATTCTTTTTTAGAGGAAAAAATCAAACAAAGAAGAAAAAAATGCATAATGTTGCAAAATCAAAAGAAGAAGGAGGAAAAACACGACGATTAAGATGAAACACGGGAAGAAAAAGGAGGAGAACACACAAAGAAGAAGGAGAAGAAGAAGGAAGAAGAGGAGGAGGAGAAAAAACACAAATAAAAAATGACAGTTGTGGTTTTCATTGAGGAAGAAGAAGAGTCGTTCATAATGGTGAAAGAGCGCTTTGAAAACGTGATGCGCATGTTAACACGCTTTTGTGGGTGAGAGTAACTTCTGTTAGATTTGGCCCAACTTATAAGACTTGTAACCCAAAAAGGCTTGTATGTGTAGCATAACTGAAGCAATATATACATAAATTCAACTTTATTAAAAATAAGAATGAATGAACTCTGGGTCCATTCAATAACCATCTTGATGGTAGTCATAGCATCTTATGCCTTAACTATATTGTTTATCTTATATCAAGAAAATCTAAATTAATAATATTAATTCTTAAATATAATCATTGAAAATAAAATTTAAACATAAGAAATTAGGTTCTGATGTCATTGAAGAATTATTACGTGTTCATAACATGTAACGAAAATAATAAAATAATTTTATTGATTTATGTTTAAAATTTTATTTAAATAATATAAATGAGAAAGATTATGCCTTAATTAATATTTTTTTTATTGACAGGAGGGACAAAGGTCTAAGGACAAAAAATTACACAGACAATACTTTCATACTTTTCTTTCTACTTTAGTCATCAACAATGAGTGGCACCAAAAAAGGGGTGGAGCTTCAAAGCATTGAAGATCAGTTGAGATCAATTGAACTTGTTTCACCAGTGCATCTATATAGACATTAGCTTCACAAAACACGTGCTCGAATGACAATAAGTCATTTTGCTACGAAGATCTTTAATGGCCCTTATCAGAAAAAGGGTGTGACGGTGGCTGCTAGACGACCCGTCAATTAGCTTCAACGCACTGGAAGAATCCATTTTAATCTGTAATCTGTTGATCCCCATCTTAAATGCTAGCTTCATCCCAGTGTAGATGGTCCAAAATTCTGCATATATTATGGTAACTTTTTCAATCTTCATCATGAAGTCCGCTATAAGATTACCATTTCCATTTTAAAGGAGGTCGCCACATGTTCTTGAACTAGTAGATTGGATGACTAAGCCATCAAATTGAGCTTTATACACTTATTCGCTGGAGGTTCCAATCTGACTAGATAAATTTTGGTGGGGTTGAGAATTTTTTTACTGCTCTCTGTAAAGTTCATCCTATTTTTATACTGCTCTGTCAAATAACTGGATAGATTATTATGCACATGAAAGCTGGTAGAATTTTCATTATTGAAAATTAATTAATTTTGAGATTTTCAAATATTGTTGCAGATAGTAACAAAAAAGGTAACCCAAGGAGTCCTACTAATTTTTTTAAGTGATATTGAAGAATTTTATCCTTAACCAATCTTGTAAAGGTTGATTAAAAAAATCTCGAGAAAAAACATTAGTTGACTTGTTAGTCCAGACACTGCGGGCATAAAGGCAGTCGCGAGCACATGGAGCAGAGCCTCTTCATGATTCGAACATCTAGGACAACTTCCACCGTGATAAGACCTCTTGTCATTCCTTAGCATTTGTAAGAAGTGAATTGTGATAGATTAGCCAAGCGAAAGCTTTTGGTCTTTGAGAATTTTTTATTTTCCAACACAATTTAAAATTAGTGTCTGATTCTCCATCTCCATTGTAATAAGTAGAATACGTTGATTTAATAGAAAACTCCCTGTTAGTAGAGGGTAACTAGCTAATACAATCTACACCAAGAGAATAGTGAGAGACTTTCAGAGTACAAATTATATTAGTAATTTCTTCCAAAAAATAGTTGTTTATCATCTCCCAATTCTACTCGCCATCCGCATTAGTAAAACTTGAGAGCTTCTCAGATGTTCTTTCTGCAGCGATAGGACACAAAAAACATCCTTTAGGCTGGTAATTCCAAGAACTTAGTGATCAGTCTAAACTGCAATAGATTGTTCATCCCCAATTCTCTAGATTATATTCCTTTAAAATTGGTTCCAAACTTTCACGATCCCTTTCCAAGCATTTGAGCAGTTGGCTCTTTTATGAACTTTGGAAATCAGGTTCTTACCACAACCGTACTTGGCTTTAAAAACTTTAACCCATAAAGTATCATATTTTGTCATAATTTCCAAGCAAATTTTATAAAAAAAATATTATTTATTTATTGAGCTTTGCAAATACCTAGCCGTCCCTGATCCTTTGATTTACACAGATTGTCCTAGTTAAGAGGGTGAATTTTTCTATCTTGATCACTCAAACTCCAAAAAAAGTCCTGACAAATCTTGTCAATCTTATTGCAGACCTCATTCAAAACTTTTATAGTTAGAATAGAAGACAAAACAAATTGAACAAGTGTAGCTCTTCTTGCTATGGATAAGGTTTTCATGTTTTAACTAGAGAGTTTCATTTTCATCTTGTCAATGATATGCTAAAAATGTTGTTTACCATATTTTTCGTGGATCAACAAGACACCTAAATATTTTTCTAAATTACTAATGAGAGGTATTCTTAGCTCCTGGCTAAGCTCTTTTCTGATATTATGGTTCATATTTTTGAAAAAGAAGACGCATGACTTATTGAGGTTGATTTTTTGTTCTGAAAATTCATAGAAAATTTTTAGCGTCTCTTTGATAATATCAGCTTACACTACAAGAAAAATCACTTTTAGCGGCCATTTATTTTGCTTTTAGCGGCAATAAAAATAGCTGCTAATACATTTACCGGCAATTAGACATTAGCCGTCTTATGCTTCGCCGCTAAAAGGTTTTAGTGGCAATTATAACATTTGCCGGTAAAGACCTTTTTAATGGCCGCAAAAAGTATATAACTATTAGCGGCCATTTTCTTGGCAATTTATATGGCCACCAAAAGTAATTCCAAAATTACAATGTTATTCATTTTTAGCGGCCATTACTATTGCCGCCAAAATCCATTTTACCGGCATTTTATATGGCCACTAAAAATAATTCTAAAATTGTAATATTATTTACTTTTAGTTGCCATTACTATTGCCGCTAAAATCTTAAGATTTTTTTAGTTATATTATACTCATTTTCTTAGAAACAACGAACTATTTTTTTTCTAGAATCTTAATTGTTTGTGCCACTAATTATTATTATTATGCATAATATAAATATACTGAAATTAATTACTACAAAATGAGATATTTCATTAAACTCAAAATATTGATACACAAATTTTTCTTAAGTATACACTTGTGAGCAAGTTGCAATGAATCATAAATACAACTATGTCCTGGATCACAAAATAATCAAACAAAATGAAACCCAACATAAAAATGTATTAACTATAATAACCTAACCATGAACAAGCCTATAAATATAATCCATATATACTTGTGCTTCCTGGATCTTCATAGGATTTCAACTGGCCTTGGCTTCTGACAATTTTCCTAAAAAACAATAATATTAAAAAAGCAATAATATCTATCATACATCACTATATGTCTCCTATGGAGCACTCTTTGATTCGAAACTCGAAAAACCACCAACAACCTGCATGTATCTCTTGCTGCTCTGTATAGATGGTTGAGCCCTGACCATCTTGCTGGTGCGTTTTCTTCACTGTTATCAATCACTAATGATATGAAAATGAGACCTGTAGAAATCATACATCAAACTATAAGTTAAAATTGTGAAGAGGTTTAAGTTGGTGAAGTAAAAAAAGCTTAGTGTATATCTATCTTCAAAATTCAGGGGAGCGAAGCACAAATTGGTCCAAATTTCGAACAATTCACCAAACACAATCCTCACTATCCAAATTCACACAGCAACATATATATAAGGGAGACACAAAATTAAATGTAAGAATAATTAATTCATAATTCTAGCATACCTTGAGTTGTTCTTGGTGCAGTGACTCATGTACAGTGATCTGTCACTCAGAAAAGAGATCAGAGGAAATGACCGGAAGATGTGGCAGGCTTTGATGAGCTCGGTGTGCTCATCACTGATGGCGGATACCACGACTAGGATGAATTCGAAGGAAGTTTGGAAAATCGCAGGGGAAAGTGATAAAGTCGAAACAAAAAACAAATTACTGGAATCAGAAACTGATAAAGCATTGTTGAATCACTGAGAGAAGAAAACCCTAAAATTTTGATAACGAATTTCTAAATCACTGAATTACGGGTTTAGCCTACAATAAGCGCATGCGATAGGGAACTAAAAAAAGCAGAATCCAATCTGGAAGAACAATTAACTTAGATAAAATCACAAATTGATAAGATATGAAAAAAGATTGCAGTAGAACACAAATTAAGAGTACAAGAACATAATTAAGAGGGAGATTAAGGAACCTGTATCTTATGACTAGAGAGCGATTTAGATTTCAATCGAAATCAGCACAAACTTGTTCGAGAAAAAGATTCAAATCGTGATTAAGACTGAGATGAAAAGTGAGAAGAGATTCGAGCAATGAAGAAGATGGAATGATGGAGATGTGAGAGCAAGATCCAGAAAAAAAGAACGAGATCGGTGCATGGTTCTCAAAGTCCATAGAGAATGTGTTTGAGTGAGGGTAAGCACTCAGGCACTGAGAGAGTAGTTTGAGTGAAGGTAAGCAATCAGTCATTGAGAGAGGGAGATGTTTCACAGTTTCAGGGGCAGTTGCTTTTGTTAGTTTTTTAATTTTAGTATTTATTTTAATGGCAATAGTTTAAATGGCCATTAGAAGTTATAGTATTAATGACAAATGTACAATTGCCGCTAAAATATTATTTTAAAGAGAGAAATTATGGCAATAATATTATTGCCACTAAAAGTTTATCGCTAAAAACCTTTTTTTTGTAGTGTTAATTTCGGTTAACTTGCACAAAAAAGACTAAGTCATCTGCAAAATAAAGATGAAAGAAATTAAAGAGATTGTGCAATTTGATAATTTTGGATATTATTATTGATATCTTTTATTTAGATGTTCCAAACATTTAATATCGGATGTTATACGATTTTTGTGTCTAGCATTTCATTTGTGTGACAGTTGAATTATGTTATTATCAAATTTAATTACAATTTTTTTTTGGAGATACGTGATTTTTATGTTGCCTTAGAATCTAAAGCATAGCAAACATACATATTGGTGAGAGTAATATTGTTGTTTATCTTATTTGAATGAATTTTGGAGATAAAAAAAATGAGCATCCAAAATACTTACTAATGTAAAATATATTAAAATGTTTAATCTACAAATTAAACTCTTAGTTGAAACCAAAATGAACGATTTAGACATAAATAAATATTTATTTAAAAGAGCTAGTATTTAAAGTTCATTTAAAATATATGCACAGATATAAACATAAAATAATTTTTAAATTGAATCATTATAAAGCAACTGTGACGAGAAAAAAGAGAAATAAATGGAATAAATTTTAAGCAATAAATACAAATACTATTTTAATGATAATTATTTAAATATTAATATCAATCATTGTCATAAATATATTAAAATGGTAAAAATAATTAATAACGGGGTAGAGAATTTTTGCACTTTTAGTAATGTATAATAATAGAAAATTTTTAACTTTTTGATCTAGTTAATGCATTGAAAAGTTAAAAAAAGTTTATCTATTAATTAAACAACTTTTTTGTAAAATATTTTTTATTTTTTATGATATTTTTTAAAGGTGGTTTGCAGCCAACTCTATCATAAATAAAGGGTTTAAATACCCTCTATAGCTTATTTAATTGTTATTGAAAGAATTTATTTATGTTATCCTAATTAATGTTAACCACGTCTCTGACCTTAGTTAATTAAACAAAATTACACTAAACCATGATATATCCATTTTGTAAATTAATTACAATAGTTTTAAAAAGTATCATTTTGCAATTTTTTTAATTTCTCAATCCAACCAATTTTCTTAACGTGTTCTAATCCCAAAAAAAAAAAAAAAAATTAAAAGATGAAAATAAAAGTTAAAAAAAATAAAAACAAAACAAATTGATGGTGAAAACAAAAGGGATAGGAGTGATGAACATCTTTGAGATATTGATCATAACTAATTAAGTATCTGATTCAAACTATACACATCTCCGTCATTTGAAGGTGTTTGCCATTTTCAATTTCTACTTCATTTTTTTAACTGTTTCAATTTTTATTTTTAGCTTTTGATTTGATTTTATTTTATTATGGCTGGAACATATTAAAACAATTAGGTAGAGTAGAAATTTTGAAAAATTGAAAATGATCTCTCTTTGAAAACTATTATAATTCGGAAAATGAGTTTACCATGATTTAGTAATTTGGTTTAATTACCTAAAGTTAAAAAGATAATTACTAATTAGTTAGAAAAGTAACAATTGAACAAGTAATCTATCCTCTATATATGAAAAAATTAGTTAGAAATCATTTTTTTCAAATATACTTGTAAAATATATATTAGCAAGATTCTAAAATAAAAAATACCAATTATAATTCGTTAGCTGATTTTGATGTTGTCTGCCAGATTTTTTCTTGTGACAATTTTGGGCTAAATAAATACAACTTTTGCTCTTCTCATCTTCCAACGGATCCACTTTAATTAGTTGGCGAGTCTGCTATCGCCGGATGCATTATTATTTCTTAGAAAAGTAACTGCCGGCCTATGCACAATGTTTATTATAACCTCACTCGAAATTAGTAAACTTCAATCTCCTATTTCAGTATAAGCTGTGCCGGCTTTGTATTTGCCATTCAGTTTTTCTCTAGTTCTATATGGTGTTCATTATTATTACATTGTTAATAATGAATTAGTGGGTGTCATAAACGAAAATTTATTATCTATTATCTATTAATATATAATAGTAGTATAGCAGTGGTCTTTACTTCACAAGTGGAAGTTTGTGTGATGGATAAATAGAACTTTATATAATAGACATGTGGCACAACAGTAAACAATAATAAAATAATAAAATAATAAAATATTCAAATTTTTATGAACAAACAAAATTATAAAATAATAAAAGAAAAATTTGATTTTTTCTTCTTTTTAGTCTTGCTCTGTAATACTGGACCAGCAGCATTTTAGGGATGAAAATTTTGCCTAGATTCTATATAAATCCAGAAAAATTGAAAGAGTTTCATTTTATAATTAATGTTGTAATAACTTAAATTATTCTCTTTGTTTTTGAAGTAGCACAAGTTTTGTTACCAATTCAAATGCTCAAAGATGAGGTAATGCAGTTCTTTAATTTGGTGTTTCTATCCTTTTTTTATTTTTATTTTTGTTTTTTTGGAGACAAATAAAGAAGCATATTATTGGTGCACCAAGCTAATAATTCTTTTTGCTTTTGTAATAGTATATAGAAGTCGTCAGCAAATGAGCTTTTAAAACTGTGTATCCCTTGCTTTTGCTTTCTTTAACGTATGTGTTTCTTTTAGTAGTAGTAATCCACACCGTTTTGCTTCCATTGATGACTAATGCTTTGAAGTGCGTCCATGCTTTGTTGTCTCTGTATTGTTTTAACATCTTTGATTTTGTTCTTTTAGATGCAAGCTTTGTTTGATGATGCCGAAAAACGTAATGATTTAGCCACACCCTTTATACCATACAGGTTTGTTAATTATTATTAAAAATGAAAACATGATGTGTTGCTAGATTTTTGCTCATATTCATTTAGAAATTATTCAAATTCATGCCATATTGGTTGGCTTGACATTTTCTTGATCTGCATTTGACATTGCATCCGTTTACATGTGGGCATTGAATTTAGGTTACACAAGGTTTGGTATTAATGATGGATGATACAAGTTTTAATACAACAATGGAGAATATATATATATAAGCTAAGTACATAATATAAAAATCCCAAAAGTAGATCTTTGCTTCTGAAAGAGTCTCCAGTACGTTCAGCGAGGTTCCTTGCATCCTGCATCTGAAAAATAACAAAATACGTATAGAATGAGAACCGACGGTTCACAGTATAGTAACAGGGCCCAATAGATAACATATAAGGCTCTATAAAACCGAAGGCAATCCTAAATTCCTACAACCCAGATTAAAGCCTAGAGTTCTCACTAATCAGAAATATTGTAATTCTACCTAGGGATTCTAATCTATCTCCTCTATTCGAGTTCTCTACAAACCTCCCAATCGCCAGGTGGAACAACCGTTAGCTCTCCTCCACCACCTGAGGGATCTCTCAAGGTCAAACACATACCAAGCATACAAGTAATACACAATTAAAGGAAATAGAGACAGCATTTTTGTCATGTAGCATATATTATAGATAAACAATTAGGCAAACTAAAAATATACATACTCAGACAAATCATACAAATGCACATGATGCATGTCTGCCCTATGGCCAATGATATCCTTACGAACGGCGTATCCTTGCGAGTCAACTTAATCATAGGCAATGCGGTCTACAAGAATAAAAGCTTCTCAACTCCTCATGACGTCGGATATTTACACGCTTCATCTCCCGCATTCAAAAGTCTCGTTTTATGGAACTAACGTCTCGATGGTCATATCTAGGAATCGCATGCGTTGCTAAGTCAAGCTTGATTTGAATTTTCAAAGAAATACCAAGCTCAAAAGAAGAACAAACAACACAAAGGGTGTTCGCGAGAAATCAAAAGGATGCCTTGTATTACGGTCAAACAAAAGTTGTAGAAAAATAACGGAATGCACACGAAGAAGAATTAAGGTGCATCTCAAGAAAGGAATTCAAATAAAAAACCTTTGATAGAAGGAACAAAGCATATAGAGTCAAGTAAGTCATAGCTGATTTTAGAAGAATACAGTTTGTGAAGGAGAGCAACTCCACTCACAGCAAGTTTCCAAGATTCAAGAATTACGTGATTATACCAAGACAAGCTCAGGCTCATCCCAGAAGAGACAAGATTCATGCAAGTAAGGAATAGAATTGGGAAGATGATCCATTCATTTTTCAAGAAGAAATCCGAGATAAAATCCCCATGCAAGTTACAAAAGAGAGGCTAGATCGAGTCGCGAAGATTTGTTAGCACACTCTCTTTCTCGCATAAAGCCTACTGCTGTTGTTTTTCTTCTTCACCGACATAACCGGTGCTCCTCACAGGAAAACACTTGGTTGAATGGATTTCTTTTCTATTACTTCCTTCAACTAGATTATAAGCTCTGCCGATTATAACGGGGTCATCTTATGTAATGCAATCAAAACTAGTCCGGCTCCTGGCACTAAGTCTATTAGAACCTCAACTTCTCTCGCCACCTAACCAATTGGAGCTAAAGGTTAAATCTGTGTCATTCCTCTTCCTTGTAGTTTACCATCACTGGATTTTTAGATAATAATTCTGTACAACTATCAAGACTTTTGATCCCTTAGATATAACTCAAATTGATCATTCAAAACAATCCAACATGCTTCTGCTATGTCACTCTGATTGTTAGCCCCGAGAACCTAGCCATTCCTCTATGGTAACTGAAAATTGCTTTGTCTTATTAGCTGAAAGTCATCGTCCGATAATTCATTTGAAGAATCACAATTCTCATAACCTAATCACGTGATATGAATGAATGCCTCACTCTAATATTATGCAAGAGAGTAAAATTTTAGTTACTAGTTCACAATTACCTTGGATTAGAGAATCAGACTTAACTGCATCCGACTTTTCCTGTGTGGACAATTCCAAGACATATGCCCTGATTTCTCGCACCTGTAACATACACCTAGCCTAGCCCTACACAGCTTGTCTTGATGATACCTTTTGCATCTCGGATACTTTAAATTATCTAGTTGAGTCCTCGCCTCCTCTTCCTTGCCAGGTTGATGGCGGTTGTCGTTCCTCCAGTCATTATTCTTGTCCTGAGGATACGGAGGGATATAACCATTCCCTTTGAATTTATGGCTCCTTGGTGTAGTATTCTTCCCTTTCTGCTTCTTGTAGGATTTCTGGAGGTCACTCCTTGCCACCACAGTCCTTCTTGAGAATTCTCCCGTTACTTGACTCGTTTTAACCAACTCTGGAAAGCTCGCTATCTCTATTGGTACCGCTACACTCCGACCATTATTTCCACCCTCATGTCCATTACCACCTTCATTTCCATCTCCAGCTTGCTGTCCCATCCTACCTACTACTCAGTTGGTTGCAATAGTAGCAGTATTAATGGTAGCAGCCACGTCCTTGTCACGGCTACGAAGTCAGTCAGACTACCTACAGGTACGGTTACCTCATTAGAGGGACGATACACATTTTAATACAACATTGGAGAACGTACATATATATAAAAGCTAAGTACATAATATGAAAACTCCAAAAGTATATCATTGCTTCTAAAAGAGTCTCCAGCATGCTCAGCGAAGTGCCTCACCTCCTGCATCTAAAAAATAATAAAATATATATGGAATGAGAACCAACGGTTCTCTGTATGGTAGTAGTACCCAATAGATAAGATATAAGGCTCCATGAAACTGAAGGCAATCCTAAACTTCTACAACCCATATCCGAGCCTAGAGTTCTCACTAACCAGAAATATGGTAATTCTACTTAAGAATTCTAATATATTTCCTCTATTCCAATTCTCTACAAACCTCCTAATTGCCAGGTGAAACAACCCTCAGATCTCTTCCACCACCTGAGGGATCTATTGAAGTCAAACACATACAAAGCATACAAGTAATACACAATTAAGGAAACAGATACAACATTTAAGTCATCTAGCATATAGTCATAGTTAAACAATTAGACAAACAAAAAATATACATACTCAGACCAATCATACAAATACACATGATGCATGTCTGCCCTATGGCCAATGATATCATCTGTCGGTATATAGCCAAGCTCGACAAGTCCAGCAGCGAACCCTGGACAGTCCCCGCGGCACGTATTCTCAAAAGCATATGCATATATAATTATTCAATCATTCATCGTGCAGGCAGGGTCAAAGGAATCTCAATCTCAACCTGGAGCAGTGGGGGCAAGCCAGTGCATTTACCCAGGGAGATGCAAATAATTTATAATTACCATCCAGGAGCAAGTGAGGCGAACCACAACCCTTGCTACTACCTACGAAGCTCAAAATCACCTTAACATGGAGCAAGTGGGCATACCACACCCTTGCATCTACCCAAGGGGCTCAAAGCATCTCAACCCAGAGCAAGTGGGGTGAACCACACCCTTGCATCTACTCAGAGAGCCTCAACTAACCAACCTGGAGCAAGTGAGATGAAATCACAATCTTTGCATCTACCCAGGAAGTACGTTCTCATATGTCCATGAGAAACAAATAAGGGGATCCTAACCTCCCACTATTTCACTAGAGGCAATTTTACAATACTACGAGAAACAAAGAAGGGAATTTTCACCTTTTACCGTCTCTCTGGGGTCACACTTTCGAGAAAGAGTTCTCAAGATGAAACAGTCACATTTATAATCAAATCACGTCCAAATTTGTATTTATAATTAACATATAGTTCTTCAAACTTATCTCTACTATACTCCGACGTATTCTCTTTAATCCACTGAATACACTCTACAAAACCACTCTAGTTAATCTACCCACAGTGCTTTACAGTCCTAAGTCACCGGCTCTATATTCATAACAAAAACTACCCCTTTTACTTAACTCCATACCCTCTTGCTCGTCCCAAGGCCTAAACACTAGCTATCGTACCTTAAGCAGGTGTTACGGAAGTTTATAAGCTTGACATGAAGGTCAAATAATTAAAAATAGGGTTTCGTGTGAAAAACAGGGCTTATGCGTATGGATCATTGCTGTGCGTAAGCACGCATCAGAATGAATTCCCAGCGTGCGCGTACACATCATAGTGTGCGTACGCACAACTTGTAAAAATCCCAGGGAGTTCATGCGTACACCCCTCGTATGTACGCACAAGTCTAATCACATGCTCTGCTCTGTTCGTGACGGAGAAAAAATGTCGGTAAAGATTTTCATAAAAATGTCCCGTTGCAAGTATAGTTTTAAACCAACAATTAAACCTCAGTCAATGTTTAAATTGTTTGTCACTTAAGCAAACCCAATAAAATTAACCGAAGTATTTAAACCTCGGGTCGTCTCCCAAGGAATTGCAGGGAAGTGTATTTATTATTAGTTATGAAATTGTATCTTTTTAGGTTTTGTAATAAGAAACAAGCAAGTAAAATGGCGAGAAAATAAATTAATAACTAAGAAAAGTCCTAGCAAGGGTTGAGAAGCGGAATTCCTATCCTCATTACCATTGTCAATTGTGGTGGTAATTGCTAATTGCTCTCACTTAGTTAACCTCTAGTAATTGAAGAAAAGTCAAGTGAGCAAATCAACTTGAGTTCACAAGACCTAATCAAAGACTAGAGTTAGTGAAGCTCAAGCCAACTAGCAACTTTCAATCACCAACCAACAAGAGACTTTGACAATTCAAGAGTCTCCAAATTACTCAATTCAAGCTAAGAATATAAAAATATAATTTAAAATCCCACCAAGCATTTTATCAAACACTTGGAAGGCACAAAATAAAAGCATAGAAAATTGACAAGACATAGGAAATTCTAAGACTAACCAAAGCAAAGAAATAACCATAACAAAGCAATTGAACAATAAGAAACATGAAACATGAATTGCATTAATGAAAATTGAGAGTAACACATGAACTTATAAACTAAATTAGCAAAATAAAGGAATGAATAAGTAGAATTGAAGAACAAAGGTGCTAGAACAATAAAGTGCTAAATAAAAACAGAAATTAAATCTAAATCTAAGAAGAAATTGGAGTAGAAACCCTAAACCTAGAGAGAGGAGAGAGCCTCTCTCTCTAGAATTCTACATCTAAAATCTAAAATTATGTATGAATGAGAAGTGAATGATCCCCCTTTCTAGCTCCACTCTGCAGCCTCTAATCTTCACTTTCGGGCTTGAAACTGGGCCAAAAGCAGCCCAGAAATCGCCCCAAGCGTCTTCTGTTTAATGCAGCACGTAACGCTCGTCACGCGTAAGCGTCAGCCACGCGTGCACGTCATTTGTCTTCTGCACCAGTCACGCGTACGCGTCGTCCACGCATGCGCGTCGCTACCAGATTCTAAAATTCTCAATTTCTTGTATTCCTTCCACTTTTGCATGCTTTTATTTCATCCTCTAAACCATTCCTGCCCTATAAAACCTAAAAATACTTAACAAACATATCACAGCATCGAATGGTAATAAGAGAAGATTAAAATTAGAGAATTTAAGGTCAAAGAAGCATGTTTTCAATCATAGCACAAAATTAGAAAGGAAAATGTAAAACATGCGAATTATATGAATAAGTGTGTAAATAATAGATAAAATCCACTCAATTCAAGACAAAATAAACCATAAAATAGTGGTTTATCAGTGCGTGTGCACGATAGTGTGCGTGGGTAGTGGGCACACAAACCTGAATTTCTAGTTTTCTACATCATAGAGTTCAATTTTTTATACCTAACTTCCGACGTTCATAACTTTCTCTAAAAAACTCCAATTTCCCTAATCTTTACACCATTTTAAAGCTCTCACGATCATATTTAATTTGAAACAAAGTTCACTCAATTTCAAACTCCGAGGGCCAAGATATGACCCGCCAAAATTGGTTAAAATTCTGTTTTTACCAAATTTTGCCAATTCCTCAAATCTTCAAAACTCACAATTCAAAACCAAACCACTCACGACCAATTCAATACTCATACTTCTACACTTTCACCACATGATCTTTAATCACTTCACATTCAATCCAACAATTAAAATCTTCAATTCATTCAACGATTTCCCCTTATAAATCAACCAATTCTCACTATTAACATCAATCATTATTAACAACAACAATTAAAATGTATTCCACCAATTTCAACATTTATTATCATCAAGCATCAACACTTCACATCACATGCATATATCGTATCTAATCAACCAAATCAACCAATTCATATCATTCAAACCTATCCTAAAATAACTAGCCTAATTTTCACAAAGCACTACATATTAACCAAAGACAACTGAAATCATATCTTGGCTGATTCTTCCCAAATCTCAAAATACCAAACTTCAAACTTCCAAGACTTCCAAACAACTCCAATAAGTTCCAGCCACCAAAGCTTTCTCCCAAGTGCTCCAATTCACCAATTTGGCTTCAATAAACATAATATTCAATATAATTTCATGCAATTCCATCTCATCAATGTTGGGGTTTATCTAGGGGTATTCATGGTTTGGTTAATCCAAAAATCAAACCAGTTTTTTGGTTAATCAAAAATATAGTATTGATTAATTAACCAAATTGGTTTTACATGATGAAACCGGTTATTAACCGGTTATTAAATTAAAAACTGATTTTTAAAAAATAACCGGTTTTTATATAGAAAAATCGATTTTCATATTAAAAAACCAATTTTTACTAAAAACCGGTTTTTACATGTAAAAATAGATTTTTACACAAAAATTAATATTTTTACATACAAAATTCCAAATTTTTAAACCTTTTTTTAATTGAATTTTTTTAATCTAATTTTTTCTTTCTAAATAATACGAGTAACATTTGTAACTAATGAAATCCCTTCCATTGCTTTTGTTCCTTTTTCTTTCTTATCTCTTTTCAGCATTTTCTATAAATAATTTTTTCTAATATAAATAATTTTCTTTCTAAATGATACGAGTAACTTTTTCTTATTTCCTGCTTCCCATCTCTCTCCTTTTCTCTCCCCCTCCTCTTCTCTCTTCCTTCTCACTCTCTCTCTCTCTCTCTCTTTCTCTCTCTCTCTCTCCCCTTCTCCTCTTTCTCCCCCTTCCCTCTCTTTCTCTTCCTCTCTCTCTCTCCCCTCTCTCCCCCTGATAAACCCATATTTTATGATATATTTTGTGCTTAGTTTGAGTGATTTATCCAATCCTTCACCCACTTATTCATATTAATTGCATGGTTTTACTTTTCCTTCCTTATTATGTGATGTATGTGAAAAACATGTTTCCTATACTTTAAAATTAGTTATTTTAATTACCTTTATTTTCATTCAATGCCGTGATTAGTGTGTTGAGTAGTTTCAGATCTTCTAAGGCAGGAATGACTCAAAGGATGGAAAGGAAACATACAAAAATGGAAGGAAAGAACAAAACGGAGTTTTGGAGAAACTGGCATCCACGCGATCGCATGGGCGACGCGGCCGCATGCCAGCGCGGAAAGGCATTGACGCGGCCGCATGACTGACACGACCGCGCGCCTTAAGCAGAACACATATGACGCGGTCGCATGACTGACGCGACCGCGTGACAAGAAAAACTCCGAATGACGCGACCGCGTGACCCACGCGGACGCGTGACAGAGGCCACGCACCAGAAATTACAGAAAATGCTCATAGCAAATTCTGAAGCCCTTTTTGGCCCAAATCCAAGTCCAGAAGGCATAGACCAGAGGTTATGAAGTGAGAGAATGCATCTGTTCAAGGAGAGTCTCCACTTTAGTTAGTTTTCATGATTTAGATTTAGTTTAGAGAGAGGTTCTCTCCTCTCTCTTCTCTCTCTTAGGATTATGATTTAGGATTTCTCTTAGTTTTAGGAGTGACTCTCAATCCCAGGTTCAATATTCCTTTTTATTTACTTTTGCAATTTAATTTATGAATTCTTCCATGTTACAGATTACATCTTTGAATTAATGTTATTTGAGGTATTTCAGTTTAATATTGCTTTCTCTTATTTACATTATTGTTATTCCCATCTAAAGACATTTTTATTCCAGTAGATTTACTTTTCTCCTTTTTGGTCTTGGTTAAGAAATCAGTAACTTAGGAGTTATCAAACTCAAACATGATTGATAATTGTTATCTTTGTTAATTAAACTGAACTTCAATAATCCCAATCTTTTCTTAGGAAATAAATAGGATTCGAAGATCAAACCAATTAATCCCTTGACCTTCCTTTATCTTAGTAAAGGTTAACAAAGTGGAATTAAGATTCAATTCTCATCATCATTGATAAGGATAGCTAGGATAGGACCTCTAATTTCTCATACATTGCCAAAAGTTTATTTACAGTCATTTATTTATTTTACTTGCCATTTAAATTACTTGTTCTTCATTTACTTTAATTTCTAATTAAACCATTAGCTCCTCATTCTCAAAACCCCAATTTACAATCTCCATAACCAATAATAAGAACATACTTCCCTGCAGTTCCTTGAGAAGACGACCCGAGGTTTGAATACTTCGGTTATCAATTTATTTAGGGGTTTGTTACTTGTGACAACCAAAATGTTTGTATGAAAGGACTTTTGAAGGTTTAGAAACTATACTTGCAACGAGGATTTATCCGCAAATTTCTAGACCATGCAAAAGTTCTTCTCATCAAAATGCTGCCGTTGCCGGGGAACTGCAATTGTGTGCCTTATTATTGGTTATTGTAAATATTTTTCTTTTGCTTGTTTATTTGTCTTTATTTTTCCCCTCTTTATTTCTTTTTAGCTACTATGAATTCTCACCCCTATTGCTTTGAGTTTGGTTCTAATGTTATTGAAAGGAAGGGAAGATATAACAGGAACAAGCATCAAGGTCAGAGCAATCAAAGATGGATGGAGCCAAGAGGATCTGATCAACCCTTTAGGCAACAACACCCTCCAAGATATCATGGACAAAGACCATCCTACAATGCATACCAAGCAAATAGACATGGTGGACAACCTTGTAATTACCAACAAGCCCCACCCTGTGCTTATAGGCCATCCTCTCAACGTAACTTCGAACCACCACACTCACAAGCTCCTTTTCACCATTCACCACTGTATGATCCTCATTTACCCCAGTTCCAATCCAATCACTCCCAAACACCACCACTTCCCCCTGTGCCATATCCAAATCTATCATCCCAAGAATCAGAGGTTTGCCTCAAGGAAATAGTAAATTGACTTCAAACAACCCTACATCAACTGGAGCAAGCAGTAAGTCAATTATCTTCTAGACGTTCAAACATTCAAGGACCTCCCATAGCCCCATGTGGACAATCTAACGAAGAGCGTAGTATGAAGGAGATACTAAAAACTCCAGTGGACAAGACAGAGCATGGCTTCGTACTGGAACAAGTAGAGGAAGCTGTTATTATTGAAGAAGAAGAGTTGGTTGAAGACTTAGGAGACGCTGAACCTCCATGGGAATCCAAAGTTGTGGAGCATTCTGTCAAGGATGTTACAATTGATGCTAAGGAGGATTGTGCGCAATCTCCAGAGCAAGTCTTTCATGAAGAACTAGACAGAATAAACCAAGAAGCAAATTTCCTTGATGATGATAGTCACAAGCCAAGTTCTCCTAGTAATGAACTTGCATCCACAAGCGAATTCTCTGAAATCGAAGAATCTTCCCCAAGTGAATACGAAGATGATACGGAGGTAGATTTCTCTCAACCTCTAGTCTATGACTTAAGTGATGAGGAAGACATAGATGGCTTTGATCAGGACATGGATACATTTGAAGAATCTTGCAAGGAAGTGGAGAATTTCACAGAAGAGAACAAGGGAGTAGAACTCACAGAACCACTGGAACCACCTATCCTAAGGCCATTACCACCCAATACAAGTTTCAAGTGGGTACAATCCTTAACCTTTAACTGTATTTTTCCACTTGAATATGGTTTGCTTGAAATAGATGGCCAGCTTAGAGCTCTCTGCGGCTTTAAGAGTAAAAGGGAAATGGCTCGTACTCAGAGCTGGTGCACAAGGTTCAATACGGTTCCACGCTTCAACTCGAAGTGCACGGATTGGCACCATGATCAATCAGATGGATCTCGGAAAACATTTGGTTATCTTGGTGAGAATCTAATTTCTAAACCACCCAGATGGAAAAGTATAGATCGAAACGAAGGCGGATTTAAAAGCAAAGTTTGGGATACTGGAATCTATTCTGACAATCATCACCCCGGGAGCCTGACAATCTGTTTGAAGCTGCTCAGAGGCTTCACATGCCTAGTTTGGGACCCCGGAGGCTATTGGCATTCCAAGCATTGGTAGAGATTTCTGGATGAATTTAAGCATAAGCCGCCATAACAGGAAGCTCATCCAATGTCCAACTTAAGGACTTTAACTAAAAGTGCTAGGTGGGAGACAACCCACCATGGTATGATCGTCCCTTTTTCAATTTTTATTTAGTTTTATTTGTTTTCAAATTTTATTTTATTGAACCTGGAGTTTTGCATCTCATTCATATTAATCATTGCATTCTGCATACTGCATAATTGCATACCTGCATAAAAAAAAACGGGTGCGCGACGTGACCGCATCATTCATGCGATCGCGTCAAGTTGCGAAAAAGACTTCCCACGCAACCGCGTCATTCACGTGGCCGTGTGACCTGGAGATCGGCGTAAAGATCCAACGTCCAGAAAGTTAGGCTGGAATCATGCGGCCATTGTGCGTTTAGCACAAAATGCCCACGCGATTGCGTCACTCACGCGATCGCGTCACTTGCACATCCTCAATCCCACGCGACAGCGTGAGCGACGCGATCGCGTCGCATAGGATTGCACAACACCCCAAAAGGAGACAGAGAGTTGTGCTGAAACGACGCTGGATTCGTGCATTTAGCACAATTTCCAGCGACGCGATCGCATGCCCCAGGTGATCGCGTCATTCACTCTTTTCCCATTCCATGCGATCGTGTGCCCCACGCGATCGCGTGGATTCAAATTTATAACCCCCCAATCACGCGAACCCTATCAGTCGCGCCCCCCTCCCCCCCAAACCCCTCTCCTCCCTCTCTTCTTCTCCAATCACACCACCACCACGCCACCGCTGACCACCCAGACCCCCCCGCCACCCACCCCCCTTCCTCCTTCCCCCTTCTCTCTTCTTCTTTCTTCTTCATCCCCCCTAACCTCCTCTGCAGGAGGCTGATCCTCAGACCACCACCACAGAGACTCCAGCTACCCACCCTTCCAGTGATGACACCCCTTCACACCCTGCTTGAGTGAGCATCGGGGACGATGCTACATTTTAAGTGTGGGGAGGTCGCCATCTCTGGCGTTCTTTTTTTTTGGTGAACCACTACATACTCTTTTTATTTATTTTGCTACTTTTCTGTATTTTTCTCTTTATTTTTATTTTTATTTTCTCAGTACTTATATATATTGCTATTTTTATGTATTTATTCTATATTGCACTTTAGTTCATATTTAAGCCATTTAGTTTTAGTTGCAATTCTAACTTATTAGTTATAGAAATTGTGGATTAATTAGTATAGTTTACCCTTTTTAGCGTAAGATAGCTTAGTTTAAATTGAAAAATATAAAAAAGAAGTAAACTAGGAACTTGAACATAATAGAAACAATCCAGACACCCTGTATATATAGCATTACATGTTAGTTAGTTAACAAGATTTTATCAAGGAGAAACACTAGAACTTTAAAGCCATTCAATATAAGTTTTACATTGAGAATAATGGGAATTTTTAACTAAACCTGCATGACATACATAAGTGATAAATGATTTTTGAGCTAGAGAACACACAGCCTGTGAGTTTTGAGCTTAATTGTATGGTTACATTCAAACCATAATATTTTATTCCTGTGTGTTCCACCCTTCTTTTTTATTCTGATGTTCTTTACTTTGTTTTAATCTATATATCCAATTATAGAATAGAAATACATACCAAGAGAGTGATTGAGGCCATTATTTGATTTTAGCTCACTTATCCCAAAATAGCTTACCTTTTACATCACCCTTGTTAGCCCCCTTGAGCTTTTAAATTCCCTTTTATTCTATAAACCACATTACTAGCCTTAAGCAGAAAAACAAAATAAAAATCCCAAGCTGAATCTTTGGTTAGCTTAAGATAGAAATTGTGTATGGTTTAAATGTGGGAAAACCTATTGGGAACATGGATGATAAAAACAAAAGGGTAGAAAAGTTGAAAAGAATAAAATAATTCAAAATAAAAGTTTTGGGAAGCATGCTCATGTGAAATCAAAATAATTGAATTACCATGTGCATTAAAAAAAGGTGTTATTTTTCAATAGTTGAATAAAGGGGACACAAAAGAATTCCCCAAACATGAAATAAAGCAATGCACATGGGATAAAAATAATAAACATTGAAACATGAGCATGTAACATCAAAATTGGGAAAATATAGGAAAATAGGTAAAGAAGCTTTGCTTTAGAAAGTATGTATGTTAGGTGAGATCTTAGACTAATTAAGGATTCACTTATTAGCTCACTTAGCCTTATACATATACCCTTACCTTTACCTTGGCCCCATTACAGCCTTAACTAAAGACCTCATGATTTTTGGTATGTCTATATTCTATAATTGTTGATTGGTTAGATGAAGAACAAAGTTATAGAAAGTAAGGATAAAAAGAAGAATAGAGTGATTAACCCAATAAACACTGAGTGACTAGAGAGTAAACACAAAATCCAGTGAGGGTTCAATAGCTCATTAACATATATCTCTGTTGAAATTATTAATTGTCTTGCAAGTTTATAAAATGTTTTTCTCTCCCATTTTAATTGTAAAGGCACTTTATCAATTATCTAAGGTTTGGCTATATATATATGACTCCTTGAGAATGTGAATTAATTCAACTACATGCAAGCTTTATATACAAGTGAATAAAAACCAGAATTGCATGATGCATCATTCATTTAGGTAGTTACATTTAGATTAGATTGCATTGCATGGCATTCCACTACTTTAACCTAACATTACTCTTGGACTTAGCATGAGGACATGCTATTATTTAAGTGTGGGGAGGTTGATAAACACATATTTTATGATATATTTTGTGCTTAGTTTGAGTGATTTATCCAATCCTTCACCCACTTATTCATATTAATTGCATGGTTTTACTTTCCCTTCCTTATTATGTGATGTATGTGAAAAACATGTTTCCTATGCTTTAAAATTAGTTATTTTAATTACCTTTATTTCCATTCGATGCCGTGATTAGTGTGTTGAGTAGTTTCAGATCTTCTAAGGCAGGAATGACTCAAAGGATGGAAAGAAAACATGGAAGGAAAGCACAAAACGGAGTTTTTGGAGAAACTGGCATCCACGCGATCGCATGGGCGACGTGGCCGCATGCCAGCGCGAAAAGGCATTGACGCGGCCGCATGACTGACGCGACCGCGCGCCTTAAGCAGAACACATATGACGCGGTCGCATGACTGACGCGACCGCGTGACAAGAAAAACTCCGAATGACGCGACCGCATGACCCACGCGGACGCGTGACAGAGGCCACGCACCAGAAATTGCAAAAAATGCTCATAGCGAATTCTGAAGCCCTTTTTGGCCCAAATCCAAGTCCAGAAGGCATAGACTAGAGGTTATGAAGTGAGGGAATGCATCTGTTCAAGGAGAGTCTCCACTTTAGTTAGTTTTCATGATTTAGATTTAGTTTAGAGAGAGATTTTCTCCTCTCTCTTCTCTCTCTAAGGATTAGGATTTAGGATTTCTCTTAGTTTTAGGAGTGACTCTCAATCCCAGGTTCAATATTCTCTTTTATTTACTTTTGTAATTTAATTTATGAATTCTTCTATGTTACAGATTACATCTTTGAATTAATGTTATTTGAGGTATTTCAGTTTAATATTGCTTTCTCTTATTTACATTATTGTTATTCCCATCTGAAGACATTTTTATTCTAGTAGATTTACTTTTCTCCTTTTTGGTCTTGGTTAAGAAATCAGTAACTCAGGAGTTATCAAACTCAAACATGATTGATAATTGTTGTCTTTGTTAATTAAATTGAACTTCAATAATCCCAATCTTTTCTTAGGAAATAAATAGGATTCGAAGATCAAACCAATTAATCCCTTGACCTTCCTTTATCTTAGTAAAGGTTAACAAAGTGGAATTAAGATTCAATTCTCATCATCATTGATAAGGATAGCTAGGATAGGACCTCTAATTTCTCATACCTTGCCAAAAGTTTATTTACAGTTATTTATTTATTTTACTTGTCATTTAAATTACTTGTTCTTTATTTACTTTAATTGCTAATTAAACCATTCACTCCTCATTCTCAAAACCCCAATTTAC